>NW_005841906.1:3091650-3120400 GCF_000455745.1 Alligator sinensis
CTCTTCCCTGCCTATGCAGGGGGTCGGACTCGATGATCTATTGAGGTCCCTTCCGACCCTAACATCTATGAATCTATGAATCTAAGTAGAACAAAAGACCACGAGACAGAGAGAGAGCGAGCGAGCGATCAATCAGTTGGGCAATGTTTGATTGCTATATTTACAACGTTAAAGCAATTTGGAAGCCTACCAGTGTCTCTATCATCATAATAAAATAAATTCTAAATATCTATATGTTTTGATGTTTGCTTTTGTTTTTCTTACCACACAATGGGTGTGTGATGGGGGTGTGGGGTTTGCAGGATGTGGGTGGGTGGGTGTGGAGGGATGTGGGGGGATACGGGTCAGTGTGTGGGTAGGGATGGGGGGATTGTGGAGGGACTGTGGGTGTGGGGGGACTGTGGAGAGAGGCTGCTTAGAAGTGGGTCCCCTGCTCCTCACAGGGTGCAGCCCCCCCCCACAGCACATGGACCACAGAGTCCTAGCTCCCCCTTGCAGGGTCACAGTCCCCATCCTCCTGCAGGGTCCCAGGCACTGTGCAGGGTCCCAGCCCCCTTGCACAGGGTCCACAACTTACCCCTGCAGAAGCAGAGGACATGGGGTGCTCAGGGCCCACTGTTGCCAGTCCCCCTGTGGTTCAGCACTGCCCCTAGTGGCTCAGAGCCAGTGCCACTTGTGCCACTCATAGCAGGAGTGCCCCAGCTCTCCATGGTGCTGCACAGGGCCATGACACTTCAGGCAGCACCATGGCCACTAGTGCTATCACCTGGAAACTGACGCCACTCACGGGGAACGCCTGTTGCACTGGGCCAGGTCCTGCCTCTGGTGGCAACACTCACAAACCCACAGTGTGTGCAGGGAGGAGACGTGCAGCGGAGCCTGGCCCAGCGTGACTTGCTAGTGTGCCTTTGCAGCAGACCGGGAGGTATGGCTCTGGGACATGCAGCAACTCTGCAGAGGCACGCTAGTTGCATGTCCTGTGCCGCGTCAGGTTGGGCTGACAGGGTGCGTTTTCCATGAGGCTCAGGTGGTGATGCAACATGGCTGCAACTATGCAGTGCCGCATGAAAAACACGCTCCACCGGCCCATCCCAACCTGGTCCGAACTGCACGGCTAGCATGCCTCTGCACAGGAGCCGCACGTCCTGGAGCCATGCCTCCCAGTCCACTGCAAAGGCGCACTAGTGGGCTGCACTGGGCTGGGCCAAGTCGGGTCCTGACACATGCTTTGTGGAGGGACTCGAGCAGGGGATGTCACATGCCTGTCCCCCCACCCAGCCCCTGTGGCGCCAGTGGCAGCAGGGCTGTGTGACCTGGGCTCTGTACATGCTGAACGGACATGGCCCAGCCTGTCTGTGCATGAAAGCTGTGCACTAGTGGGATGGGCTGGGTCCGGTCAGCATGTACAGAGCCCAGGTCACAAAGCGCCATGTTGCCACCGGCTGTGCCTGCAGCAGGGCCACAGCCCCGCTGCCTGCTGCTGTCGTCACCATGGGGGCCAGGTCAGGGGGCAGGCATGTGGCAGCCCCTGCTCAAGCCTCTTCACAAACCCACCCACAGATGGGACCTCCCCCCCCCCCCCCCTCACCTCCTCCACAACCCCCCCCACAGATGGGACATCCCCCCTCCACTCCTGACACCCCCCAACATCCCCGTCACTTCCCATAGCCCCCAGCATCCCACTCCACTCCCGATACCCCCAACGTCCCCCTGCCACTCTTCACACCCGCCCATACCCATAAGCTCCCCCACCCTCACATCCCTAACTTACCCGTGACAGGGCCCAGGGCAGCAGGAACACCATAGAGATGCTCTGGCCGGAAACCAGAGTGTCTCTTTTGAAGGACTGACTCCCAGGTTGCCTCAGGGCATGGTCGGGGACAGTGCCCTGCCCTGCTTTATTTGCCCGGATTTTATTTTGTTACCTGGATGTCCAGGTACCAAATTTTGAGCCTGCGCTTCAAAACTTACCCGTGACAGGGCCCAGGGCAGCAGGAACACCATAGAGATGCTCTGGCCGGAAACCAGAGTGTCTCTTTTGAAGGACTGACTCCCAGGTTGCCTCAGGGCATGGTCGGGGACAGTGCCCTGCCCTGCTTTATTTGCCCGGATTTTATTTTGTTACCTGGATGTCCAGGTACCAAATTTTGAGCCTGCGCTTCAAATACACAGTGCAGGGAAGGTTTTTTTGTTCCCAGCATGCATTTTGTGGTGTCTCTCTGACCCAAAAAGAGTCAGGTCCTCACCCCCCACAGCCCCGGGGACATCCCCCCTGCCCCTCCCCAACCCCTCCCATCCCCCTGCCACCCCTGACCCACCCACACCCATGAACCCGCCTCCCCCAACTTACCTTGGACAGCTCCAGGGGCAGCAGAAACACCAAAGAGATGCTCTGGAGATGCCAAAACCAGAGCGTCTCTTTTGGAGGACTGGCTCCGGGCACTGTCTTGAACCGTGCCTTGCTCTGCTCTATTGTGGCGTGTTTTGTTTTTTTCTCCCCACGCTGCAATTTTTTTCGTTCCTGCATGTGCCTCTTGGCCCGCCTCAAAGGGCAGGGCAAGAGGCATGTGCGCGCTCATCCGGACACGCCCAAAGCTTTGACTCATTCTAGATGGATGCCTATCAAGGCTCTTCTTGAAAACCACCAGAGAAAATGCCAATAACAAATCTAGGCAGCTCATTTCATTGTTCCATTTTTCTTACAGGTGGGAAAGATTTTTCCATGGATTTTAGTTTAAATCTGCTTTACTATAATTGGACTTCACTATAATTGCCTCTTGTTCTGCCCCCTGTGGCATCCATCAATCTAATTTTCTAATATTTAAAAGGCTGACATTATGTCTTCCCTTGCTCTCCTTCTCTGAAAAGTAAACATAGTTAGCTTTCTCATATGGCTTACATTCCTAACCCTTTAACATCTCTGTCATTTGCCTTTGCCTTTGTCCAGAGCCCAATTCTCTGATTTATCAAGATTCCTGTGATGTTTACTCCTATCCCGCAAAGTATTTGCAATCCCTCCCAGTTCTGGGTTATCTGAAAATGGAGCAGTGCATTCTCTATTCTCATTTATAAATCATAATATAGATGTTAAAAAACACTAAGCCTAGAACAGGCCTCTTTGGACTCCTACTTTAGACAGTCTACTATTCTAACAATTCAGTAACATTTACTCTTTTTGTTTGCAGTTTTCCCACCTAATAATTCTATTTACCCCTCTGTGCTTTGAGGATATTGCATGGCACATTAAAAAAAGAATTAAAGGTAGCCTTTCCGGAAACAATTAACCTCCTTCCTTTTAAAGTGCTTTCATATTCAGTTTAGGTTTTCTTAGTAATACTCTTCCTTCCATTAATGTGTTTGGTGTTCTTCCCTCTACCCACAGCTTTAAAAACTTTCAGTACCAATATTTAAAAATTGAAATGATAAGAAAGACTATCTTTGTTCCTTAAGAGAGAGTTTTCTTAGTAGTGATTTTGAAATACAGTATATCTGTATTTATATCACATTTAGGTAAGTGCAACTGATAATAAGCAAAAGCAAAACATGTACTGATCTTACATACAAACTAGATTCTATTAAGGTAAATTAAATGTATAGTTGTCCCAGCATTATTTTTATTCCAGGTTGTTAAATCTTTTTATTTTCTGAATTTGTGCTAATATACAGCAAAAGAATAACAATGTTGAAACAGTGAGGGCCAGAGTCACAGCTAGCATTAATTTGTACAGCTTAATAGAAAATCAATAGAACTGCACCAAGGTCATCACCAGAACTTAATTTGCTAAGTATCTAGCCTTAACACCTTCTTTTTCCAGATTTAGGTTTTAAAGCTGAAACAAAACTGTTAAGTTCAACAGAGAGTCTCTTCTTGACTCAGTTAAGGAAGAGGAAATTTTGCAGAATGAACAACTTCTAATATGTAACACAGACAAGTTTACTTACATGTCATTACCTAGAGGATATACATTTCTTAGAACCTGGTTCATGCCAGAAGTACTGAATTAAAATAATGTGAAACCCAACATTATGATAAAGCATGCAAGTGATCCCCATATTTGGTGCAATAAAGAAGTTAAGATTATGTCTATGCTGCAATCAGGAGTTATTACTGCAACATGTGCAAATCTACTACCTTTAATCTAGCCAGGTCCAGTAACAATGCAATGAATACGTAGGAGCATGGATTAACTGACCAAGTACATGGCCCTGTCTGGGATGGCCATGTGCAGCCTGCTCTCAAGTTCTTACAGTTGTGTCATCACAACGTTGTTACCTCAGGGTACAGACAGGCCTAACGAGTCTATCTGTCCTTTGATATCAGTAGGAGCTGGTAGGATACTGTATCACTACAGGTTCAGGCAGAGATAGCGAAGTCATTTGCTTCATTCAGGATCAAGGTTGTGGTGATTTAAGTACGTATGCAGACACACACACCCCACCACCACCACCATCTGAACCATTTTTCCCAAATGTCACTGATTAGGAAATGTGTGTGAGAGATGCTGTGACTCCAACACCAAGGAGTAGGAATAAACATCAAATTCAGGACATTGGCTGCCATGGTTCCTCTGCTTTACTTGTGGCAGGTTAGGGTGTTTTGTCTGTTTCGTCTGTTTTGTGTCAGGGTTGATGATAGTCTTATACAGAGTTTAGATTATGGTTTGTATGGGATGGCTTGGATAGAGCCCAGTTCTCTGAGTTATCAAGATTCCCATGAAGTTTATGGGATGGTTTGGATAGGGATGATCCTGCCTCAGGCAGGGGGTTGGACTAGATGACCTCTGGAGGTCCCTTCCAGCCCTACCTCTCTATGATAGTAAGAAGATTGACTGGGTGAAGAGGTAGGGCAGAGCTGAACTATGAAATGTCTGGAAAGTATAGATAAAAATGTTTGTTCTGTGCACTGGAGGAGAGGGGTTGTAATGGCAGGGCTTAGAAAAGAGAGCTGATCCTTTCAAAGTGACAGGGAAGAATAATGACTTAGAAAAGAGGGATGATCCTTTCAAAGTGACAGGGAAGAATAATGATCTTAGCAACACACCAAAAAGGCTTTAGGAGAGCAAGATTGCAACAATAACTGCCAGAGGAGAGGATTTTGCAAAACAAGACAGGAGATGATTAGAACCTAGAAGGAAGTTCAGGCAGTGTGAGCAAAGAAATTCTGACAGGTTGTGCAGCCTGTAAAGTATAGGCCAAAAGAGAAGGTTGAGCTGGAGATGCTCAGTTATGAACTGAGTGACAGGTAGGACGATAGCAATGTTCAACTGTGTAAGAGAAGGGGGATTTATCAGGAGCTGAATGTTGATCATATGAAGTTTCAGTTGACAGCGGGACATCCATAATGAGCTCTTAGAAAGACAAGCTGAGGTGAAAGCTTGACTGGAAATATTCAGCTCTTTGTATATTAGAAAATAAACTTGAGGACTTTTTTCTGACCTGAGACATCATTAAGTATATGCAGGATTCAGAACTGGTTACATTGTCTCCTAACAAAGCTTCATGTTTAAACACTCAGAGAAATGTCGGTCATTCAAATTTGGCTAATTTACCAGATTTCTTCCACCATCCTTCCTCTCCCCAGGGCCACTTGCTGTTACCAACATATGTATGAATCTAATTCAAATACCATCTGGGACAGTTTCTGTTTGTTAGCAAAACACTGGGTGTTTTCTCCCTTCTGCTGCATTCTTTTACAGTTTTAGATCAATGTATTTCAGTGGAGGTAGACTCACTGTATTCCTAACTATAGTTTCCAAATATTAGAAGATGTAGGTACATCTAATATTTGAAAGCCATAGTTTTCTGTTGTCTGCTTATACTTGCATTGACATAATCTGCACCCTGCTCTTATTCTTCTAGACCTTTTCCTACCCATAAGGTCAAAAGGAAGGTGTGAATAGAGAGTGCTGACTTTTAGAGTAGGGCTAGGTACAGACATTCAAAAAGCCCAAGGTGGAATCAATGTAAGTTACATGGTTTTCTGTAAGTGGAATAGTTTATATCTGTAGTGAAAAGAACACATATTTGTCCTTTGGGGGGCGGGGAGGGCAAATCTTAGACTGGGTTCTGCCATTTTTAAATCAATATGTGTGTACCAAACTTTTGTTTTGTCATAGGTATAGATCAGTTTTATGTGCCAAACTTCTGTTCTTTTATGGGTATAGACCAATTTCCAATCACTTATACTGGTAAAAGTGTAATGCCTGTACCTGGCCCACATCTACACTACAATTGGGAGGTGAGATTTCAATGTGTGAAGGTCTACTGATCTAGCTTTTACTGAAGTTACCTGAATTAGGGATAAAAGTACACTGTAGCCCCTTTAAACAGGGCAGGGAGAAGCTGAGCTCTACATCAGGCACTAGCTATTCCACGGTAACTGTATCTCCAAGATCTTGCAGCAATAGGGCATGGACACACACAACATTTAGACCAGTATACATGCACTTTAAACCTCAAGCTGACAGACATACAAGCCTGATATACTTGTTTAAAGCTGCCTGGAATGATTAAAAAGTGTACTTGGAAAATCAAGTACTATTTTGAACAAGTGTTCACACTGAACCAGTTCAGTATTATGTATGGACACCAAATGTTTTGTGACACTGATCTGGTTGGTCCTCCAAGGATCCCACAGTACATTGTTCCTTACCACTTGCACAGTTGCAACTGGCTGCTCCGGCATGGAGCCAGAACTCTCCCCCCCGCACCTTTTTTTATATCACTGAGCTTCCTTGCACTTCTTGTTCAATAAAAGCTGTCTTCCTAACAACCCGCTGTATCCTCACTCCTTCCTCGACTGCATCCCCTCATCATAACCCCACAGCCCCTAGGAACCCAAAAGCATGGGTCCAAACACACCCTTCCCCTCCCCCAAATTAGGCAAGGACACTGAAGATTTCAGTGAATCACAAGTTACTGAACTACACTGAACTTGTATTTAGGAGTGAAGAGACCAAATGAAAATGCCCCCAGAAAAGTGAAAATGCCCCTAGCTACAAGTCGCCTACCTTCTGGGACCCCCAAAGCACTGGTGCAAGCACTCCTACTTCCCAATCACTACTTGCCCCAGAGAAAGTAGGGGAATCATGGCTGCCAATGACCTACTTGTATGAAATGTTGTCAATATATGCTCAAGAGATCCCAGGTAGAGGGCTATGCCCCCCCACTACAAACGAATGCAACCCCCTCCCCCCCCTCCCCCCCACAGTCCATACTAATTTGACCATGGGATAAAATTCCTTCCTGACCCCAAATACGGTGATTGGTCTGACCCTGAGCAGAGAGGCATGACCCTCCAGGCAGGAACCTTCGGCTTTGCTCCCAGCAGGAACATTGGCACACCTCAGGCAAAGTCCCCAGCCTTGTCCATAGCCAACATGCAATGACTCTGAGGAATGCTTAAAAACACTCTGATACATATAGCAGAAAGGGAGGGAGGGGGTAATCAGCAAAGCCCAGAAGCTTGGGAAATACCCATAGTAGAACATTAACAATAGCCAGGCCTAGATGATCCCCAATCAGTGTCTATGTAACCTCTTCTTGAACACCTCCAGTGATGGAGAGTCCACAACTTCCCTAGGCAGTCTATTCCACTGCCTCACTGTTCTCACAGTGACAAAGTTTTTCTAGATATCCAGTCTAAACTTACTTAGCTGCAACTTCAAGCCATTGGTCTGTGACCCTGCTCTCTGCAGCAAGAGCAAAAAGGTGCTTTCCCTCTTCTTCACGGCAGCTCTTCAAGTATTTGAAGACTGTTATTGTATCCCCTCTTAAGAGTCTTGTCTGCAAGATGAACGTACCTAGCTCCTTCACCACCTCCCAGCGTTCACTCTGCCATTGCATTTGTTAGCCCACTTCTTTTACAGACGATTATGCACATTCACCCACATATGTAAAGGAAAAACTCCCCATCAAAATCTGCAAGACCACTACCTTGTCTTCCAAATTCTTCTCAACTGTACTTGCTTCCACAGATCAGCCTTGCCAGTTGAGAAAGCAAGGCCAGAGTTTAATCCTAGATGGTCTTTTGCTTGAGTTCAATATGTTGCTGTGTTTTGGCATTTGCAAAATACCACAAAGAATGGCATAGTACCAGGCTAAATTCAAATAGGGGGCAGCATATGGGACAGTCCAAAACTGAGAGTCACACCCAAAAGATAGCTGCAACATGACACATTGGGAATAGTGATTCTTACCCCTTTTTCTGAAGGGGAAAAAAAGCCCTCCCTTCTTTCTCTGGACTCCCAACATGGTCATCAAGAGTAGCTATAGGATGGAATAGGAATTTACCATCAAGCCCCATTGTTTCTCCTTTCACTGGAGGTCTTTGTCTCCCCAGTCCTACTGTAAGAACCTGTAGGATCAAGGACAACTAAAATCTCTGGCCAAGGAAAAAACTGTCAGAGCAAGTCTCTGGGACTTGTTTTCCCTGTCATCTAGCTGTAGTCCACCCACATACAAAAACAAAGCATCTTTCTGTATCACAGCTGCTCTAATACTTATGACCACAAGGTGGTAGCAGCAGAATGCTAATGGTAAGAAGACTCTGATTAAGAGCAATTTCATTAAGTATCCAACATCTCTACCACACTAAGAAACTGAGGCACCCAACTGAAGATCCTTTTACACATTTTTAGAGAACAGAACTAAATGAAAAAGTGACTATTTTTAGAATGTAGAAATTATTTAGTTTTTACATTAGATCTCCTGGGGGTAAGTGCTCCTCTCACTTGGAAAAGCATACAGAAGGACAAGCTACATCCTCAAAACCTCAGAATTTTCTCCAAGACAGACCATTGTTTACTTAGTGATAAGAAGACGATCACCTTTCCTTCTAGGTAAGTGGAAGAAATATCCTAAAATACATCCACACCTTTGTACTTTTTTCTAAATCCCATTCTCAAAGAGTAGTCCAGCCGCTTGTGTGAACTGTTACTTTGTCTGAACAAAGGTGCTTTTCTCATAAGCCCTGAAGTTTTGGGGAGCCTAAGAATACCAAGCCCAGCTTTGGGAAGACTAAAAAAGGAGCAGGGCTGTGCCACTTCATGTGGTTGTGTCCACACCAGCAGTTGCTGCAGAATGTAATATTTCATATGAAATTAATGAAAAGTTTTTAAACTTTATGCATATGAAAATCTTGGGTATAGGACTAGCTGTGTTTGCAGGCAAACAGCTTGAAACAAAAACCTAAAGGGCCAAATATTGACCCTTTCTTCTAGACACGGTAGGCTATCAAAAACTATAGCTAGACAGAAAACTGTTTTCTCATCCCTCCAAAGTCTTCAGGAGTTCAAACAGTTTTCTGGTTCATACTGGGACAAGTCCAAGACCTTCAGAAAAATGAGAGAGATCAAGTGTGTGTGTGTGTGAAGAGACAGAGAAGTACCCACTCCTTAACAGACCATGGTTAGGGTATTCACCTGGGACATGGGACCCAGGTTCAAAATACCTGCTCTCCTTGTTTCAGAACAAGTGCTTGAATCTGAGGCTGCCTATACACATGCTCGGAGGTGGGGGAAGAGTTTTAATTAGAGTGGCTTCTGGGCAGCTGCTCTAATTAAAATGCTTCGCTGTCACGTGCATTAAGCCCCCACACATTTAAAAATGGCCATGGGATGCTTTATCTAAACCTTGTTTGATGAGACGTAGTTAACGCACCCTGTGGCTATTTTAAAACATGAGGGAGCTTAATACATGTGATACTGTGGCAATTCAGGGTCAGAGTGATTAATCGAGTCTGATCTCATGTGTTCCAATTAAAATGCCCAAAACATGTATATAGAAAGCCTGAGTATCTGGGATCCCAGTTGAGCACTATTGTGAGGTGGCTTTCTCTCAGATTTGCTCCATCATGGGTCCACAAAGCTTTTTGCTGTCCAAACTAATTCATACAAGCCTGCAAAAAGTTTCAGCTTCAACAAATTGACAACTTTCTAATAAAACTTTCTCACCGGAGGCTTCCCTACCAGCTCCATGCAACCCAGCAGAATGGCTAGGATTCTGTAGTACGGCATGAGCAGACAGTGTGGATGCCTGAAAGGAGTTTAGTAACATAGTAAGGCAGCATGAGGGGGACTAGACACTACAATGTGTATCCCTTTCCATCTTTTCCTCAGTCAAACAAGGGTATAACAGAAGTCCAGCTACTACTAAACAACAGTGGAAGAGGTAATGGAATTACTGTACGTCTGCTTTATGCCAACCTGCTGGCTCACACTTCAGATGATGCAGTTTACATCTTCCCACCTGCTGCTCAGCTTGGATGCTTCCAGGAAAACTTACCAGTGCCCAGGTTTTACTCTATAAACCATCTCTGAGTTTAGATGTCATAGTTTCAGAGGGTGAAATGCAGAGGGGAAACACAGTGAGCGTGTCTACACATGTGATTAACTGCGCAGTAACCAAAATTGCTTCGCAGTACAGGCATGAATCTATATGCGCATGCCTGTACTGCACAGTAATTATGGTGACTTACAACAGCTTGAGTGTAAATGTGATATCTGCATCATGCAGGTATCAAATTTTTGCCCAATTAGTTACTGCACAGTAACGCATGTGTAGACGTCTTACTGCACAGTAACACTGTGTGGACTGATTTGAGACTAACTTTAGTCCCAAGTCAGACCACACAGTGTTAATGCACTTTAACACCTGTAAGAGTACTGCACAATACATTTAAGCCAGTGTAAATGTACGTGTAGATATGACCAATAACTGTTAATAAAAATAAATTGGTTCCAGAGCAAAAAATTCAGAAAATGTCTTAAACCACCAGGTGTAGCATTTCAAATTAGACCGTCTTTCCTGGAGGCTACTTAGAGATTTGGCTTACAGGCAAGACAGCCAGTATTGCACATTTTTGCTGGCCTTACTAGCATCTTAGGGTAGTATTTTCATAAGGATAAACTGTTCTTGAACAATTTCTCCAATGTATTAACCACAAACAGGCTTCTCTTGAACTTGGGGCATTCCAGGCTTTCTTCAACTGTTTACTTTTTGAATAAATTCATTTAATATGGACAATACAAGAAATACCCCCAGTTCTTTTCACCCCTTACACAAACATGGGCATTTTCCTTCATCTGTCTTTCAATAGATAAATAATGTAAACAGGACTGTTTTGAATATCAATCTCCATCGCAATCCTACTCCCTAATCTCGTAATCTGCAGTTATTCATCACTCCTCCGCCACCTGGCTTAATAACTCAGCTTTTTTGTTTTTGTTTTTAAGATTTGACTATCAAAAGAATGATTTAATTAACCTTGAATACATTTAAGAAGGCTCTTGATATAAGAACATAAAGTCCCCCCAGACCAAGTTTTCTCTAGTCACATCCGCAAAAAAAATAGAATTTATTTCAAGTTCTATGCCAGGAAACTGGTAATAGGATACAGAGCCTTTTACCTCAAGAAAGCTGGGTTGAATCCAGCTGTCTTCATTTGCTGCTATATGAAGGTTGTTTGGCAACCTAGATTAAGGGACTTGTTTCCTTGTTCCAACCCTTGGAGAACAGGTGTTCATATCATAAAAACCGCTATGCTGCAATAGAGCCAAACATGAGCCCTTGCTGGCAATCTCAGCAGAGGGCCCACAAGATGAAAAAGTAACTGGGGGCTGAAGGTAGACACATGCAGTCTAGAAATAAGGTGCACACTTGTAAAAGTGAAGGCAATTAACCATTGGACCCACTGAGCTAGAGATTTGTTGTGTCTTCTATCACTTTAAGTCTTTTCTCAGACTTGTTCTAACCCAAAATTTTGATCTTGATATAGAAGGTAGTGGGCCAGTTTCTTTGGTACATGTTGGACAATAAGTAATCCCAGATGATCAAACTGCCCTCCCTCTAGCCCTAATGTTTATGAAATCATAGAGGCCACTTGCCTTCAGACTGTGTGAGGGAGATAATCTCTCTAAATTGGGGCTGAGGCAGGATGGTATGAGGGAAGATTACTTTGTTGTGGTCCCCTGTTTAGTGGTAAGACACTGACATGTCCACTTTCCCATGCACCCTCCTACATTTGTCCCTTACAGCACCAGTCAGCAACCTTTACTGGCTTGGGTCAGAAGCAGGTAGGCACACACTAGCAAGTGCCTACAGCTGGTGTTTCTCTCCATGGTAAGGGAAAGCACCTGCAGCTGAAGCTCCCCTCTGCCAAATGGTGCCAAAGCCCTATGTGCCTGGGCTGTAGTGTTGTTGCCCCTTGCCTTATAGCATTAGATACCTGACCTTCACTATGGGCGTCAGATGTATGAGTTTGTGATTGCTGTTTGCCTTACAAAAGCAACACAACCTTGATCAGCTGACAACTGGAGTTTTTAAATAGACAAGGATTTGGAGAAATGGTGATGGTGGTTCCAAGCGCAGAGTTCAGTCTTGGCAGATCCCACTCTATTGATAGGATAGAAACAAGCAGGCCTCCTAAGCCAAGGAATATGGCAGAGAGGAAATAAAGGTGTCCAACAGTGCCTGAACCCCGTCAAAGACTTTAGTACATAAAACATTATGTGGGAAGACAGGAGAGGAGGAAAGCTACTCTGTGCATAGCATTGATATGTCTTTCCCTTTCCACTATAAGTATCACATGAGACTTTCTCCTGTCCCTGAGGCATCTCTCCTATTCTCCAAGGTGAGTTATAGATCTCTGGCTCCTAGTTTCTTTGGTTTCATTTGCAATCTCTTTTAGGAGTGAGTCTGGGATGCAGGCCATCTGCTCTGGGAGCACTCTCTCCAGTTCCTAGACCCTTAGTTTTTGTATTTTTTTTTTCTTTTTGCCCTAGGAAAATGCCTTTTTGATGTTGGCAGATTTCCCCTGCTCTTCCTGCTGGATGCCGAGGCACAGAAATTGCTCAGTTTCCCAGCATTATCTGCTTCTTCCATGACCAACTTCCCCTCTCTTCCAGGGTGCCCCACAGAGTTTTGTTCCTGACACAGTTATAGAGCGCTTGTTTATCTTCACATCTTTTGTTACCTTCCCATCATTTTCACTTTTGGCTTTGCTGATCATCTTCTGATTTTTAATTATTTATTTTTCTTGAGCCCTGTGCTATTGCATCAATTCTGTTTACTCCTATCTTTTACTGTTTCTTTTCTCTACCTACCCCTCTAAGGCAATCAGTCATTTTTTTTCCTTCTCTAATATTTGTGTCTTGATAGTAAACATCCTGAAGTTCCTGTAACTTATTTTTCAGTGTCCCCCATTCATTTAAATTCCACACTGCATTGTGTTCAATAATGCCCAGGACTTGCCCTCAGAGTTTAATGGCAGTCACGTTTGTGTACTCGCAGACAGAATTTGGCAATGTACATTAATTTTTCCATATTTTGCTCTCTCTATTTCTATTTTTGACACCAAATAGCAAATCTAACTTAATTAAGGACATTTACTACTTTATTGACAAAGATTTTCACTTTTATTCTGAATACCAAAAGTTCTAAAATACTTACCCCATGTGAAAGCCCAGCCTGTTTGCAGAGACATTTGGGAAAGCTTTCCCAGGAACTCTGAGAGAGAGAGTGATTGTTTCTGAAACTTGTATGCACTTCAGTATCTGGGTTTGGTCTCTGTAGGAAAAGTACAAAAAATTAGTAGAATGATACATTTTCAGGTACATACGAGAATACAGATATTAACATTATTTTCCACAGGGAGCATAATAGAAATATTACCTACATTTTTAAATGAATGAAAATGTTTTGTTTTTTATAGGTAAATTGTTCAGTGATAGAAACTGAAACTAGAGGCTCTGCATCCTACTCTGAGTCTGGTAACCATTCACTGCATGACATTGAGAAGCTTTAGAAATGTAAGGACTAAATGTTTTTACAGTGTTTTGAGATCCTCAGAGGGCAGATGCTGTAAGAAAAATAACATGTGATTAATTATTATCATTTTGTTATTATACCAGCTACATGGGTATGGATTCAGCCCAATATGTGACCCTGGATGTGGACTTTGAAACATCCACCTATAGAGTGGTTTTCTAGTAGTAGCCCACAAGGTTTCCAAACAAAGTGGGGAATGCTGATTTATTAAAAATAAAATAAACAGCTCCCCCCCCACACCCCCCCCCCCCCCCCCCCCCCATATCTGTATTGGAATTAAAGAAAAGAGAAATTTCTTGATTTTGTAAAAACTAGTTTTGGGTTCTGTAACAACTAAGATGTCACTATCAAACCTGACCCAATTTTGTGTCACTGGGCAAAGTACTTGTGACTACTTTGGCTTCACACGTAACTCAGACATTATTGTATTTCTATCACAGTCATTTTGAGAACTCCTTAAAGCACACAGTAGATTACGTTACTAAAAACACTTAATCTAAAAATAAAGCTGTGGTGCTCTGTTGAAGTATTATTTGCCCCCACCCCCCAGAAGACAAACAACACTGGAATGTGCACAAACCTGGACTGAACTGCTCTTATCCCTCCATCCAGTGCTATCAGAATTTATATTTAGAAACAAGAAATCATAATTGAGATTACCAAAAGTAGTTTAGAATTATTATGACAACGTCTTTGAATACAAGTACCAAGTCCTGGTTCTACTTAAAAGAAGTATGTTAGCAACCAGGGGACAACTTCACTTTCACATGGGCTTTTCCTGTAAAGGGCAGAGGAAACTCCACAGTTTTAAACTCATGGCTTCCCCTTTATTCGTTCATTGGAGGAGAGAGAGATGTCTTTGCTCTATATCCACAGATCCTAGGACATGGTGCCTGTCGTGCATCGTTACTTCATGAACTGTTTCCTCAGGTCATCTCTGACATCTAATGTCCTCCTTAGGTAGTTTCCTGAGAATAGGACACACCATATAGAAATACTGGCTGTGTCAACAGGATCTTAGATAAATGCTTAAAATGTGCAGTGGATTTTCAGAGGGATATTCTGAGAACCACAGCGCTCTTCCACACAGCCCAGCCAAGCACTGCCCAGATGTGGCAGGTCTGAGTTCCATCCACTCACAAAAGTGAGACACGCTCAGGCCCTAGGTTTTTATGACTGGATATGGAAAAAACACCAAAATCTTCAGATGTATTAGCAAGGCGATATCCATTTTGGATTCTGCAAAGCTTGCAAATAGTTTATCTACAGTTCTTTGTTCTTGGGAAATTATGTTGCCAACTGAATTGCTGAAATACACTGCTGTTTGGAGGATGTTATAACAGTAATGGGAAAATAATTCTATGCATAGTGTTATAAAATGGTACCATACAATATTTGTGAGTGTATTTTGAAATGTCTTTCCACCATTGAATATGATTAAGATCCAGTGAGGTACTAGCGGACCTTTTCAGCTTACTAGTCAATATAGAGGGACAATTCAGTCAGACAGATGTCACAGACCTCTGGGTTAACTATTATGTAGCTGTCAACAAAAGGTATTTGAAAGAAAATATATTAAGTTTTTTGCATTAACAAAATGTCCAGGATTATTCACCCATGTCTAAGAAGTTGCCATTTATGTGGACAAGAGGCTAGCTTGTTTTTTCCCATGCTGCTACTTTTTCAATTCATGGCCAGCAGTATTATTTTAATGGAACTCATTGACTTGCTTTATACAGGGCTTGCCAGTGCCAGGGGCCTTTATACTACACCACTGTAGCTTCACAAGGGCAAGCCAGTAGTGTAAAAAGCAAATCAATTGCCTCAGTGCAAGTCATACACATTCTGCAACAGTGTAAAAAAAATGCATCAACATTAGGGGTTGGCACTGACACAGTTACAGAAGTGCAGTATGCAGGATCAAGTATCCTCAGGGTAGGCAAGCTCTTACAGTAGTGTTGGGCATACTGCACTGTCAAGTGCTGAGCTAGTTTGAGGAACTGGTTCCAGGTTTTCCATTGTGTTGGGCTTCAAGCATGTTATCCTTTTCCTCTTATTCCCTGGTTCTCTGACCTCTCCTCAATCACTTGGGTGGGCAACTAAAGGGAAAAGATTAATCTAAATCAAGATCATAGATCCAAATGTTGCAGCCTTTTGGGGAGTTTTGGACCCTAATCCAGATGCTACTAGTTCTGGCCCATCTTTAATGAAAATGTTTGCCAAGAACAGGAGCAATAAACACTGCATACCAATACTACTACCCAACTTAACTTTGTAAGATGGAAATCATTCCTACATGTGCCTCATCATGCTACTATTCTAGAAGAACCAGAAAGTAACTAGTTTAATTATATTATCTAGAAAAATGAAAAGCAGAATGCCAAACAGGATGTAGGGTAAAAATGAAAAGTTAGTGTCTAAACGCCAACAGATTCTCTTGAATAGTACCGGCATCTGAAATGCAATGAATTTTACTTAGGTGAATATCTAGTCCACTCAGGAGGTAATCTAGTCCATCCCTCTGACGAGGGCAGGATCATCCCATGAGCATGAGTTGAATTCAGATCCTCCTGCTGAAAACAAACCCAAACCCCTCAATGTCCTGCATGCCAAAAACTCTCTAGGCTGTTCGTTACAGTATATGACTTCTAAGGTCTGCTGCTGACATTAATGAGCTATCCATTTTTAGTATTACATTTAAGCTAAGTTTACTTTCTATGTAGAAGGAAGTAGGTGTCTAAACAGATGCTGTCCTAATGGATCTCATCTAGATTTTCACTGAGGCAGATGCTTCCCTTTCTAGTTTATTGGCTGTGCTCATCATTCACTTCTGAAACTCTTAGGAAGAGGAGGTGCGCAGTACCAGTTATTTCTTCCAAGCAGAAAACTAAGCATTCTTCTCTGACAAGCTGAAGTTCCACAGATTCAAGATAAGGAAAGAAAATAGATTAAAGCAAAATGGTTGCATCATAGAGTCAGGTCATTACTCAAACTTTCCTCCTTTCCAGTCTGTGCCCACCTACCCACGTGGACTTCTTAGTCTTCCATTCTTAAGTCATTGATCATCTTTCCATGTGAAGCCGCCCAAGCATCATGCCCCAGCAGCCAAACTGCCTGGTGTAACCAACATCCAGCTGCTTGATAATATGCTCTGACTCACTGCCTGCTCCAGGAACCTTCTAGCCTTGGGGATTCAGAAACCTACTTTAATCAGCCTCTTGCCCAATGTTGCTGTCCAGCTTGTGGCACGCTGCACAGCCAAGTGTTTTGCTTAGGTTATGGTTGGCACTCCTAGCCTCAGCGTCTCATCACCAACATAATTTCCTAAAATATTTCTTAAAAAGCCACAGGATATTTTGAATTCCTAGTGACTGAGCAATCCAAACAGAAACTTTCTTTTTGTGCCAGGAACCTAAGAGAGGTGAACAGGTGACCTATCTCCCCTTCTCTCCCCTTTCCCTAGAGGACTTCAAAGAAGAGGATAACTCTTCCCTTCCCCATATCCCTCCACCCCAAACTTATTGATAAAGCAGTAGGAGGAGACATGCTCTCTTCACTTCAAGGGCAAGCAGCCATGAGGTCTAGCCCTCTTTTCTCCCCAATCAAAGGTTTGCAAGGGGTAGCAGCTGTTTGGGTGCGGGGCCACCTCCTTCCCATCCTCATTTCCTGCATCCACAGAGTGGCAAGTGAAAACAGGGCCAGAAGAGGGGGAGCATCCTGGCTGCTAGAAATGAAAGGGATTCTCTCTCCTTCCCCCCAGTCTCCTACCCCTTCCTCCCCTCCCTGTTCAGTGAACATAGGTTCTGGTAATTGTGCCTTAATGGAGCTGAGTGTTTTCTTCCCTCTTGCCCCAGAATATACAGTGTAAAACAGGAGAACAAGGTGCTTTTCAGGCTAACATGTTTACTCCCGACTTTCTCTGCAGTTTTATCTGAGATAAAAACAGAAAGGAAAAAAAAGAGGGCAATATGCAAACCAAAGAATCAGCAACCATGGAGATGGCTAATAAAAAGCAGTGGCACAGACAACTTCTGTAACATCCCCACCATGGTACTGATTGAAAACATGGACTGATCTCAGGGCTGGGTGAGCTCCGGCTCCTGCTGGTAGAGGGGTAAAAAAATCCACCCAGTTCCCAGGAATGGAAGGAGGTGAAGAAGGAAATCTGAATGATTTTTCTTTCAGCCAGAGAGGTGTCCTGCTCTTAATACCTGCTGCAACGAAGAAATAACACAAGCACGCTGAATTCAGCCAGAGATGGTAGATTCAATCTGCTGCTAACCAGGCTCAGAATACAGGGCGTATTGGGGATGGCGAAGTTGCTTAGCAGCTTATTCACTCCCATGGAGGAATATAATGTATGTATATATATAGATATTGCATAGCTCTCTCATTTCCATCTCAGCTGTGGTGCTGCAAACCTGTTTCAGCAAATTTAATGCAAAGCTGTGTGTTCACAGTGGCTAGCTAAATGTAGCCACAACAGAAGTGGACTCCAGAATTGCCAAGATTGAGGAGGAACAAGATCAGAAAGAGATTTACAGCGGTAAAATTTCAACTAAAAAACACTGGCAAAAAAACCAGAAAGATCTGGAAAATTAGGGGCTACAGAAAAAAAAAAAAATCTTAGAATCTCAAGACTACCAGAAGGCCTACAGTATTCTGAAACAAGGATCACCAAAGCTTCATAGCTGATGGATCAAAATCCAGTCTGAAAGGGCATACTTGGTTTGGGTACTAATATACAACAGAAATTCTATGAGGCTACTATTGGTCATAGTACTGTTAACACTACCACAGAAATTAGGTTTCTGTTCTTGAAGCAGTCAGGAAGTTGAACAAAATAAGAGTGAAGAACAACCTTTTATCCTCCTACCACCAGGGCAGGATTAACCCTTTAGTGGGCCCTGGGTAAACAAATGCATAGGTCCCAGGCCAGTCAAGACCCACCTCCCCACCCTGGCACTGCCTCCAGCAGGGAGCAGGGCTCGGAGCAGTGTTGCCAAGTCTTGCAAGAAAAAAAAGCAACGCTGCCTTTAAAAACAAGCCCAAAACAAACCCAACACATTTCAAAGACAAGGGAGTGGGGGAGGGCGACAGACAAGGGGGAGGGTTCAAAGACAAGGGAGGGGGTTGTGGGGGGTATGGAGACCCCCCCAAACACTCCCCCCCCATGGTGCACAGCCCCCACTACCAGTGGTGGCTGCCTTCGGGGCCCACACAGGCAGCAGTGCCTCACAATGCAGCGCTCCAGACAGTGCTGCATGGTGGTAGTGAAGAGCGCAGCCGCACTGGCCGCCTCTCGCACAGAGCTCCATGCAGCCTACATGCAGCTCCACACAACTGGGGGGAAGCAGTGGGCTGGAACTGGCTGCCTTCCCTGCCCCACTGCTTCCTGCGATTTGAATGGCAGGGGGTGGGGAAGACAGTTGGCTCTGGGCTTTCCCTGGTGGCATGGAGCTGCATGTGCACCGCATGGAGCCCTGTGTGAGAGAGGCGGTCTGCAGGGTTGAGCTCACTCCCACTGTACAGCACTGGCCAGAGCCACACCTGGGTCTGCACAGACCGTGAGCACCCCAAGGGCTCTTGCTGCTGGTGGTGGGGGCTGTGCACCATGGGGGAAGGGGAGTGACCCCACCTGCCACCCTCTCTCACACCCACACCCTGCTCCCCCCCAAGCTCTGTGTTCCTGCTGCCCCCCTGGGCACAGGCTCTGCACTCCCACCCAGCTGCAGCCTACCCCCCACCAACACTTACCCTCTCCCACCTCCGCAGCTTAGGGTCCTTGGCATGTGCCTAGTTTGCCTGTACATTAATCCAGCCCTACCTATCACAATTATTCTATGTCAGGGTGGGCAAAATGCAGCCCGGGGGCTGGATGCGGCCTGCCAGGCCATTCTATCCAGCCTGCGGGGCCCCTAAAAAATTTAGAAAATTAATATTTACCTGCCCTGGGCTGCCTGTCATGCAGCCCTCAATGGCTTGCCAAAACTCAGTAAGCAGCCCTCTGCCCAAAATAATTGTCTGCCCCTATTCAATGTGCACCTAGGAAAAGTACTGAGCTTACAGATATTTGCAAGCAACTCCCTAAGAAGAAAACCTTCAGTTTGCACTGATATCTCTGGCTATCCTCAGATGGGTCAAACTCACACTTCTATGCACCAGTGGAAGTCCAACATTCTTGACTGCAGTGCTGTAACTAAAACACAGGTAAAAAAGTAGGACTTTCATAGATTTCATAGACATTAGGGCTGGAAGGGGCCTCGGAAGATCATTGAGTCCAGCCCCCTGCCCCATGGGCAGGAAGTCAGCTGGGGTCATAGGCTCCCAGCAAGATAAGCATCCAATTTTCTCTTGAAGGCGTTCAAAGTAGGTGCTTGAACCACCTCCGATGGCAGGCTATTCCAGACCTTGGGGGCTCGGACAGTAAAGAAATTCTTCCTTATGTCCAGCCTGAAATGGTCTTGCAGGAGTTTATAACCATTAAACCTTGTTGTCCCTTGGGGCACTCTGGTGAACAAATGTTCCACCAGATACTGATGGATACCCCTTATAAACTTATAGGTGGCCATCAGATCGCCCCTGAGCCTGTCATTTTCCAGGCTGAAGAGTCCTATAGCTCTCAGCCTGTTTTCATAAGGTCTGCTTCCCTGACCTCTGATCATGCATGTGGCTCTTCTCTGGACTCTCTCAAGCTTCTCCACATCCTTTTTGAATTGTGGAGCCCAAAACTGGATGCAGTACTCCACCTGCAGCCTCACCAAGGCCGAATTCAGTGGGAGAATGACGTCCTGGGATTTGCTTGAGAAGCATCTATGGATGCAAGCCAGCGTTTTACTCGCTTTACTAGCCACAGCATTACATTGAAGGCTCATATTCATCTTGTGGTCAGTCATGACCCCCAAGTCCCTTTCATCCATACTGCTAACCAGCGTAGCACTGTTGAGCCTATAAGGATGGTGCAAGTCTTTCCAAGGATGGTGCAAGTGGAGAACCTTGCATTTTTCAGTGTTAAACACCAACAGGTTCTTGTCCGCCAATTTCATGAGCCTGCTGAGGTCAGTCTGGATCGCCCTCCTGTTCTCAGGTGTGGATGCTTTGCCCCAAAGTTTGGTATCATCGGTGGACTTGGCCAGTCCGCTTCTGACTCCAATGTCCACATCATTAATGAAGATATTGCACAATACAGGTCCAAGGACAGAGCCTTGAAGGACCTCACTGGTCACAGGGCACCATGATGATTGACTTCTATCAACCACAACCCTCTGGGTCCAACCATGGAGCCAATTCCTCAGCCAGTGGATCGTGGTGGACCCGAGGCCACAGTTGGCCAGTTTTGCCAAGAGGTGATCATGGGATACCAGATTGAAGGCTTTTTTAATGTCAAGATATACGACATCAATCTCTTCTCCCTTGTCCAGGTGATAGGTTACCTGGTTATAAAAGGAAATAAGATTGGTCAAGCAAGACCTACCCGCAACAAACCCGTGCTAGCTATCCCTCAGGATGTTGCCATCAGCCAGTCCGTTAAGGATGGCCTATTTAATAATCTTTTCTAAGACCTTCTCTGGGATAGAATTCAGGCTGATGGGCCTGTAGTTTGCTGGATCCACTTTCCTCCCTTTCTTGAAGATAGGCACCACATTGGCCTTCTTCCAGTCTTCGGGCACTACACCAGAGCACCAGGAGGTCTTGAAGATCTGTGCCAGAGGCTGAGCTATGATGCTTGCCAGCTCCTTGAGTACCCTGGGGTGCAGACTGTCAGGGCCAGCTGAGTTCCGTTGCAGCCTTGGCTTTCCTGGTTTGCTCCCTGCAGGATCGAACCAGTGCGGAATATTCCTCCTTGGAGGTGGATCCCATCCTCCATCCTTTGTAGGTTTGTCTTTTTAGCTGCAGGAGATCCGCTAGTTCCTTGCTGAGTCAAGGGGGCGGTTGTGCCCCTTTGCTGCCTTTCCTCCGAGATGGAATAGCTTTAGCTTGTGCATCTAGGATCGCTCCCTTGAGGATCAACCACCCTTCCTGAACTCCCCTCCCCTTTGGGGTCATGATTCTGTAGATCTTTCTTTTTAGATGTAGGCGGTCTGCTAGTTCTTTGCTGAGCTAAGGGGGCTGCTGTGCCCTTTTGCTGCCTTTCCTCTGAGACAGAATAGCCTTAGCTTGTGCATCTAGGATTGCTTCCTTAAGGAGCAACCACTCTTCCTGAACTCCACCCCCCTTGGGGTCGTGGTCCCTTAGGGCCTCACTGACAAGCCTCCTAAGCTTATCAAGTCAGCTTTCCTGAAGTCGAGGACTTCTGTATTGCTGACTGACTTGCCAGCTTTACGGTGGATGGTGAAGGTGATCAGCTTATGGTCGCTGTCACCCAGCTTCCCTTCGATCATTAGGTCACTGATTAGGTCATCACCGGTTGCCAGTACCAGGTCAAGCAGTGCTTTACCTTTTGTTGGCCTGTAGATTTCTTGTGTCAGATAGAGGTCATCCACGCATGAGAGGAAGCTTTGCAACCGCTTGGATTTGGCCGAGCACTCTTCCCATAAGATGTCTGGGTAGTTGAAGTTTCCCATGACAACCATAGACCGGGAGCATGCGGCCTCAGCCAATTCCCTGGCAAACTCCTGGTCAAGCTCTTGACTTTGGGTGGGAGGTCTGTAGAAGACTCTCACCATTGTGTCCCCTGTGCTGTGTTCCCCACGGATTTTAACCCAAGGGGTCTCCAGTTGTCCACCCTGGTTGCCAGTATCAGCTTGCAGGGACACGTAGCTCTCCTTAACCTAGAGAGCTACACCCCCGCCCCTTTTGTCCCCTCGATCTCTCCTGTACACCAGGTCTCCATTATCCCTATGACATTGTATTTCTTTGTGTTAAGCACAAGGACAATTTCCTCCTGTTTATTCCCCAAGCTCCTGGCATTTGTGTACAGGTTCCCTTGGGGACCCTTGCCTTGCCTTGCCTACAGATTGTTCCAGGCCTGGGGCAGGGGTGGGCTCCCTTAAGTGCCTTGGCCTGCTGGCTTTACAGGGGTTGCTCAGCAGGCCAGCAGTGGCAGTAGTCCCCCTGTCCCTGGCAGTCTTAATTTAAAGCCCAGTGGAGCAGGTCAGCCAGTCTGGCTGAGAAGAGCCTCCTCCCCAGTGGAAAGAGATGGAGGCCATTCCTTCCCAGCCAGAAGAAATTAGATTAGACTCAAGTAAAATCTCTCTCAGCTGAGGGCTTGTCAAGTATCAATGAAGGAGAATTGAAATGACCTTTGTAGGTAATAAAATACAATGTCTTGTGCAGTTATAGGAGGAAAGATAATAGGCAGAAAGCAGGCTGACCTTGGAGGAATGCATTTATGGTTTGCAGAAGTAATAAAATATGATTAAAATGTATATCTACTGAGAGTTTAAGAAATGTGATAGTAACACTAGAAATATAGATAACAAACCTCCTGCCACAACTCAGACAGCAGTCTTGTTTGCCAAAAAAAAAGGTTTCTATGAGTGGGAGAACAAGTCAAGTAGAATACTAAGTAGACTCATTTCTAATAGAAGACCAAGGACAGCCATATATATTAAAAGTACTCTAAAAATGAAAGGGATTGACAAAATCCTAGCAAAAAGCAGAAAGCATACAGTAACAGCTACATACGCACAAATGACCTGGAAACTGGTATATTATAGGATCATAAGAAGTCCAGACTGCTATTTAATCTTCCTTTGTATGGCAACTTGAAAAGCAATATTAAAAGGTCAGTGTTCAAGTCTGTCATCCATTCTCCTGACATAGAAGGAATCCAGGTGGTTCCTCCCAAAGGCAGTGGTTCACTGGCTATTCTTCTTCATAGTCACACATTGGGCTGCCTTGAATTTTCCAGGAATGTACTAAATAATTGAATCAGTCGCATGAGGTTATGATGTGACATGCTACGATCCATATCTTGACAGCACAGACAGCATAAACAGGTGGCTGACTGTTTGGAGTAAGGTATCAAGTCCTGACCCAAATGGTTTAACACAACCTGTACCATACGCCTGATGAATAAAGTTCTATGGGTTTTAAAGCTTTGGTTAATGACCAGAATAGGTTCCTGAATTTGAGGCACCAGTCCAGGAAGTTTTGGAAATCTTTGTAGATTGGCATGTATGGGTGCATTATTGCATGGTGTGACTGGGCACCCTAGCCCTGTTACTAAGAGACACGACTGCTCTTTTAAGACCCGAGTATATAGGAACACCAGGCACCAGGAGGGTAGGGGTTAATAGCCCAACCACCCAGGCCGGTCAGCTGACAGGAAGGGAATAGACCTCTGGGCACATGTAAAACCCAGAGCCGAGGCTAGCAGGAGGAGGTCTCTGGCAAGCGGCCAGGGGAAGAGAGCTCCTGCCCGGCAGAACTACCCAGGAATGTTGTGGCTGCTGGCCAAACTGTTGCTATGGCTAACGAGGCTCCAGGAGTCTACAAGGTACCCAGAGCTGGGAGGTACTCAATACTCGAGGATCAGTTTGGGGTTTTTAAGGAGCCAGAGTGTGGCTTGTAGGATTTGTATTATATTATAGCCCAGGGGCTCATATTTATGTTGTTGTTTTATCCAGTGGACTGGACTGAGGCTATTGGGGGAGGAGGAAGCCTCATAAGGCCACACTACTGTGCAAAGCCCCAGCGCCAGGGGGCACAGTGACAGGGGGTGATCAGACCCCAGCACCAGGGGGTGCAGTGACGGGGAGTGAGCCAACCCAATGCCCTAGGGTGCAGGTCAACATTTATATACCACTTGCGAGGTATGGGCAACCATGTAGGGTTTGGAGCGGTGGATAGTGACCCCTAGTGTTGGGGTAGTAAATGGGCAGCCTCCCACCTGAACAACTTTATAATTATTGTTCCATCAAGGCGTGGCAGAAGAGATGGGTGGGTAACCCAGAGACAGGGGGTCAGGCCTACATTAGACAGGCTTGGGGATGGACCCCTGTCACAATGGTGCATTGGCTGGGAAACTTCCTATGGCAGTGCATAACTGGAGACAGTGGGGAACCCGACAGAAAGACAGAATGAAGAAGTGGGGAGGCCTAACCTGAGGGGAGCAGAAGAGACGAGAAAGTCCTCCCATGGCCAAACCCATCAGAAGAGAGGAACCAGAAAGAGAGACAGTTTGGAAGATTTTGATCCTGGGCATGACCTAAAACTGCACCCTGCTGGGAGTGGGTGGTCTGGTGGGGCTCCTGGTGGCATGGGAATCCCCAGGGAATACCAGGCCACTTACCATCCTGGTGAAAGGTTGGTATGGGTGCCTCATAACCCCAGCCCAGCATCCATGGTTGAAGGGTTCATTGGTGAGAGCAAACCTCTCCTGCACGAGGAAGAGGGAAAGTGGGAGGTGGATATCACCTAACTATGTGACAAAGGCCATTTTCAATTGGAGCACAGCCTTTCAGGAACATCTGGCTCAACACAACAGCGAAATATTGTGACCAGAGCTGATGAGGACAACCCCAAGATTCAAGGTGAGGAATGATCTCCTCTGTAGAGTTGACTGGGGGAAAACCGAGGAAGAGGAGATACTACAGCTGCTGGTACCCCGATGCTACAGGACAGTCCTATTGAAGGTTGCCCATTAACTCCCTATGGGCAGACATCTGGGGAGGGACAAAACAGAAGCCTGCATTTGGGAAAGATTTTTTTTGGCCAGGATTACTATGTGAAGTAGCGAATTACTGTGCTTCATGCCTTGCGTGGCAGAGAGCAACCCCTAATCATCCACCAAAACCTCCCCTGATACCCATGCCCTTGGTAGAGGTTCCATTTGAACGGGTGGCAGTAGACATCATCGGGCCACTGCCCAGAAGTGGTGCCAGGCATCAATATATCTTAGTCTTACTAGACTATGCTGCAAGATATCTGGAGGCTGTGCCAATACGAACAGCATCAGACCCAAAGGTGGCAGACAAACTGCTAAAAATATTTGCCAGAGTGGGACTCCCTAAAGAGTCGTTGATGGATCAAGGGATGAATTTTACATCTTGAGTGTCTGAGGGGGTAAGACCTTGGGAATCAGGCACCTAAAGGCTGCCATTTACCATCCACAAACTGATGGGCTAGTGGAGTGATTTAACAACATTGAAACAGATGCTGAAAACTTTTGTGGTAGAAAGCCCACAGAACTGGGATCGCATTTTGCCACCTTTGTTATTTGTAGTATGAGAAGCTCCCCAAGCCTCAACAGGGTTTTCCCCCTTCAAACTGTTGTATTCTCCGTGACTGATGTCCATACTAGACTTGATTAAAGAACGCTGGGAAGAATAGCAAAGTAAAGATGAGAATCTGATCCAGTATGTCATACAGTTAAGGAAATGCCTAGAGGCAATGAGGAGAGAAGCTTTAGGAAATATGAGTGAAGCCCAAAAGAGACAGGTAACACATTATAATAGAACAGCTCATGACAGGAAATTCAAGGCAGGAGACAGAGTGTTGGTTTTGTTACCTGACCAGGAGAGTAAACTACTTGTTCAATGGCAGGGACCTTACGAAGTTATACATCAAGTGGGACCCATAGACTACAAGATACACCAGCCAGATAAGAAGAAGAAAGAACAAGTTTACCATGTCAACATGTTGAAGACATGGCGAGGACGAGAGTGTTTATATGTGGCCATTCATCCTGATGAACTAGAACTGGAACCCTCACTGAAGGAAGCGTACAAGAAGGTTAAGTAGAGCTGGCAGCATGACTGTCAGTAGAACAGAGACAACAGGACACTGAGCTGGTAAAAGAATATGGAGACGTGTTCCAGGAGATACCCAGGGTAGCCCGAGGCATAGTACACTGGATAGAGACCCTCCAGGTCAAGGGATCCATGAAAACTGGAGGCGGATTCCACAAAAGCTATGCGCATTCCACAGGGGCTATGTGGCAGCCTATATCAATGATATTGTCGTATATACACCAGACTGGGCTGGATATCCAATGGCATTGTGGGTGGTGCTGCAAAATCTACGGAAAGCCGGCCTAACAGCCAATCCAAAAAATGTACAATTGGAAAAGAGGAAAAGGGATACTTTGGATTCCAAGTAGGGAGTGGAAAAGTATAGCTGTTGCTGGACAAAGTGGAGGCACCTCGAAGGTACCAAGCACCCCGAACAAAGAAACAGGTGAGGGCCTTCTTAGACCTTGCAAATTTCTATAGGAAGTTTGTACCTCACTTTGCGGAGCTAACAGTGCCATTGACAGAATTAATAAAGGCAGGAGCTCCAAACCAAGTGAGATGGATGCCAGAAGCGGAAGAAGCATTTCAGAAGGTGAAGGAAGCTTTATGCTCACATCCACTATTATATACACCAGATTTTAGTAAGACTTTTATAGTCCAGACAGACACGTCAAATAGAGTGATTGGAGGGGTGTTAGTCCAGAAGGAAAAAGGGAAGGAATGTCCAATAGCATATATAAGTAGAAAACTGCACCCTCATGAGAGAAATTATACCACGATGGAGAAAGAATGTCTGGCCATTAAGTGGGCCATAGAAACACATAGATATTATCTGTTGGGGTGAAAGTTTACCCTTGGAACCAATAATGCACCACCATGATGGCTGCAGAACATGAAGACTGAGAATACATGACTAATGCAGTGGGGTCTTAGCCTTCAGCCCTACTGTTTTGTAGTGGAACATTGTCCAGGAGTCAAGAATGTGAATGCCGACTTCTTCTCCCACCAATATGAAGAGGAAGAAGAGTTGGAGAAAGAGGAGAAGACCCAGACAAAAGAGAAAGGGGTGGAGGAGCTGTGTGACAGGGCACCCTAGCCCTGTTACTAAGAAACAGGGCTCCCCCTTTAAAACCCAAGTATATGGGAACACGAAGCACCAGGAGGGTAGGGGTTAATAGCCCAACCACCCAGGCCGGTCAGCTGACAGGACGGGGATAGACCTCTGGGCACATATAAACCCCAGGGCTGAGGCTGGCAGGAGGAGGTCTCTGGCAAGCGGCCAGAGGAAGAGAGCTCCTGCACAGCAGAACTACCCAGGAACGTTGTGGCTGGGGGGCAGACTGTTGCTATGGCTAATGAGGCTCCAGGAGTCTACAAGCTACCCAGAGCTGGGAGGTACTCAATACTCGAGGATCAGTTTGGGGTTTTTAAGGAGCCAGAGTGTGGCTTGTAGGATTTGTATTATATTATAGCCCAGGGGCTCATATTTATGTTGTTGTTTTATCCAGTGGACTGGACTGAGGCTATTGGGGGAGGAGGATGCCTCATAAGGCCACACTACTGTGCAAAGCCCCAGTGCCAGGGGGCACAGTGACAGGGGGTGATCAGACCCCAGCACCAGGGGGTGCAGTGACGGGGAGTGAGCCAACCCAATGCCCTAGGGTGCAGGTCAACATTTATAAACCATCTGCGAGGCGTGGGCTACTGTGTAGGGGAGATTTGGAGCAGTGGATAGCAACCCCTAGTGTTGGGGTAGTAAATGGGCAGCCTCCCACCTGAGTAACATCATAATTCTCATTCCATCAAGGCATGGCAGGAGAGATGGGTGGGTAGCCCAGAGACAGAAGTTCAGGACTACATTAGACAGGCTTGGGGATGGGCCCCTGTCACACATGGTAACTTCACATTATTGTTGATTCTCAGAGGGATGGTGATGAGGTAGGCAGAATAGATTTACACCTTATAAGCCACAACTGCACGAGGCCCTGACTGTGCAGTAGCTCATTACTATTGTGCAGTAGCGTCACGTGGCATGAAGCATGACACAATGTTACTGTGCAGTAGTAACGAACTACAGTGTACTCTGTCCAAGTTTGCAGATGACACAAAACTGTGGGGAGAAGTGGACACGCTGGAGGGCAGGGAACAACTACAAGCAGACCTGGACAGGTTGGACATATGGACAGAAAACAACAGAATGCAGTTCAACAAGGAGAAATGCAAAGTGCTGCACCTAGGGAGGAAAA
>NW_005841906.1:3120895-3136207 GCF_000455745.1 Alligator sinensis
CTTTCCTGCCTATGCAGGGGGTCGGACTCGATGATCTATTGAGGTCCCTTCCAACCCTAACATCTATGAATCTATGAATCTACTGTGCAGTCAGCATCACCTAAAAGCCATTCAGCAACACAAGATGCTGACTGCACAGTCACTACTGCACAGTCATTTAGTACTTGTTTATACAAGTCATTTAGTAAACAAGTACTTGTTTAAACAAGTACTAAATGACTGTGCAGTCAGCCTCTTGTGTAGATGTGGTCATATACTAACTAAATCAGAAGCTTTCATCAAATACTAGATAGTTAGATAGGACCAAGGAGAGGAGAGTCTAATTGCTAGTGATGATAACTTCAGCATTGCCATTACCATGTTCATAGCAGTATTTAACTGCATGTTAACAGATGTTGTACATGGAAAAGGTGCCCATACTAGCATGTAATAGTCTGGCAACCTTCCCATGGTCATCCTTGCTAACTGCTTCTGGCATGACCCATATCATCAACATGGAGACTGAAAGTGCGTTGATAGCCTTGCAGTGCAAAAAGCAGCCCAAGTCATAATTTCCAGTACAAACGTCAAGTGACACATAAATTAAATGAGGAACTAGATGATCCAATAAGAAAAAAGAGAGTTTAGAGATTCTAACTTCATCATTAAAACTGGGAACAGTCCTAGACCAAAAAGGAATGTTGGAATATCATGGGAGATGGGAGCCCTAGGGCTACCAATTTCAAAAGATACTCTATTGTGGCACAAATTAAACTGGTACCAGAATGAATCTCTGAAGGTGAAAATACATAAAAAAGACAGAACAGAAACTAGGAAAACCAACTGTACTTATTATACAGTGTGAGAGATCCATATTAAAAAATTCCATGAAAGATGATGTTACCTAAAAATACACTTGCTAATTGAAGATATCTGAGACACTAGACAAAACAAAAAGAGCAGATCTCAGTAATTATGATATATTAAGATAGGATTTCATACACAGATAAAAAATAAAGCCTTTAGAGACTGAGGCAAATGTAGGTGTAAGTGGAAACATTTATTTAGAGATGGACAACCTATGAAATGAACAGATGTCGGCCACACTTTATTTTTAAATACTATGTACATTCATACTGCACTTTCTTCCTTTTTCTTTTTTTTAAAGTATTGTCTACATCTGTTTATTTCATAGGTTTTCCATCTCTGAATAAAACGATACAAGTAGCAAATACAGATTCTTCCAGGAAATAAAAGAGCCAAAGCTACTTGTATTAGAACACTTTGCACAAGAGTTTGGAGTTTTAGCAATAAAGATCATATGCAGCATGTATAATTTCATGATTATGTTTTAAAGAAAACTTTCACAAAGTTTTTAAGTACAGATTGTAAACATGGAAACAGGAAGAGACTGGAATGAAATAATACAGATGATAAATATTGGCTTCAGTTCTAACCAGAGAACATAAGTTCAAGTTCTGTCTGGTTCTGAGAATGTATTTTTCTTCATTTCTATAAAATATATAGACTGGCCCCAGATGTCGCAAATAAAATGCAAACAGTTTGTGTGTGTGTGTGTGTGTGTGTTAAAAAAATATTTTGGAAATCCAGAACAGAAAAAGAAAGAGGTAGTTTTTTCTTCTAAATCTTTCTATCACTGCAGTTTTTTTTCAAGTTAGGAATGACAAGCTATTTTAATTTTTTTTGATTGTAGCAAAAAAGGCAAACCTAAATCCATGGTCTCAGGCAACTGCTCTGAATGTAAACCATAAAAAAAAAGAGTTAGTAAAATATTTAATAATGGAAGACTAAACATATTTACTCACATATCATGTGTATCACCCTCCCAAAAAAATTAGACCTCCAAAATTCAGCTCTGTGTTTTAAGTGGGGAAACTGATTTCTGTCCAGAACAGCAGCAGTAGCATTTCTATTCAGGCGAATATGAGGGAATCAACTGACTTCATGGCTCATTAGAGTCTACTTGATTCCTGCTCACCAAGCTTTATTTAACAGGTGTTAATGACCCACTCTCCTTTTTAATGGTCTTGATGCTTCACTAATCAAACTATTCTTTCCTTGGCAATTTTTCTGAAGGATTTGCAATTTAGCTCCTCTTGGTCTTCTTTCTCCTACTTCACAGCTCTGCAGATTATTTTTAACTCTTTTCAAAATCGTAGATCTGTCTACAGAGTCAGTCTTCACCAGCAATCACACTTTCAGCTTTTGGCAGAACAGCTAAGAGCAGCTGAGAATTCAGCTGTGAAAGGTTTAAAACTGCAACTTTTTGCCTGACCAGAAAAGGGAGGGTTATTGAGCTGAAGATTATGCTCTGCTTCTGCTGTATGCAACCATAACTCTGGAAACATCTTTTTCTTCATTTTACATCCCAGAATAAGGTGTGTATCTTACCCTAACCAAAGCACTGACCCCCTCTCACCCCCATCCTTATTTCCTTCCCACTACCTCTGCCCTTCACTGCTTGTGGCTGCTCTGGCTCCAGTGCAGCCTAGTAGCAGCGACAGTGGCAGTGCTTTGGTGGCTTCAGCCCGGGGCATGGAGTATGTGCTTGCTCCAGCCTGCCTGGGCAGTAACAATTCTGGCCACAGCTGCCACCGCTACCAGGCCAGAGCAAGCACGTACTCCATGCCCCAGGTTGGTGCACAGATGGAACCGGCCACCATCAGAGCAAAGGTAAGCAGCGGGGCTTGGGGGGCAAGCAGGGAGAAGAGGCAGAGGGCAGGGGGCCTGAGGCTGTGAAGTCGGGCAGGCATGGAAAAAAGGCAGTGGAGAGGGCAAACAGGAGATGCAGCTCCACTCCTGAACCTGAGATGGGGTCAAAGCCAGAGTTGCAGCAGCTGCCTGTCCTGTTACTGCCTCATGCTCAATTCCAAGATGAAGGGCTTCCTAGCCCTAGGTTAAATGTGGGAAACAACCTTATCTTGGTATTGAGTAAATACAGAATTCTCTCATACAAAATTGATAATAATACCAGCTGGCATTATTATTTCACAGAATTAAAGAGCTTTAAAACGAGATATTAGAATACAAGAAAACAAACCAACCAAGAAAACAAGCCTCAAAACCAAATTTTTGAGGCTTGGATTTCATTCAGCAATGTCTAAGCAAGAGTAGGGGAAGAGGGAGCAGAAGGGGGAGTGAGTTCAATTGGAAAATCCTCTTCTTCCCTTCCACGTCTTTGTCACTCTGTTCTAGTAGGCAAGCCAGATGGTGTGTATGATGGCAAGGAGGGAGAAACATGATGTAGCATGATGACAAGGAGGGAGTAGTTTCAGGCTGTATTTATCAGAAGTAGTATAGTCAAAACACATTGAGGTAAAGACCAGATTGGGACTCCAGGCCTGAGAGATCTCCCCAAGCCAGGGAGCTTATATGGCAATAGTAATCAATTTTGTTCTGAGTAATTCTGCACGTATATTATCCCCAAAAGCTGCTTCTGCTGTCACAGGATGAAGTGTAGCAGAGAAGACAATGGAGATTTAGGTTCTGTTCTGAGTCTTATGTCTTTAGAAATTATAGGACTGTACTATTTATGGTTAGTATGTAATAAGACAAGAGCTACTTTCCCATTGCTGTATTTCCTCCAAACTTTTCTGTTGGGAAGGAAATAGTGCTGTCCCTTCTGAAAAGCACGCGTTTGACACTGCTCCTCCCAAACTTGCACAGATGCCCAGAGACCAGCCTGATGCATAGTTTAACTGGGCAAAGATCTGGTACCTCTTTCATGGCTCCAAGAGCTCCTGAGGCTCCTTTGGTTCTGGCAGATGCAGAGGATACATGCAGTTGTATTGGTGTTTTGGTAGTATCCCTGTGGAGCGTGTAGAAGATGACATGATACATTTCTAACTCTACTATCTGGCTCTTATCATACAACTCAGCCAGGCCCTCCAGCTTCTGGGGTTGGAAGTAGGCGTGCAACAAAAAGAGGCCTTTCACACCAACAGGTGGAAATCTTTGAGTGAAGGACTCCCTCCCTGCATACTACCTGCAGAAGAGGGAGGGGTAGGGGAGGAAATCAATCATCACCCCTCAGAGTCTTGCTTTTGTGACTGATATGGTATAGTTAGTAACTTGCTCCTGCTTTAAAGGTAAGATGACACCTAACATTTCAGTTGTATACAAATACAAATCAAAAAACAGATGATCCCAGACAGAACCAGTTCTTAAAATACGGTAAATCTGACCCTAGCAACACTGCAACCAGAATTAATCTGAGAACCATAACCTGAAACTGGCCATAAACTAGAGCAAGCCTCAAACGCCAGAATTAAATCCTGTCTGAGTTACTGACTCACTGCATGACTTTAAGTAGGTCACACCACCACTCCATGTCTTACTTTCCCCATCAGTAAAGTGAGCTAATACTTATTCATCCACTTCAGAGTGATTATAGTTGGTTAATAATTATAAAGTGCTATATACATGCCAATGCTTATAAACCCATGTTAGACTGACTCATTTGTTTTCATTTTTTCAAACAGAAAGAAATGTAAACTGAAAGAATACATAGTAAAAATAAAAAGCCTTTCCATTTTAATCATCTAAGGAGTTATTTGAAGTATAGAGAAAAAATTGGTTTTGAAAAATATTTTAAAACTGATAGTAGCTTTTTAAAAGTATTGTGTTCTGGTCAACAAGAGCCTTATGTAATTAAGCTTTGTGACTTTTATTCATATACACTCCACTGTATAAAGTTTCATGACAGACAGCTGATTCCAAGACATCCACTTTGGTTTTAAGCTAGGCATACCATGGATTGGTCAATGTTATGCCATAATGCTGCCAACAATTTAGTAGCCACTACAATCATCCACCAATATTTTCCACTCATCAAACATTTTTGTGCTTGTTTTCTTTCAAAAATGCTGAACAGTGGCACTTATCGGATTGGAGTTAGCAAATGCAATACTGTTTAAAACACGCATATATATACACAATAATCTCTCTTGCCTTAGCAATGTACAGCTGACATCTGGCTGAAATCTCCCAGTTTATAATAGAGCTTACTTTGGTATTTGATTGTCCTCATTCTCAACATCTACATAAAGTTTGTCCAACTTACGTTGCATAAAAGAGTTTCCATTCTTTGAAGATAAACAGGTTAACAAGCTTTTAAAATTGTTAATGAAGTAAGACTTGAGGAATATCCTTCTGTCCAGCATAAACATTGACTCTGCTAATATCTCAGGCCACTGAAGAAGAAAGATCACTAGTGGACCTAAGCCAAGATGCTGTGGGAAATAAGTGGAAGACAACAACAGCTGGAAATATTTGGCTCGTGCAATAAGATTTTAAAACCCTTTTGATGATGGGTTTCATAGCTTAGCTTCATGTGAACCAGCTAGTTTAAGCTTGCGTGGGAAACCAAATCAGTAGTGTCAAGGTGTGTAACTACATACTGTGCTTGCTTGGTTACTGTCCCATGATATTAGCAGTCAGAAATAAATTTTGTCCTTAAAACATTTGATCTCTGAATCTGTAAAATCCATGAATAATGGAACAACACAGCTCAGTTCCAGACCTAGTGCCATGTGCACAGGTCAAACATTTATACAGATAATAGTTATACTTACAAGTTCATTCCTATTTTCTTTCAACTCCAGTAGTTCCCATATTTTAGGCATCTCCCAAATCATCAACAGAAATCAAATCTATTTACCATTAAACAACTTGGTGGAAGATGATGAAAGAGAACATACACAGTTATTATTTGTAATGTGGTGGTGTGCAAGAACCCAAAATCAGATGAGGACACCTTGCTGCAGCTACTCTCCAACAGCAAAATAAGAGAGACAGTTACCTCTCCAGAGAGCTTACATAAATAATACTTTGCTTGTCTACCCCACAAAAAATTTAATTAAAAAGCCATATTTTCTGTGGTGTATTGGGTGCATAAGCTTTTGAAAGACTAATTATAGTAACAGAAGATTGAATTATATAGAAATCAACTGAGGAAAATTACAGTATCAGAGTTCCAACAATCTGATGGCAGTTTTCATACTGAGCTTAGAGCACATACAGAAATAGGCTGCAAAGCATGCGCTTTAACTAGGAAGTGCAAGTGCTTTTCCTCTTCAGGAAAAAGGAATGAACCAGAAATTATTGAGATGTTATACATCATTGGAAAGGTGGTTGACTGCAGCTTTCTGAAATGATTTTGACTTTCATAAAGTGAAAGCAAAGAGCTGAATATAAAAGAAACTAGGGAGAAAAACATATAGAATAACTATTTCTGCCTCTTCCCTGTGTTTTCTATGAATGATGATCACTCCCACTACCACTACAATCACACACCAAATTTTGTATTATGGTTGTGCAATGCAAGGACACAATGAATATGTACGGAATCTCGAAAATGTTCCTCTCCCATGATGTCATTTGATGATGAGGCTTTTTGCATAAAGTGGAAGAGAGGAACTGAAACAAAAAATGCTGTTTGGATTAATTCAGTACAGCATGTAAATGGATAAGTTGTGTCCCAGACCTTTGCTTGAATAAACAATGATGTGTCCTGTGAAATGTTCCAAACAATAAAATAAATAGTCTTTTAAGAAGCAAATTGTCTGTATAAACAGAGGATGGGGAATGCTGTTAGATTGCCAACTACCTTCTGTAGAAGGGAAAGAAAGCACAAGCAGCCATTTTCTTTGACTGTCCCAACGATCAAGATGAAAACAGAACTGAGGAAATGCATCATAGATGATGGTGAATGGCTGTCCTGACTCCCCTCTGTACCTGCGGGTAATGGATCTTTGAGAGATTATAAATGTTCATATATGGTAAGCAAATAATGAAGTTAATAGACAGAACATAGACCAGTCAGATTTACATACTTTGTTCCCAGTATAATGTGTTTTTTCATCTCTGACCTGGGTCTGACCTCTCAAACCTTCTTTTCCTACCACAGGCAAACTGCACTTCTTTGCTGGAGAAAGCCTTAAAAAAAAAAAAAAAAAAAAAAAAAAAAAAAAAAAAAAAAAAAAAAAAGGAAAGAAAAACACCGTGCATCTCCTTCTTAAGGGAAAGGAAGACATAATCAACATGACTATTACAATGGAGGAAAGAATATGGCCACTTTGTGCTGCCACACCCTCTCTCAGGTCCACCCTATGGGACTTTGAGTTTGGGGTGGTTTTATCATTTTAATATTTTTATTGTACTGTCACCCAGTGCCCCAAGCATTTATATGAGGCTAAAAGGTACACTACTTTGAATAAGATACTTTATTTTGCTTTGGGGAAGTAACATTTAACAAAAAGATAAGAGGGAAACCATGCAGCCGTGATGAAAGCTTTTAAACAATGAGGACAAATTCTCTCACTTATACAAGGATACCTTCTTGACGTTGATGGAGTTGCACAAGCACAAGTGAAAGGAGAGTTTGGTCCAAAGACAAGTGTGTTATGGACTGAATCCAAGAAACAACTGAAAGCATTAAACCATCAGATATACACAGGTAACCTGAGACCTGCTATTGCTTCTGGGAAGTTGTTTTTTTATGGCTCCGCTATGGAGCCTTAAGAGGTATATGTGTTATTCTGTGCCACTTTGTAAAGTCAACACTGATTGTGGGATTGGCACATAGCAAGCATAGATTATTTTGTAAGATTCAGATATTACAGGAATTGATCTACACAAAAGCATTCATATTTTAGTGGTTCTTAGTCAACAAGATGAGAAAGAGAGATACTTGTGGCTGCATGTAAGTTGGGAGGGAAAGGAAGCAAATACACTAGAACTGTCAACAGGTAATCATTATTGCAAACAAACAAGTGGTTTATATAGCTACAGAAGAGTGAAACATTCTTATTTCTCTAGATAAAAGCATTACTGGGACCATTCCAAATATTGCAGCAATCAGCAGGCACAATACTGCTCAATGAAGGAAAGAAAAATGCAGAACCCTGAGCCTTGTGAGCCCGGCAGGGTTGTTATAGATCTTCTTTCCCTGTTACGGAAAATGTTACTAGCTCAGCTGCCTTTCAGGGTCATTCTCAACGCAACTGATTCCATCTAGTACCACACGCTTGATGGGGTCAATGACGAACACAAAGGAAAATGACTATGTTGACCGAGATAAAGAACTATGCAAACTAAAGGAAGCATGATGTCTTGGAGGAAGGAAGCAGCATGTGAAATAGAATATCCCCCTTCTTGCAAGGGTAATTCCATGTTTTCAAAAGTCCGGGGACAACCCAGTGAGCTTGGCAAGGTAGTGGCACTTCAGAAAGGCTCATGCTTATCCTGGCTCCAAAAAACTCAACACACCCAACCTCAACTGAAAATCAAATCAGTTTTTCACAGTGAAGACTGGCAGTTAATACGTCTCTCTTCCTGACTTAGAGTGATTAGTAGAGAAAAGCAAAAAATGAAGGATACTGTAGGAAAGAAAGAGACTCCAAAATGAGCTGGCTACAATCTGTGCAGTAATCTCAGCTGTCACCATGAAATTCAGGGCAGGATTAGACACGTGGCTAGGTTGTGATCTGGTGTGATGCAAGGGTTTTCCAGGCAATTTGCCAAAGCCTCAGATGGTATAAATCAATACCAATTTACACGAGTTGAGGCACTGGCCCCTTGACTTCAATAAAACTGTCCTAACTCAGGTCCACTCTGGAACTGGCGCAACATTTGAATGGTTTGAAGGGGAAAAAACCAGTCAACACCCCACAGTTTCAATAATTGTGAGAGATGGAATGGAGCGTGTCTGACCAAAATATCCTTCAAATTTTGTATCCCAGTTGTTCTCACTGAAGTCAGAGATGAAACAAAGATCTGAAAAGTGAGAAGATAGGAAGAGCAGGGAAGAAAGAAAACAAAACAAAGCATGAATCCCAAACAGTAAGGTCACAGGGATTCCTGAAAGGCTCAAACTCTGTAGCTTGGCTTGCAAGCTTGTTTTCCACCCAGGACAACAAAATCAAAGAGAGAGAGAGCACACTGTATTGCATATCAACATGCAGACTATCTGCTTGCCAGCTGCAGGTGCCCACATGCCTTCATAACTGCTAGGACCACCATAAAGCTCTCATAGCTTCCCATGGCTCTCTTTACACAGAAGTAAAGAAGTGAAAACAGGAGTAACTGGATTATTTTCAGAGATTTTTTCCCCCCCCTTTTTGCTAAGTATACAAAAATAGATAAATTAAAAAACAAATTTCCTGTAAAGCAACTTCATTTAACTGTCTGTAGGCACCCACAAGATACTCTAAGACAGATGGCAGGGCACCTTATAGACTAATTCAGAGTTGCATAAACTTTTGTAAGCAACAGTTTACTTCTAAAATCATGTACTTTTCCATCCCTTAAAAAAAAAAATCAAGGATTTATCATGGACTCCTAGAAAATGATCTCAACATAGAAAAGGTCATGAACTAAATTTTTAGTTTCTTTGTATTCTTAAATTTAGGCACTGGCTATTTCTGGGACCTAGCAGTGTGGAGTAAAAGTGAAGTGTCAGTTGATGTAAAGAATTGCTCCCACATGAATAGAGAAAGGGATGTCTATTAGTAGTCCTAGAGCAAATGGTTCAAGTTGGGAACCTCTTGTACTTGCTACCTTTTTTGTTTAAATGATTCTTGTCTTTTAGGTGGTTTTCCATAAGGAACAAAAAATCTAGACAGAGCAGTCAGGCAGTTATTTGGTGCAGTATCATAGAATTATATATACATAGGGCTGGAAGGGATCTCCAGAGACCATCTAGTCTAACCTCCTGCCTGAGGCAGGATTACCTCTTTCCAAACCATCCCATACAGACCACAATCTAAACTCTACATAAGACTACTGTCAGCCCTGACACAACACAGACATAATTCCCTAGCCTGCCACAGGTAAAGCAGGAGAACCACAGTAGATCATCCGATTCAGTTCGGAGATCGAAATCGCTTTTCTGATTTGATTTGGCCGAATCAATTCGGCAAAGATTCAGCAAAGATTCGGCAATTCGGCCATAGGGTATAATGGGAAATAAATTAAATATCTATAACTTTGTTGTTTTTTGGCTGATTCAGATGAAACTTGCAGGGGTAGTAGCAGCTGCTAAGGGCATGAAGCCTGCCACGTTTCAAGGAGATCAATGCAGGAGTTTCTGGGAAACTGCACCTCAAACTGCTGACAAGCAAAACTCATGACATAGGTGACACTGTGTGTGTTAAGGCACAGTGGGGTGAAAACTGCATGGATGGTAGCCCCTGCTGCAGCCACAAAGCTTGCCAGCTGTCAAAGAGATCAGTGCAGGGGGAATCTGGGTTCTGGGACCCTGCACCTCTGGCCATAGGCAGGCAAAACTCATGACATGGGTGCTTGTGGGACTGTGCGTGTGTTCAGGTGTGCTCAGGTAGAGGGCTATGCCCCCACTACAGAGGAAGGCAAAAACCTGCACAGTCCATACCAATCTAATCATGGGATAAAATTCATTCCAAACTGCAAATATGGCAATCAGTCTGACCATAAGGGAAAGAACAAGACCCTTCAGATAAGAATCTCCAGCTTTGGACCCAGCAGGATCATTGGCACACCCTAGTTAAAATCCCTAGCCTATGCTGTAACCAACACCAAATGCCTCTGAGGAAGGCTTTAAAACACCCTGATACATGTAGCAGAAAGGGGGTGGGGGAGGGACAAAAAGCGCAGAAGCATGGAAAATATCCATAGTAAAACATAGGCTAGCTATGCCTAGATCATCCCTGACCAGTGGCTGTCCAACCTCTTCTTGAACACCTCCAGTAATGCAGAGTCCACAACTTCCCTAGGCTGTCTATTCCACTGTCTCGCTGTTCTAATAGCGAAGAAGTTTTTCCAGATATCCAATCTAAACTTTGCTGCAACTTTAAGCCATTAGTCCCCATCCTCCTCTTTGCAGCAAAAGAGGAAAGGTGCTTTTCCTCTTCGTTATGGCAGCCCTTCAGAAATTTGAAGACTGCTATCATATCCCCTCTTAACACCTTTTCCACAAGCTGAACATGCCTAGCTCTTTCAGCCTCTCCACATCTGACTTCTTTTCCAAGTCCTTGATCATCTTTTTTGCCTGCCTCTAGACTCTCTCTAACCTCTACATGTCCTTCTTAAAATGTGGAGCCCAGAACTCCACACAGTACTCCAGATGAGACCTAACCAGTGCCAAGTAGAGAGGCACTAAGATCGCCTGTCTTGCACCTAATGTTTCCACTGATGCATCCCAAAACCACATTCACCTTTTATGCAGCTGTATCACATTGCAGATTCATATTGAGTCTGTGGTCTACCAAAATTCCCAAGTCCTTTTCCATAGAGCTGCCATCCAGCCAGGTGTCCCCCATTTTGCATTTGTGTTTTTGATTGTTCCTCTTGAGATACAGCACCTTGCATTTGTCCACACTGAACATGCATTCTGTTAGTTCTAGCCCAACTTTCCAATCTGTTGAGAACCTTCTGAATTGCACTTGCATCCTTCAACATGTTTGCAATCTTTTCCAGTTTCATGTCATGTACAAACTTGCTCAAAAAGCTTTCTATGCCATAATTCAAATTGTTAATAAGCAGGTTGAAAAGCACCAGGCCAAGGACAGACCCCTATGGGACTTCAGTTGAAATCTCTTGCTATTCCAACACTGACCCATTAATAATTATTACCCTTTGCTTGTGACCATTGAGTCACCTTGTAGTTGTTTTTTCCACCCAAGTAGTTACTTTGTCAAAAAAGGGAATCAAGTTTGTTTGAGACTATTTGTTTTTCATAAATCCATGCTGTCTGCTTGGAATCGGCCTTTCCTACTCCATATGCCTGCAAATGGCTTTCCTTAGGACACTCTCCAGTTACTTCCTGGATACTGAGGTGAGACTAACCAGTCTGTAGTTCCCTGGGTCTTCCTTCTTGCCTTTTTTCTTTTTTTTTTTAAGAGGGGGACTACACTGGCCCTTTTCCAGTCCTTTGGTACCTGGCCTGTTTCCCATGACTTCATGAAGAGCATTACCAAGGGATCCAAGATCTCCTCTGCCAGTTCCTTCAGTATCCTGGGATGAAGTTCCTCCAGCCCTGCTGACTTGAATTCATTCAGACCTATCAGAATTTACCTGATTGTATCTTTTGTTATGTCTTCCTTCAGCTTGCTCCCTGCCTTATCCAGATAATCCCTATTAGGTTTAGCTTCAGCTTAATTTTTTTTGTGAAGACTGAGGCAAAGTAGCTGTTTGCATCTTTGGTTAGGAGTTCCCCTGACTTGTTAACAGTAGATGTACAGATTTCTTGGTCCTTCTTTTCTGGCCAACATACTTATAGAACCTCTTCTTGTCCTTAACCTCCTTTGCCAGATGCAGCTCATTCTTTATCTTTGCATTCCTGATTCTGTCCCTGCTGGTTCTTGCTATTTCCTGGTATGCTTCCTTGGTGATCTACCCATTTTGTCATTGCCTTTATGCTTTCTTTCTGCATTTGAGGTATTTTAGAAGCTTCTTGTGCAGCCACATTGGTCTCTTGCCATTCTTCTTGTGCTTCCATCATGTTGGGACAGTTTCTTGTTGAGCTTCCAATAATGAGCCCTTAGAAGTTCCCAGCTTTCTTGGGCACCTTTGTCCATCAGTCTGCCCTCTCATGACACAAGGCCTATTAAGTCCTCAAGTTGAATGAAGTCTGTCTTTTTGAAATCTAGCATCTTAATGTTGCTGATCTTATGTGTTCCCTGTCTCAGGATCTGGAATTCTGTCATATCATGGTCACTTCATCCCAAGCTACTCATTACCTTTGCATCCGCCACCAGTTCTTCCCTGTTGGTCAGAACAAAACCCAAGATAGATTATTCCTTAGTTGTATCTTCCACCTTCTGGAACAGAAAGCTGTCTTCCACACAGGTTAGGACCCAGCTTGACATTTTGTGTTTCACTGCATTATTCTTCCAGCAGATGTCTGGCAAATTGAAGTGTCCCATCAGTACATCCCATAGCTGTTGGATAGATTTGTCACTTGCTTGGAAAGTGCCTCATCCACCTCCTCTTCCTGATTTGGTAGGCTATAATAAATCCCCACCATTATATTAATGCTACATCTTTCACCTTTCATCTTCACTCAAGTGCATTCTGCTTTTCTCTCCTTCCTCTTGAACCAAGGAACAAGTGCATGTGTTTTTGACATGTAAAGCAACACAACCACCTTTTCTCCCAACCCTATCCTTCTGAAACAGAGCGTAACCCTCAATATTGACATTCCAGTCATAAAAGCTCTCTCACCAGGTCTCTGTGACGCCAATCAGATCATAATTTTTTCACAGGCTGCAACTTCCAGCTGATCTTGTTTATTCCCCATATGTGTCACATGTATATACATTCATTGGAAATATTTTGCAGTTTGACCTACTTGTTTCCCTGTTGTGACATGCATTGCCATCCTGTTACTCTTTCGCCCTTTCCCAGAGGTAAGTTGCTTGTTTGGGTCCTTTCCCTTCTGGACTGTGTGCTCTGTTGCTGGAGGGTTTTGATCACCATCCCCTCTAGAACCTAGTTTAAATCCTCCTTACTAGGTTGGCAAGACAATGCACAAAGATTCTCTTTCCTGTTCTTGTCAGATACATACCATCTCTTGATAGCAATCCTCCTCCCAAGAACATCTGCCTGTTGTCGAGGAAGCCAGAGCCTTCACCTTGACATCACCAATAAGCAGGAAGGGGTAGTGCTCCAAAGGACAGATGAGCTTTGGTAGTCTCTCTGTGACATCCTGAATTTGGGCTATACCAAGCAGAACACCTCCCAGGCTCTCAAATATGGACAAATTTGTGCCTCCATCTCCTGCAGAAGGGAGTCACCAACCACCACCACTCTTCTCTTCCTTCTTGGTGCAGTGGCTCTGGGGCCCCTGTCCTTGGGGACTTGCATTTCTTGCTCTCTAGGCTTCTGCCTCATCTTCCTGTTGCCTGTAGATGTCCTCTCTGCCTTTTCCTCAGCAGTTCCACTACAGAGTGCTTCAAAGTGGTTGCTGACTTCAACCTGTTGCTTCAGGTTCTGAGGACTTCAAATCTGGGGACCCTCCTTCTTCAAGTAGTCACATGCTGCCACTTTTCCTCATTGCCCTTTGGCCTCCCTAATCCCAGCCTTTCATGACTCTTGCCCAAGTAATTTTCCTGGTGCCTGATGCAATGCAGCATGGGCACCCTTACTTCCAACCCTTGAATCTTCTCCTCCAGGGCAGACATCAGTTTACACTTAGTGCAGATAAAGTGCACTAAGTGCACTGACCCTCTGAAAGAAACATGGACTTGGCATCCCATAGAAGTCACAAGAGATGGCTCGGACTCTATGTGGAGATGTGTTCCATGCTCCCTGGAGCATATCTATGCTGTAACGAGAAAAAAAGAGCTGGGTGGCAGGGGAGAAGCACACCACAAGAACCTGCAGTCCAAATGCCTGCACCTGGGCCCTTGCACATGTCCACACATGCACATGCTCACACACACACACATGCATGCACAAAGTCTCCTGCTCCTTGGCTGCCTCCTTGAGCAAACCCCTTAGGCAAACTCTTTCTGTTTGCTGCCTTCTATTCACACTGTTCCCACTGCACCCCTCAGTTAGCTAAACCAGCCTCACCCAGAGCAACCCCTGTCACTCAGTCACCCCAGAGCAGGGGCAGGAGAAAAGAAAAGAAAGGAGAAGTAAGAAAAAAGAAAAAGAAAAGAGAAAAGAGAAAAGGCAAAGCAAGGCACACACCATAGGGGAAAATGGGAAAAAGAAAATACCAGATACACACACCAGGCACTAGACACCAACCAGCCACCCTAAGTCACAAGCACAGAGAAAAGCCTCTTCAAGGCAGTCCCATACCTGAGCTGCTTATCCTAGAGCAACTGCTCTCTGCTTACAGCTCACCTTACTCAAAAGAGCAAACTGCAACAAGTCCTAGAGCCAGAAGTCAGGACTCTGGGCAGACTTTGTACCAGTGAATAGAGCTGTGGAGCTCCAGCAGGAGCTGTGCTGATTCATAGATGTTAGGGTCGGAAGGGACCTCAATAGATCATCGAGTCCGGCCCCCTGCATAAGCAGGAATGAGTGCTGGGTCTAGATGACCCCACCTAGATGCATATCCAACCTCCTCTTGAAGACCCCCAGGGTAGGGGAGAGCACCACCTCCCTTGGGAGCCCGTTCCAGACCCTGGCCACTCTAACTGTGAAGAAGTTCTTCCTAATGTCCAGTCTAAATCTGCTCTCTGCTAGCTTGTGGCCATTATTTCTTGTAACCCCCGGGGGCACCTTGGTGAATAAATACTCACCAATTCCCTTCTGTGCCCCCGTGATGAACTTATAGGCAGCCACAAGGTCGCCTCTCAACCTTCTCTTGCGGAGGCTGAA
>NW_005841906.1:3137275-3147648 GCF_000455745.1 Alligator sinensis
TGTCCCTCACTTAGGAACACTGAGGCAAAGAACTCGTTGAGGAGTTCAGCCTTGTCCCCTCTGTCCGTCACCAATTGTTTCTGCCCATTTAGCAGGGGTCCTATTCCTCCCTGGGCCTTCCTTTTACTCCCAATATATCTAAAAAACAATTTCTTGTTGTCTTTTACTTGGGTTGCCATCCTCAGCTCCATGGCAGCTTTGGCCCGTCTAACTGCCTCCCTACAAGCACGAGCAGAGGAGGTATATTCATCTTTGGTGATCTCTCCCTGTTTCCACTTTTTATGTGCTCCCCTTTTGTCCCTTAGGCTGCCCTGGATTTCTCTGGTCAGCCAGGGAAGCCTCCTGGCCCCTTTCCCCCTTTTGCCTCGCTCGGGGATCGTCTCGCTTTGTGCTCGAAGGATCATTTCCTTAAGGCACAGCCACCCTTCTTGGGCTCCCATCACTTCAAAACTCCTACTCTGCAGTGCGTCCTTGACTAATCGCCTGAGTTCATTGAAATCAGCTTTCCTAAAGTCTAGCACTTTCACCCTACTCGTTACCTTACCCACTCGACGTCTTATGGTGAATTCTATTATTAGGTGATCACTGTTCCCCAGATGGCTACCGATCTGTAGGTCCCCAACCATGTCATCCCCCGTTGCCAATACCAGATCCAGTATGGCATTCCCCCTAGTGGGACCATGTACCTCCTGTGTCAGGTGGAGGTCCTGTACACAGGTTAGAAACCTGCGTGAATGGTGGGACTGCCGTCTGCATCTCCCAGCAGATGTCTGGGTAGTTTAGGTTCCCCATGACTACCGCCTCTTTAGCTTTTATGGTCTTCGAGAGTTGCCTCAGGAGCCCCGAATCGCTTTCTTCCCCTTGATGTGGGGGTCTGTAGCAGACCCCTACCACCAAATCCCTTTCTCCTTGCCCCCCATGTAGCCTAACCCACAATCCTTCTACCTCCTCATCCTTGGATTCCGTCTTGATGAGGGTTGATGTATATTGCTCACTGACATAGAGCGCAACCCCTCCCCCTGATATGCAGTGAGCTCTGAGATCACAGCAACGGGCTGCAGCCATGCCCCCTTGAGCAGTGTGGCACACATGCAATAAGCACTCTTCACTGTGCATGCACCATACAGCCTAAGCGGGTATGACTGCACCCCTTTCACTGTGATTCTGGATCCACCCATGACAGGGCAGGTTTATTGCTCTCTTTCCTTTAACTGAGCACTAGTACTAGGATTAACCATTATGTTACCCAAAACAGACACAGGGATAGAGTTAAAAATAAGCCATTATCAAAAACAGACTACCTCTCCCCCACCCCCTCACCCCAAAAACACACCACAAAATTTGGGGACTGGATCTGAATTTTCCCAATCCCTATACACAATGTACCAAGGCCATAATGTGCAATGTAACAATTTAAGGTGCTCCAAACACATACCAAATTACCCAGATGGGAATATCCTACAATCTTATTTTTATTTTCCATTTCCTTACATTCAACTATCAAAGAATACATCCTAAGGGATGCCGCTTTGAAGAAAACAACTAGACAAGGAGTTAATATGTAAAAACACTAAGCCATCTGCAACATGACAATTACGTTAAGTCCTCTGAGAATTGGTCTTTTGTACCCAAACTTTGTTTATTTTCTCAACTGCCACCAGTGATTATAAAAAGAAAAAATAATTGTTGGGAAAACGTTATTTTATTCATCAGCTAATGTAACATTTAACTCAATCATGGGCTTGCTGTGGTGTGACACACTGACTGTCCTGCAAAACAGGGGTCCAACCCTTAGATCCTACTATGGAACTTCTCAGTCAACCAGCGCTTGGGTTAAAAAAAAAAAAGAAGCATTTTTCCTTTTGGATGAAGTTACTTTTCAACATAGAGCATTAAGGTCAAATTCTGGGAGTCTGAAGTTATTTATTTATAAATAAGAAAAGATTCTCAAGCCTGCCAATTCAAAAATTGTATCATTAAGGGAAAAAAATAAATACAAAGCCAGTTCACTCAGCCAACCCCAAAGATAAACCATTTAAACAAACCAAAGAAATTGCCCCAGCTCTCTCAAAACCTTGCCACTTTTCATGCTGTCATTTTCTCTAAATGCCAGAGACAGCCACCAACAGGTTTTGCAGCACACCTTGAAGGCCAACAGACTAACACTACTTCAGACTGAGGAGTAAATTCCAGAGTCCAGGGGCCCTTGTGATGACTAGCTGCCCCCTCTTCCCCTTTTATCCAGAAAGAATAGATTCGATTCAAGCCTCTTCACTAGCTGCATCTGTGCCAGGAAGACACAGGAGAGAGAGGGCATCTTCCAAGCTACTTAAAGCTTCACAAATCAGAATTAACATCTTAAATTGTATCAATAGGTACGTACAATAGATCAGAATGGGATACCTCACTGAAAAGATAAATTGTATTATGCCCAAGCTCAAGTCTGGAGACTAAGCTGCAAGTGCCTGTAGAGTGTGCATTGAAAAAACTCAGTGACAGAAGCATGAATGCTCACACTAAGGTCCACATCCCAGAAGAAAAGAAATGTCACATCCTCTTGATTTCACCTAATGGAGAAAATCTATAGCTTCTCTAAGACAGTGAAAAGTAGCTGTTTAGGGTTGCAAAACTCATTTATAAATGGTGAACCAGACTTGGAATCATTATAAATCACAAATTCTTCTAACTGCTGATACATGCAGCTCTCTACAGCAATGCAGTTCCCTCTATTTCAGAACAGGGGAGGGACAAACAGAATTATATTCTATTTTGTGTAACATTATCAACAGTGCTATATTGCTGATGCCTATGCAGACACAAGTAGGGACTGCAAGATTGGGTGCTGGAAGAGAAAGCCCTCTTGCTTTGCACGCAGCAAGGAAATGGAGGACCTGATAAATTACCCTATAGTATAATCAGAAATAGAATTAAAAAATCTTTCTTCTTTCATGTATATTTTGTTGTTTTGCCCAATTTCATTTTAAAGAAAATGAAAGCAAGGGTTGTTTTAAATTTCAGCAAATGCAATGCACAGTTTGAAGAGAAACTGGTGCCCTGAAAGGCTTCTCTGATCTTGATCCATCAGTGAAAGGGATACAAGAGATCACTTCCTACTACATGTTTTGTTTGGATAAGTTCCACTGGGGTTTAAATCGTAATGCTTGATATCTATTAGAGTCTCCTTTGAATAGGATTTATACAGGATTAAATGAGATATGTAGAAACCAGGTTCAAATCTTTTAAATAAATTATCTTCATTTACAACAGTGCTTCTTCACTGCGTTATTAGCTGGTCACTGAATGAAATGTGTCACCCAATTATCCACAAGTGGAAGTCAATGTAATTTCTTGTTAGTTTGATTCTTCCTTGATGACTATTCTAATGAGGTGAGATTTCAAAACTGCCCTGCCAGGAAGAAAGGGATGAAATTCTAATAGAGGGTTTAGTTTGAAAAAGATGTATTTGCTTTAGGATGTGTACCTATGTTCAGACAATGCCTCAGACTACATCCTTCTGAAAAGTATAGTAAGCAAATTAGACCAGATGGATAGGGCTAAATTCTGCTCAGTTAGGATGGCTTGAACTGGAGTAACTCCTGACCTTAAAAACAGACCTACATTTTCACTAGCGCCAATGAAAACAGACTTTGGCTCTCAGACTCCAAGGGAGAAAAGGCTTTTTCTCAAAATGTTTAAATAATCCTCTACACTTTGCACCAAATTGACTGACCAGATTAGTGTGCCATAACTAGCAGCAATGTCATAAATCCTCTTCTGCTATCTCCCCAGCTAGAACTCTTTTGCTATTTTCTCTTGGCAGTAGGCAAATATGGGGAATCTACCCTGCACATTCTGCCATGTTGCTAGTAGTCAGAGACTGGCTGAAGACCTTGAGCAGAAGGTTTAATAGAGTTTCCAAATTTGTTGCTAATAACTGCTGGTCCCAATGCTGTCCCCTTGGTGAACAGGGGGGAGAGGGGGTGCTATGAAAGAAAACAGTACACAGCTATTCCATTGGTCCTATAAAAATCTCTCTGGTTTTTGGTCACTGGAGCAGCATAAAGGAAGCCAAGATGCAGCCCAGAATTGCCATAATTATTGCAATAGTCTTGCTGTTGGCACACACATATATTCTGGCAGCAGTGAAGAGATTAATTACAACAGCACTGGAGTGTGTGACTCCAAGGTTATGGCTTTGAAATTCAGCCCTCCACAAAGTACCTTAAAATATTTCTTGTGCCTTTCTAATCTTAGGGTGGAGGGGGGTGTTTGCAATAGAGTATAGCTCCATGAAAAACTTTTACCAGATAAGAGAACTTCCTTAACCGTCAACTTGTAAATTTATAAAAGATCCTAACAAGCTTTGCTGAAGAAAATTCACATCAATTATGATTTCATCCAAGGTTAAATTTTTATCTCCCACAATACAGACACACAACCCTGCATTTCCTCTGGATTGCAATATTGTCCTGGAGCATGCTAGTAATTTTCCACTCTCCATGTAATCACGCAGCTTCTGATGCTTCTGAACTTTCTTCAGAGTATATGGCTTGTGATTTTCCAGATGGAGGGGCTGATCCTGTTTGGTGGTAGGTACAAAACCCCTGATTTTAATTGGATCTGCATGTGCACAGCACCTCTCAGAATTAGGTGCTACATGTATGTTTTTTCAATTTATCCAAGAAAAAGAAATCTTTTAAATTAGCTACCCTCTCCCCGCTATTGCTGTTTCTTATAGAGAGAAGTAGTTAGCCATGTTAGCCTGAAGTCAGGCAGAAGGTAGGGCAGGATGGCACCTTATAGACTAACTCGTTCAGAAAGGTATAATCCTTTGTAGGTAATGGCCATTCATAGCATCTGACAAAGTAGATAGTCACCTATGAAAACTTAAGCCTTTCTCAACAAACTTCTAAAGGCGCCACCTGACCCTGCCTTCCATTTCTTATATAAATGAACACTTACCACTTCCTGGGAGCATCTACACGAAACTCTAGAAGTGCAGTAGACTAATTCTACTGTGCATTAGTGCATCATGGCAAAAGCCATGCTAATGTGATAATGCACAGTAGAATTAGTCTAGTGTGCATTAGCATCATCTAAAAGACATGCGCTGGCACTACTGCATAGTAGTGCCAATTATGCTGCATTTAGTACCTGTTATTACAGGTACTAAACTTAATGTGCTGTAATTACGGTGCATTAATGAACATGCTGACATGCTCCCCATAAGTCAAAACTCCTATTACATTCATGGGAAGTCATGGAAAAATGGCTGCCCTGCACTGTCAGTTACACACAGGTATTAAGAAATATTTGAGATCAGACACTGGGCTAGAAGAAACTGGCCTGATCTGGGACATTTTAAATAAAGGTGGGGCTCTGAGGGTTGCTAAGCTCACAGGTGCTGTGGGGAAGGGAATGCCATGCATGTCTTGGGGAATACGAGTTTTTTCTTTTCATAGAGGGGAAAAAGGAAGAGAAAATAACAGAAGTCATTAGTCACAACATGTCTTAAGTGAGTAGGGTTTAGTAGCCTCTGGAACCATAGCTTACTTTAAAAAAAAAAAAAAAGACCTGTACCTCAAACCATCTTTCTCCACCTCTCAACTACTTTACTACTTCCCTTCCCAATGTCACCTTCCATTTCTGTTGTCGTCTCTTACCCAGTATTGCTATGCTGCTTCATTACTTACCCTTACCAAGGTCTTTGTTTGCACCCTTTCTGATAGGCCAATTCCCATCCTCTTCATATGTAAACATCCTTTTACAAGTGCCCACTCACATCGGCTTTAGCTGAACAGGCCTAGTTCTGCATTGATCTGCACCTTCATAGACTAGTACAGAGAACATGCTGGGTTGGTGCAAAAGACCATTGTATCGGAATGGGTTTATCATGCACTGATGTAACTGAGCAAGCAAGATGTAAAGAAATAAGGAACTGGGGCCAGAAAGAGCACAGGAAACACATCACAGAGGGTCACTGATAAAATCTCAGAATACTGTAATATAGTCTTGGGACTTTATCAGCTGGCTGCCCTTAGGAGGCTGACAGGGAGCACCAGAAAGCATCAAGAAGTAAGTGGGAGGAAATTAATTTTTAAAAAGGTTGATTTAAATATATTTTCTTCATGAATGCCTCCCATCTGAAGGAGAACTTGAAATAAAAAGTCCATATTTAACTTAATTTGTTCACATCCTTTATTAGTAGCTGAGCTGTTTAGTGACAGATTTCTTAATTTGCCACTAGACTTTTTTCCCCCGGTCCATCTTTTTACACACCTGTTAAGCAGGGTTAAACTGCTACCCCCACCCATGCATCTCTCAGTAGCACTAATATAGGTATGGCCACTGATACAGGAAACCCATAACTCAGGACTTTGCCTTTCTCATGCATCTCTTCTATTTGTATGTATTCAGCCTAAAAGCAGTGTGTGCTGCTGAGAAGAGATTCAGATGATAGTTACAGCATAACTGACATCTTAGTTAGGTTTTCAACTCTGATGGAGTAAGGCCACACTTATACTTGTATGACAAAGCTGAACTTGAACTTTGTCGGTTCTGGGGAGGTTTACACATGGGCAGATTTAGGAGTTTGAAGGAAGGAATATGGGAGATGCCATTAGAGCTGCAAGGTAGGTTGCAACCTTCTAACCCCTACCCCATGGGCGAAGTGTGCCACAGGTGCAGCTGTCAGGGACTTTTTGGAGTTCCCAAAGCAGGTACCTCCCCACTCACTGCTCCAACACCACTTCCCTTCCTCTTCAATTTCTCTCTCCCACTCTCCAGCAGGGGTTGCCTAGGGGTAGCCTCTGAGTGCAAGAAGAGGGGACCCCATCTGCTTCTGCCAGTGTCACCAGCTGTCCCAAGGGCAGGAGACCCCAGGGCTGCTGGGGTGTTTGGTAAGTGGCAGTGCAGTGTGCTGGGCTTGGCCAGGAACAGCAGCAGTGGTGGGCTTCTGCTCCCGAACTGTGGGGAATAGCCAGGGATGAGCAGGGAGCAGAAGCTCCTGGGAACCTACTGCTGCTGATGTCTCCAGCTGACTATGGGGAGGAGAAGTGCCAGGACTGTTCCTGCCCAGCTCCAGCCAGGACTAAGGGGAGCAACTGCATGGGGTGACAGGTCTCTGCTCCTTCCCCTCCACTACATTTCCCTGCCCTGCCTGCCCTTTCATGTAGCTTCATCCTGCAGCTGAAGCCCTTGAGCCACTGGGGAAAATGCAGTAGAAGAGGAGGGAAGAGGAACCCTGCACCTCATGCAGCTGCTCCCCGCAGTCCACGGCTGGAGTTGGACAGAAGCAGTCCTGGGGCTTCTCCCACCCCCAGGTCAACTGGAGCAGCAGGGGTAGGTACCTTCTACCTTCTCCCCATTTGGTTCCCCTGGGTGTCCCAGCCCAACTCAAGGCTCCAGCCATGCCTCAGACACTGCCAGGGATTCAGATATCCTGGGCAGTGGGGAATTGGAGCCATCAACGCATGGCCTTCACTGTGGAAAGGGGGCTGCATCCACACTACTGCAACACCCCCCTGTTTTCCCCTTCCGTTTCCATTCAAAACGACACTTAAAGCCCATGTGGAGAGTCCTGAAGTTTAGTTAAGTACCTAGATACAGTTAACTGGGGAACTCAAGCTAAGACAGCACCTTTTTTCTTTCCTCCTCTGGAAAAGCTTGAAAAGAATCCTGCCTTCCTGTGGGCCTCTCTTGTGAAAGAACAATTTTTTTTTGCAGGTCAGACTGTCACCACACCACATATTCACTGCTGGTTTGGCAGCTGAGGTCTAAAGCAATGGAGTTTGTTGCAGGTTGAAGATCCATAGCTGGAACAGTTGTTATAGGAAGAGGGCTTAGGACATGCATGTGTTGTCAGAGCCCTGCTGAAATGATTCCAGAGCCTCCTAGCTCTCAGTGGCTCAGTCTTACTTGGTGTAAGCTTTAAAAGTATTTTTTTAAAGAAAGAAGTGGAGCCAAAACCGAAAGCTTCGTGACCTCAGAGGAGACACCAGCTTGAAAATTATTGTTCTGTAATGCTTATCAGTATTCTCAGATCTGCTAAGTGCCATTATCAATGCCTCCCCCTCTGTCCCACCCCCTTTTTTCTTAATTGCCTCAGGTGCTTATGAATTGGGAACTGTGTTTTCCATTCATCCATCAACTCAACCTAGGAAGAATTCCCTGAGGTTAGGATCCAGATCTCAAGTTAGCCTGGCCCAGTGCTCTCATCCCCCACATCAGGCTCCAATCTCCCCCTGCTCCCTCCCTTTAAGATTCTTCCAACTCCACCCCAGCCTACCTTGACATGTAAGGGCACTTCTGAATGGAAACACTCTGCATTTCTAACCTTGTTGTGTAGGCCCCAGAAACTGCAGATGTAGATATCTGGTGGGCGTCCGGCAGGCTTTATATAGTCTGATGGGAAGTGCACAGAAATAAATTAACTGGAAGTTGTGTAATTTAAGAAAGGTTTAGAATGGATCTAAGTTCACAGCCACATGCCCAGAATTCTAGCATTCTTATTACACGCGGTTGTTTTTTTATTATTTTTTTGTATTTTTTTAATAAACAGCACTATGATTTCCTGGGAAACTGATTTAAGTTCCTTATAGCCGATGAAGTGACATCACTGCAATAAAACAAAGGGTCACAAAGTCACAGCTGGAAACCTTGAATCAATCATAACAATATTGTTGAGTTTCCAATTCAGAAGCTCTCAAGTGCGAAAGAGGTTTCCACAGGAAGGAAACTTCCCAGGGTGGTTGGCTCAAGGATAATCTTTCCATGTATAAATCCTAAAAAAGGGTTTGAAATCAAAATGTGATTTCAAGAAGTTAAAACTAGCATATATGCAAACAGTGACCATGACTATAGTAATGGCACCACTTCTATCATAGACTATAGTGCTGTCGTATCCAGACCCAGCACTGGGGACAATCTAAGTAAGAGCTATATTACTTCTGTGATTAATAAGTTACTTACAGATTTCAGAGGACAGAAACTTCTCTTTTTGTGAGTTTGCTAAGTTGTAGGAAATGGTGTCAGCCTTTAGGATGAAAGTGATCATTATGTGTTGGGAGGCTCAAATGAGACAAGACCAGCAGAACCCAGACATAACTAAGTGGAGTTATAGAGTGACCAAAAAACTCCTGAACAGAGACAAAATGCTGGTAATTAAGATGAAAACCAAGGAACCAGTAGAAGACAGTGAGTAGAGAATGCACTCACTGAGAAGGTGTCTGAAGAGTCAGTGGATGTAGCCCAGAAGCACTTCACCTAGGGTTTGCACAGAGGAAAGTTTCATGATTGCAGAGATCTGTTATATCTCGCTTGTTCTTCCTGGACTAATGCCCCAGTGTCCAATGGCAGGAGGCTGCTGAGAAGGATCACAGCTTTGTGAGGTCACAGCTGAGGAGTGTATGGAGAAGCCAAATAGAAATAGGAGTCCTTTGGTTTTCTGCAGAACAGGTAACCATGACCCACAGCACAGACTTCTGAAACTGGCTTCTGCTAATGCACCTCAGCCTTGCCTTTCTGAGGTCACTTCTCAGAGAAAAAGTTAGTCTCAATGGCACCACATGTCCTAGACATCCTTCCTTCCGAGACTGCCATCAAGAACTTAGTTTTAGTGATAGATTTGTGAAACCAGCACCCAGCTACTATGGAGGTGGAATTCACCAATAGATTTAAACCACATCCTGGTTGGTGTTGGTGTAAAGCTTCACGTCTTATGACCAACACCTGAGCCTTCCAGCTTTCCTGAGGTTCTTCTTGTAACGAACATTCAGATTCTGAGATTCATCCTTTTTTTCCTGGAAATCACTTACACTACATCTACATTGAAAACAAATCACTTTCAGCCTTTATGACTCAGGCTGATAGAAAACCTTTGGCAAATGAAACAGAACAATAATGCCTGTAGGGTTTAATGATCCAGCTAGTAATCAATTAGCCAGACCATGCAGGGTATTAAACAGGCACAAATGGTAGCTGAGAAACATCAGCCCATAACGCAAAGGAGGAAAAGTTAAGCAATGGCTACCTGTAACCCTCACATGTGAAATACAAGGGGTTAATTTTCAAAGACAATAGCCACTGAACCAATCAACTCAAGTGCTAATCTCTGCTATCTGGAGAACAAAAAGGAATGATCAGAAACAGGGATATTCCAAAGGGTTTGTTGCTATCCGTTATTCTTTTAAGCCTCAGGGATGCTATCCCACTTACATGGGGGGGTTAAGAGGGTTCCTTATACAACAGGATAAGGTCCAAGGTTTATTTTTCTTACTTGCACATCTCTACATGCTTCAAGTTCACTCTAAGTCACTGATGAAAGAATGGTGGACTTGAGAGCCTCAGCTTCTGGAGGGAGAACTTGAAAGAGT
>NW_005841906.1:3147679-3149618 GCF_000455745.1 Alligator sinensis
TTTAAAGAACCAAAAACTGCAAGCCAACCTGAAGTTTTCTGAACTGGAAGTTCTGCAAGTTCTGGCTGATAATATATCAAAACTCCTTACACTTGTGCCTGCTCCTCTACTGCAAGCCACCCTTCCTTTCTCCATCTAAAGCTTAAAGCTTTTCTGTTGACTTCACAGTAGCAATCAGTTTGTATGAGACCTTTAAAGTTGGTCAGCCCAGGCAGGATCCTAACAGTTACATCATTAGCTATTTTTTTCCTTTAAAGAAAAAGTACATTCTTTGGACAAAATTCTCCTACCAGATCATGAGCACCATGTACTAGGTTAGAGGTGGGCAATTATTTTGGGAAGAGGGCCACTTACTGAGTTTTGGCAAGCTGCCAAGGGCCTCACTGGTAGTCCCACCCCAGTGTCCCACGCCCTGGTCACCATCTTGTGACTGGAAGTCCCACCCCCTAGCCCCTGACCTATGCCACAAGAAGTCCCTCCCCTTGCCCCAGGAAGTACTCCTTTCAGCAAGGGGTTTTGCCATTTCGAACCAGAAAAATACCAAATTATATTCTAAAAAGTGAACATCTAAAACATTCATTAGTTTGATTTCAAAAAATATTTTTGTCCTGATTTATGTGTGTTTGTGTAGTGTGCATAGAGGTGATTGTATATAATAGCTTAAAATGAAATCTTACTCTTGTATATTGTGGGAGGTATAGGTTTGTGGGGGGCTGTGGGTGTGTGGGTATGTGGGGTATGGGGAAGGGTGGGGTGTAGGTATGGGGGGGTGGATAGGTGTGGGGGGTGTGGGGTGAGGAAGCATGTGGGTATGTATGTGGATATGTGGGGCGTGAGTGGGTATGGGGTTTGTGGGAGGCTGTGTGCGCATGAGAGTGTGTGGGGTTTGCGTGTATGGCAGTGCAGGGGGGTGTGCATGTGGCACTCTCCCTATGAACACATATACACACACAGTCCCTCCACACACACACACACACACACACACACACACACACACACACACCCTCCAGGGTACCAGTGCAGCCCCATGCTACCATGATGCAGCCTGCAGCCACATGGTGCTGGAGCAATGCGGGGGCAGGAAGGCAGGTAAATGGTTGGGGTGGGGCGGGGCTGGACTACTGCATCCTACTGTTGGCTCCCCCTGGGTCCTACTGCCCCTGGCTTCTGTCATCTTTGACAGGCAGCCAGGAGCAGATAAATATTAATTTTCTAAAATTTTTAGGGGCCACACTGACCAGACAGAATGGCCTGGTGGGCCATATTTTGCACACCCCTGTACTAGATGCTATGCATCAGAGATGGTCTCTGCCTCCAGGATCTCACAGTCTTAATTAAGACAAGACAGAAATGTGGAAGGAAGGGAACCTCATAGTCTCAAGTATATACACAGGAAACTGGGATGCAAAGTAATTACACATCTCCCCTAATGTTATAGTCTAGGACAGTAGTTTCAATCTTTTTTCATTTGTGGACCCCTAAAATATTTTGAATGGAGGTATGGACCCCTTTGGAAATTTTGAATGGAGGTGCAGGCCCCTTTGAATTGTAAGTGTGGGTATTCAAATGCTTTTGATTGATCATAGTAATCTTTTGCGGACCCCGTTGTCATAGTTTGCAGACCCCCAGGGGTTTGCGGACCACAGGTTGAAAACCACTAATTTAGGAATCAGGTCTTTAGGTCTTCTGAGTCCCAGGGCAGTGCCTGGACCATAAGACAATTTTCATTCTGCAGGTTGAAACAGTTACAGAGGATGAGGAGAAACACTGGAGTCAAAACCCCACCAGGTACATTTGAGTGGAAAATTCTGCCTAGTAAATGTAATTAAGTTCCTCTAATTAAATAATTTTTCCTTCAACCCTACAGTAAGATCCAATCTACAGAAATCTACAGCTGCCCCTTAATCAGATTATATTGCTTTCTGAAAAGAGGGAAAGA
>NW_005841906.1:3149630-3157582 GCF_000455745.1 Alligator sinensis
GAAAGAGATCATCATTACCCTTCAATACTGAACAACATTCAAATGAAACAAAAGAAAACACAGTCCTGAAGGGACAAACTGTCCTGGTATTATATTGTATCATCCAATGCTATAGAAAGGAGGGAAAACAATCTCTTCTCAATATTTCATGTCCCTTGATGTAGTGTATTTTTTAATACCTTAAATTCTACAAGACAACTAAGATATATGAGACGTTGATGAGTCTCTGAACAATCCCCTTTTCATCAGGATCCAAACTAGGTTTCAGAAAACTGTTTGGAACATGCCTGGCTATTTCTGTTCTTTAGCAATTCAGTCATGGAAAGTTTTCCATGTACCACAGCAAGGCCATAGAGCAAACAATTTATCAACTGTATCAACTGAGCTTGCACAATAAAAACAAACAGGGAGCGGTACATGACAAAACCTTGAAAAGCAGCTTTTTGGTTCTTAATTACCTGGTTTGAGGCTTCTCTCCAGTGGTTTCTGTGGGCTAGTAAACTTCTTGTTTAGAGAGTGAGAACAACTCTGTTGTGTTTGGGCTCTACTCTCAGTTTTACAATGAATTGCTATCAATGGTTTTTCCATTCAAATTCTAGTTTCTCTGTACAGATTTGAAAAACAAACAAAAAAAATCCATTTTCTATTTCTTTAAAGCAGTTACAGGTCATGTAACTTCTGCTTAAAAATCTTTGATGCTAGCTAATGTTAAAAGCCCTAATTCTAACTTAAAATGAGGCCCCTTTAATGGTGCTCTGCCTGTGTAAAAGTGGGACAAGAGAACCCTGAGGATACCTCTGCATAGGAGGTCTCCCCGAAGAGTGGAGTATTAACAGAAGGGCAATATATAGGGCCCTTCAACACACAAAGCAAATTAGGGGTGTGACAGAATTACAGTACACCCATGGTTTTCAATTTTTGTGGGCCACTTACCTCTTTGCCTGCAAAATATTGCTGCTCATGCATGTTCATTCATTTGGAAGAGTGTGGATGCTGACATCAATGCACACCAACGCCGTTGGTCAATGTGCCTTGACCAATCAGAAACTCCACAGTGGTTATTAAAATTTAGGCACATATCCCTTGGTGAAGCACCGCGTAACCCTGTGGGTATACATAAGCCAGTTTGAAAACCAGTGCACTACACTATTGCTGTTTTGATTCTCAGAACAGCAATAAGGAGCTGTGGGAAACACACTGCAGCTGCCCTGAGACTGCTTTAACTTGGACAGTGGATCAGACAGGCCCCTGTATGGCCCCAGAATACAGTGGCAGTTTGGGTAGCTTGTTTCCTTCCATCTCTGCTCAAAGCTTGGGAATGTAGTTACAGACTATAAGGACCAATAGCATTATATTTATTTGCAACATATTAAAAACTCTGTGTGTGTTCCTTTTGCTTTCCTCATACCACCATGATTGAAATATTCAGGGAAGGTCAAACTTTGAGTCCTGTTAGAATATTATCAGATATTTAAGACTTTGAAGTAGACACACTGGATCAAACCCAAGGTATCCTACCTAATTATGGTGCTACTAACCCCAATGGAAAGTATGTTGGTTGGATGTTTACTGTTCCTGGTTTTTTTCATGACATTCTTTTCCTGTCATGTCAAGCACTGTTTTATAAACTTTTCATATCTCTTGAAAGTATTAATCTGTCACCAGGAGGAGTTTGGCTATTCAAAAAAGGTAGAGTAACTTATTCCTGGTTCGCATTCAAAATCTTACTGGTGCACTTAAATAATACTTGCTAACAGACTAGATGGACAGGCTTAGCATCAATAGTCTCACCTTCCTGTTGCAGTAAAATGTAATGTAAGCATCTTTATGCATTTATTTTAAAAAATCAGATATGTACCCTTGCCTTAAAAAAAATACATGAATTGAATTTACTATATTGTATTCATAACAGACTATGAACACAGGCTACTTGTATATCATCTTTTATCTAAGGATCTCAAAATACTTCATACACAGCTTGAGGAATTAAGCTTCAACCTTTTCTTATCCTTCCCGACCCCCATCTGCATATTCCCTGGTCACATTCTTTATATATCATTACTCCCTTCATAAAGTTGCAATAAAGACATGGCCCAAAGTGTAAACCAGTGGAGGCCAACCGTTTTGGCAGGCATGCTACAAATTAGCTCTACACTCTGCTGCTCTGCTTTCTGCTCCCTACCCCATGTTCCCTACCTGAACTGCTACTTTGATTTCTCCTTTCTGCCCTGTTTCCTTCCTGATCCACCACATGCCATACAGAGGCTGTCCATGCTGCTTGTGGCAATTATGACACTGGTTGGCCAACCCTGTACAGGCTACCATGGACCTGAAGAAAAACAAGGACAAGAGGCTCAGAATTAGACCCTTGGAAATAACCTCAAGGTTGTCTACTCCAACTCCGTGCATGGATGTAGGTTCACTATTCTAAAATATCCCACACAGATGCCTATCCAGCCTCTTCAGAAAACCTTCTTGGAATGAGACTCCACAACTTTCCTAGGCAGTTTGAGCTTCCCTAAAAGAATTATATATGGCGTAGAAGGAAAAACAAACAAAAGATTCAAAGTAGGAGTGAGGTGGTCAGGACAATGGGAGGAAAAATTAACAGCTGCATTTTTAACAGCATAAATATTGTTCTTTGACCTCTCTTGAGGTTTTAAAAGGGTCTGTTTTTAATGCACTTCCAGGGCTGTCCTCTGATTCTTTTTTTCAAAGAACCCTTTTTTTCAAAGCAGCTACCTTTGCCCTTACTTTCTTACTCCTGTGTGTACCTGTCAGGGTGAAAAAGACAGCTGGAAACCTTCTTCATAGGGAATTATAGAGGCTAAAGAAGGACTATATGGCCTTATATCCCTATTCCCCTGTCCCTCATGGAGGCCAGCACATAGTTATTACCTATTGTAAATTTACTAAGATTTCGTTTGATTTAGTTTTGAAGCATGCCAAGCAATTGAAAACAATGGCAACAATTTTATGTAAGTTACAGACCACCCGAGTTGTCATGGAAAGGAACACAATACGTTTAGTAAACTATCTTGCATAAACCAGAAACAGCCTGCTCTTACTAAGGAAGGAAACATGCTGTGAAAAAAACAGAACTTAAGGCAGAAAATGCTTGTTTATAGTTGAATGTAGTCCATTGCACCTGTAGTATGAATGTTTGAAGGAAATAAAATGCTGTAGAGTTTATTAAAGCCATACTTTGTGCTCTTTGTAATCCATGCAAACTTTACTCTTAGCATTAAGAATTTGCCTTTCATACAATATTTTATATATGTCATCCATTTCACAATCACAGGTTTTATCTAAATGTTGCAGCAGAGGAAATAGGGAGCCAGGACAGAATAGTTTAAATCAGCCTAACTAAAAATTATTTCCACTGTAGTTGGCCAGATTTAATTTTCTTGACCCTTCCAGTGCCATCATTGCAGTTAGCCACCAACAAAAACAGCCCTGAAAACCAACCTGTTTGTTGTAATGAAAAAAATAGGTTTTGGGCCCCATACTTCAGGAAAGACGTGGACAATTTGGAAAGAGTCCAGCGCAGTGCAACAGAAATGATCAGAGGCCTGGGAGACAAGACTTACAAGAAAAGGCAGAAAGAACTAAGGTTATTTCATCTGGAACAGAGAAAACTGAGGGAGGATTTGAAAACAGTTTTCAAATACCTGAAGGGCAATTCTAGAGATGATAGGTTTTTCTCTGTAGCCATAGGAGACAGGACTAGGAGCAATGGCCTCAACCTGCAGCAGGAAAAATTTAGATTGGAGATTAAGAGGAACTTCCTGACCATGAAGGCAGTCAAGCAGTGGAACAAGCTGTCTAGAGAAGTTGTGGAACTTGCATCTTTAGAAACTTTCAAGCGCAGGTTAGACAGACACTTTGGCTGGGATGGTTAAATAAGATGGATGATCTTGCCTTGAGCAGGGGGCTGGACTAGATGACCTTGTGAGGCTCCTTCCATCTCTGCCTTCCTATGATCCTATGATGTTTGGGTTCTATTCCCAGCTTTGCAACTGACCTATTGGCAAGGCATTTCCTTTCTCTGTCTGCTTTGAATCTTTTCATAGGCTAGTCCAGGGGTGGGCAAAATATGGCCCACAGGCTGCATCCAGCCCACCAGTTGATCCTATCATGCCCGCTGGCCACTGCTGAGAATCTGAAGGGGGAGGGCTGCACCCCACGCCTCTCTGCTTTGCTGCAGCCAGGGCTGGGCCGGGCCAAGCAGTGCACAGACTCCTTTGCTCTCCCCTCCTCCCCAGGCTGCATCCATCTCCCCCGCTGCCCAGTTTCTTGTTGGCGTTGTAGCTCTGCAATCCTGGCACTGTGGCCACCAGCAGCCAGGCTCACATGGGATGTAGTGTGATCTAGCATGCTGAGTAGCTGTCCTGCCCTCACGTCCACCCTGATGAACTGCTGCCACCATGGCACCTCTAGTCTGTGCGGGCTGCAAGGGTGGGGAGAGAACTTGATCCAGGGCAACCACCCCCAGTTTTCTCAGTGCAGTGCAGTGCAGTGGCAGCAGCTCATTGCAGTGGGTGGACAGACAGAACAGCTACTCAGTGCACTGCATTGCGCGCTGTCCTATGCAGACTTGGCTGCTGGCAGCCTCAGTACCAGGACTGTGCAGTGCTAACAGGGTGGACATATGTCCCGTTTTAGCCAGGATAGTCCCAGATTTCAGAGGCTGGTCCCTGCTGGCTGTTGGGAATTATAATGGGCATCCCAGATACACAGGGTGCAGCCCGGCCGGGAGTCAGAGTGGTGCAAAGTGCCTCGCAGGCAGGCAGGCAGGCAGGCAAGTACTGCTCCCTGCACAGCGTGCAGCCCCACTCCCACTAACTTGTGCGAACACAGCAGGGGAGCAGGCAGTATCCTGCATTTCCTGGATGATGTCCCAGATTTTTGGGATTTCCATATGGTCAGCCTAACTGTCATGGATGTACAGGCAGAAACACTCTAGAGGATTTTCTGGTTGCCTGAAAGCAGGTGAGAGGGGAAGCAGGGTTGAATGTTTTGGAGGCAGTGACCATTACGGGGTGGCTAGAGAGGTGGCTTCCTGTGCAAGGAGAGGGAATAGAGGTCCTCAGCAGAGGGTCCAAGCTGTGACTGGGGGGAGGTTGACACGAGGAGATTTTTACAGTCATGTTTATGAGGGCTAGGTGGTAGTCTGAATGTAGGATAAGGATTTTGCCTGCTTTGTTTTACCATGCTGTTTTCAGACTATTAGATCACTTTTCTTTTTAAATCCATTTGTTCTTCTTTGTAATAACCCCTTTTGTTTTTCTGTTACTGCATCAAAGTGCCTGTGATAAATCATGATTTCCAGGCAAATTGATAACCTGGACATACCTATTCAGCAGAGTGGGAGACCAAGAAGCTTACAAAAACCTGGGGTGTATCTCTAGGAGCAGCCCAACACCCTAGGGTTTTGTCACGTGGACGTGAAGAGATTAGTTAAGTAAGCAAAAGTAATTACAAGGGAAGTAGTGTTATGAACTCATTCTGTTAGGCAATCTTACATTCTTGTGGAAAAGGTATGCGGAAGACTGGGGAAGCAGATTTCTTCTGCCGCTGGTGTGATTTCATATTACACCACTGGGCATCCATTTCACTACAGGTTTCCAAGGCACCTTGTTGGTATAACTACTTGCTTGGTTTTGCTAGCAACATACAATTTAAATTTGACAACTAACTTCCGGAGGGTGGTAAGAAACCGTAACTGAAGAACCCTGCTTTTGTCATCATTGTTGTATTATTATTTTTAAAGACTTGCTTCCGCTGGGAAGTCACTGTGGTTAGAAGCACTGCCACTGCAAAGCCACGCTACATTTTCTGGAAAAACAAAGTCAGTGCATTCTTCATTTCCGTTTCTAGGACCACAGTTTAATTACTAGCATAAGAGGAAATTCAGAAGAATATCAGGCCAATTACTTTAAATCTGCTCTTGCTGCTTTACTGATTGCAGAATCAGGCTGTAAGTGGCTTATCTATAGTGCCTGCACGCCTGACCAATACATGGACCTTTAAATACTCTTGGATAAATATCTAAGTTATATGCTTGCATTGGCCTTCAGGGAAAAAAAACCCACCCTGTCATCAGATCACATGGGTGCATTATCAGTGTATGACATACACATGGCCACTACGAGTCACTTTGGCTTGGTAAGAGATTGTACCAAGGACTGATGGAATCTGATAAAGTTGCAAAGGTAGCTCAGTTTGCTTTACAATATAAAACCGAGTCATTTCAAAGCAAATTCTGAGATGTGCATGGTATTTCAGGTGTAGATTCCTAGGGAAATTTGCAATGGCAACAAACACATAAAACTGTACAGCAATCAAAGTACAAGCATGCCATTGTTAGAACACAAACTGGTGATAATAGTCAGGCAGCAAAAAAGAACAAATGCTGCTCCACAATCTGCCAGCAGATTGACACAAGATCTTTACAGTTGTGCCACTGTCATGGTTTCCTGATAATCAGAAGACACTGCTTTGTAAACACATGTGGCTATGAATAAGACCATTAAATTAGGCCTCAAATATCTCTTAGAAAGGAAATGATACAGTAGTCTGCAGTCGTTCCCCTGCACTCTCATTATTGCCAGCTACTGACTGTAGAATGGCTTTGGTTGCTGGCATTTTAAAAAAAAATTGACATATTTTAGAACACAATTATTAGTGATTCAGAATATCGTCCTGGTGACACCCAAGTGGTCAGTTTTAAAACTGATCTCTGAAAGTTGAGAGAACATCTTCTCGTTGGCCCCAACCCAACAACAAACACTCTTGTTCTTTAAGAGCCAATAGAAAAAAAGCAGTATACATTGTGATCAAAGATGGGCCTGGCTCTTCAAGCCTGACCCATTTGATCTAAGCCAAACAAAGAAGCAGGATTGACAGACAAGTGCCAGTTAGAACACACTCTAACAGGGTTTTTACATGAGTTCTGAAGAATATAAAATAGCTGCTGTTTAAGGCAGTTCATAGGATCATAGGAAAGCAGGGATGGGACCGTACAAGGTCGTCTAATCCAGACCCCTGCTCAAGGCAGGATTGTCCTCAACTAAATCAGTCCAGCCAAGTGTCTGTCCAGACTGCTCTTGAAAACTCCCCAGGCTGGAGCTTCCACAACTTCTCTAGGTAGCTTGTTCCAATGCTTGAGCCACCTCATAGTCAGAAAGCTCCTCCTAATCGTCAACCTAAATTTCCCCTGCTGCAGCTTGAGGCCATTGCTCCTAGTCCTGTCCCCTGCAGCCACTGAGAAAAGACCATCTCCAGCCTGCCTGTAATCACCACTCAGGTTTTGGAAGTCTGTTATCAAATTCCACCCCCTCCCCCCCCAGTCTATGCTTCTCCAGATTAAATAACCCTAGTCTTTTCTGTCTTTCCTCATAAATCTTGCCTCCCAGGCATCTGATAGTTTTTGTCACTCTGAGCTGATCTCTTTGCAATAAAAGTATCAATTATGAACTGAAGGTGGGTGGTTTTAGCGTGACAACTAGGCCTGTGCGAAGCAGCTAGTATTCACTTCAGATTCGGCCTATTCGGGGGACAGTGATTCGATTCAGTGATTCGAATCACTGCCCCGAATCGATTCGGCCAGATGCAATTTGGAGATTGGGCTCCTGCCGAATCTCCGAATCTCCAGATCAGCTAGGCCCATCCCCCGACCGCTCTCCCAGCCCAGCAATGGCTGCCCCACCTGCCTCAGCTCCCTGCTCTTTGGGAAAAAAAGAGTGGCCGGGTGGAGGGGCGATCCCCACTGCCCCACACAGCCCCCATGGCTGCCCTGCCCACCATGGCTCCGGCCCTTTAAGGAAAAAAAAAACCCAAGAAAAACCCCTGGGCTCACCACTCCTGCTGGCGGGGTGGGGGCGATCCCTGCTGCCCCGCACTGCCCCACGCCACGTGGCCAAAGCCCCAAGGCCACTGCAGGAACCAGT
>NW_005841906.1:3157761-3169964 GCF_000455745.1 Alligator sinensis
GGGGGAGCAGGTGGGGGGTGGGGCCTGGCAGGGGGCCCCCCATGGTCCTCTCCCTCCTCTCCTAGTACTTACCAGCTCCGAGTCCAGCTGCAGCTCCGTGCTGCAGCCACCAGGGACTGCCCGAATTATTGAAGCTTTCCAAATCTTTTCCAAAGATTTGGAGAACTTTGAATTGATTCAGACCTTTTAATTGGTCCCCTGATTCGATTCGGATTCAGAACTTCAGCCACCAAATTGGGCCAAATCTCCTCTGAATCGAATCACCACCCAAAGCTTCGCACAGCCCTAGTGACAACTCAGTACAGATATGGATAAACCAAGTTCTTGCACTAACAAATTTCTCCCGCTCAATGTTTGAAGCAAAGGCAGTGAAAATGAGCAAGGGCTTGATACTACAAGATACACAATTCCCTTGGGTAGGTTTAAACTCTTTGGGGCAGCACCCAACCCCTTCAGTTCCCATTAATTTCAGTGGGGTCATAGACACTCAGCACCACTAGGGAAGAGTGCAGCAGCGTGGGATTTTCTGCTTTTATGCCACTGGCACATATGTGTGTGCTGTCATCAGTTGTACAAACAGTTCTGTGGAACAGTCATTCAGCTGAATGAAATACCAGGACAGGATGGGCACTCCGTAAAGGTTTGAGGTCAACGGGTGTTGAGACTGCTCAGAACTCTAATCATGCCAATCAAGACTCACACAAGTAGCTGAGACACGAGCATGAAAAGTGTAACCTCAGTGTTTTGCTATAGAGTGTCATAAGAACATGGTATCTAAAGTTATTTACTGCCTATAACAGTAGGCGGCACAGAAAGACAGCCATGCAATCCCTGTGCTCATAAAGCAGGACCAGGTGAACTCATGCAAACCACTCATTCAGTCAAAGATCCCAGGACATGAAATTCCTCCCTTAGATTCATTGTCCTGCTATGGCTGTGCCAGATATACCTAAAGAAAGCATGTCTGTCTCCCACAGGGTATTCCCTATGTAATCTACAGTTTACTTAGCTCTACACTACTCCCCCAACACATCCAGGATCAAGCCCAGAGAGAAGTGGGTATAGCTGGCAAGTTTCTACAGTCCTGCAATCCCACACTACTGGAATGCCTCCATGCTGAAACTAGCCTGGTTTAAAGACACCTTCATACAATGCTCCCCTCTGCTAAATACTTTGGTTTGGATGGTCTGTCTCCCTTTTCCTGTGCAGATTAGGAATAGGGTGAGAAGACTTAGTTGTGTAAACCTGAGACTCAAATCAGGGGCACTTCTCAACCAGGATCCATTCTGAGGCACCCAGCATCTGGATGGAAACGTTTTGTTCTTAGTGCCTCTAGGATCTTGACAGAAGAATGGCACATGGGGGACTCCTGGAACAAAAAGCAGAGGACATCCCTGTCATCTCCCCACTCCTATGTCTACAGGGACCCTGGAAGAAGAAATCCTGAAATGGGAACTCAGATTTTGACTTTGCTCAAATACTCCTTGGGACATTCTTCTTGCATTGTAGCCTTGTAGTTATCAATAAGACAATAATGAAGGATATTGAGACTTACCTGTAGATCCCGTGACCTCCCTTCTGCAAACTGCAGCAAAAGTACAGAGAATACAGTGCTTTCTACATGCATTGCTCATCCAAAAAATGTGTCAGCCTGAGAAAGAAGTAACAGCTTTTTCCCTTTCCAAAAGGCACTGAGTTTACAAACCAAACTACTGCTTCCTGATGAACACTGTCTGATCCAAAGCCCACTTGTAGCTAATGGAGGAAACGGCAGGTACATAGTCAGCAGGGATCTGAAAACGCAAGCTGCTGCTGGGTTTGAAAGCCATACCCACCCATTATGCTGCTGTTCTGTCCCATTCCCCGCCACCCCACAACTTCCCTTTGGCAGTGGCTGGGGCACAGATAGAGACTAATGAGGCTGCTTGAGTTTTGGCAAATAGTTCTAAGTAAATGCTTATGTGGCTCGCTCAGGGGTCCCAAGTTTGATGGGACTGACATTATACCTATAAAAGGCAATCCAAGAAGGTACAGCAGTGATCTGCAGAGAAATCCCTACTGCAGTTCTTGTGACATCCTCCCCATTGGAAAATAGAGCCTTTCTCCTCAGGGGCTTTCCACTGCGAAGCCCTTCTGGCCTTCCCTCTAGATGACTCCACCTAAGCTGGGGAGTAGACTGATGAACCTGACTCATTAACTAAAGGATGGTCAAGAATATGTCTGCCCAAACCATGGTGGGGCTCAATTCAGTGACTCTGTTTCTTTAAGCAAGCAGCCACAGAGATTCCCTCTTCTGTCTGGGGAGGAGGCAAAAAAGTGCTTGTTTACACTTAAACTGTAAAGTTTTATGGATGCATTAAAAGTAGGGGAAGCATTTTAACCAGCTGAGACACAGTCTGATCTCTTGCTGGGAAAATACTCTGCTTTCCAACTCTGCCCTGGGTGGTTATTTACAGAGACAGGAAGACCTGATTCTGCAATTCATCAAGTCATTTTTATTTGTGAGCATCCCAGCACCAATATTTATAATGTTAATCCCCCAAATAATCCCTCCTATTTACTAATGTCCATACCCAAGTATTTATAATGGAACTTGTTCAGTCTTCCTTCAATGTCAGCTGCTGTTAGTTTACAGTAACGTCAGCTCTACAGCTCTGTTCCCCATCTTGCTCACCTGCATGTGTGCTAGGCAATTTAGCCTGTTCATCCTCTAGTAAATCACATGGCTAAAATCAATTAACTTACAATACATATTGTCTAAGAGAATGCCTTATTTCTGTTAAACAGACACAATTCAGTCTTGGCTAACAGCTCTCAGCTATTCTAGTCCTTGGCCTTGCACATTTTTGTCATCATTGAACTGTTAGTGGCAATATCTTTGATTACTTTTTCTTTGTTCCCTTGTCTATTGATGATACGTGAGATGTTTTATCAACAGAGCAAAAAATCATATGAAAGAAAAAAATATCTGTACTAATGCTTTCTTACAAGAAGCAGAGTTATAGGTTGGAGTTTTTAAAGCTATAACAAAAAGCTAATGGTATTAGACATTTCCAGCAACTCAGAACAGAGGCACTCTGTAATTCTTCAGATTTATCAGTAAAGTGCTATGAAACAACACTGACTCCTTTATGCTACACACATTTATAGGTTTTCTTTCTCTCTGTTCTTCATATAGATTGCCCCAGTCAGTCTCAAACTGCCCCTTATTTGAAACATATATTGAATATGGAGAAAGATGCTTGTATTATTGTGATGTCTGTTCCCTGCTATTGCAGGCTTCCTCTTGGCATTGTGTTCTTGGAGGCTGCATCCAGGCTAAGATTTAAAATGGCTAATATTTGCTAGTACTTTTCTAAGATTGCCATTTTGTTTTAACTTATTATGTCCCATAAATCTTGCGGGGCAGAGGGGCACTCCTTCCTTATCGTCATGTTGCAAGATGCCCACCATTCCATGTCAGAGTTACCAGCAGGCTGCTGCTACAGAAAGGAGCTGGCCCATAACAATTAAAATAAAAGTCTTTCCTCTCCTTTTACTAATTAGCAGGGTTTCCATTTTTCCTTTTTTTTATCTTGTGCCCTTTGGTTGGATGATAGAATTTACAAAGTTCTGTGCTGACCAGGCTTAATGCCGATTCTCCCAGTAATGTTGCTGTTGCTCTTGCTCTGGAAATAAAATCTCTGAACCCCTTCCATAAAGCACCTACGTCTTGTGATTGTTTGGCAGGGAAAACTACCACTGGAAAAGAGGCAATGCATTGCTGTGGGAAGATCTCAACGGGAGTTTTGCCTGCATGAGGTCAAACCAAGAGTACAGAATTCCTCAGAAAAACCATAGTTACTTTTGTGGTACAAAAGTGACATGGTGCTTTTCTTTGTAATGTGATAGCACACTCATAACTTTAGTTTGCTCCACTATTCAAAACTTAACAATAACAAAATATGTTGCAATACTGTGGATGAACTTACGAATATGATGAATATGTGGATGAACTTATCTTTATGCTAGCCAGAATCATGTGTCTTTAGCCTAATGATTTATATATATTTTATATTAATATTCATAACTATACTAGGACTTTCTGAGTAATCATGCATATGGTTATATATATTCAAGAAGAACTTCTTTACGGTAAGGGTGACCAGAATCTGGAACAGATGTCCCAAGGAGGTGGTGCAGTCCCCAACTTTGGAAGTCTTTAAGAGGAGACTGGACAGACACCTACCTGGGATCATTTGCTCTCAGCAGTATTCCTGCCCAGAGCAGGGAGGTTGGACTCAATGATTTTTCGAGGTCCCTTGCAACCCTTAACTTCTATGATTTCAGACCTCCCATATCCTTGAGCTAACTTGTGCGCACAATACATTCTGTCTACACTAGAATAGACTGGGAATTATAACATACCTCAGATTGCAGTATGATACTGAAGAGATGGTTCTATTAATATTCAAAACTGAGATTTATATGGGGGAATAATTAACATAAGTAAAACAATTTGTTTACTAAGTTTGGGATACAGCGCTTAGACAAAGACAAGAATTTACACAAACCCAGATAAGTTTAGGCCAGTTTAAGTAAAGCTCAGACACTTCTTGTCTGTTCTTTGTTAAAAACAGATACAATATATAAAAGATACCAGCTGAGTATCTATTTTGGGGTAGATATCTGACAAGAGAAAACAGCTGTGAGACTGCTGCCCAAAGAGATAATATGGTAATTCTTTAACTGCTGGCTTTTATCTCTTACCAATAAAGTGACTAAGTTTGGCTGGCTGTATTTCTGAGTATCATTTTAATGTTGAATTTTGACAGTATTTAACACGCATTACTCTGAGGTTAACAAACAGAAAAAGGCATTTGTTAGGTCAGCCATGACTGAAAGTCGGTTCTTTTGATGTCTAGGTGTCTGGTGATACCCGAGTGATACAACTGCTATGAAAAATGGCAGTAGTTATCCCTTTGTTGGCAGCCTCTGCACAGGTCTAACAAGGCCACAGAGACCAAACTCGGTGTGTTTCTCTGAATACATTCTCTCTCAGGTGACCGAAAGGACTAAAACTGGCCCTGGTCGCAGAAGTATCAAAATCATTGTGGCTGGGTCTACACAAGACATTGACTGCCCAGTCATTACTGCGCAGTCATTTAGTACTTGTATAAATGAGTACTAAATGACCATGTAGTAACGGGAGTTACTGCATATTAGCACCATTGAATGGCTTTTTCATGATGCCCGAGACTACTGCGCAGTAGCATTACATTACACTTTCTGCCACGCAACACTACTGCACACTAATCACGGGCTACTGCACAGTCAGCGTCTCATGTAGACACAGCCTGTATTTATGCACTGTTAGTGCCTGATTTCCAAAATGACCTGTATTTCACACCTTGTTTCTCAGCAAAGCAGAGAGAAGCAACAGCCTGCTTCCAAAATGAGCCATCAATAATTATTTCAACAGAGGAAAAGGCCCCTGCAAAAATATGGAGACACACAATGTCAGGAAACAATATTCAGGCAATTGAATCCTCAAGGGTGGGCCTATTGGTAGAGTAAATGCCATCTTGTCCTGAAGGATTCTACCTTGACATAAAGTCTGCAGATGAAGAAGTTGCATTCATGTGAGAACTCGTTCTGGCATGCTGTGAAATCAGACAAAATCCTTTTAAGCCAGGAGCTTGTCTTATTTCCCACAGTAAACAGGGACAGCTGCTGCAAACACTTTCTATCTAGGATGAGAAGAGAACAGAAAACTTGATGGACAAGGGGTGCTTGTTAGCTTTACCTGCTAGTCCTGCAAACTGCACTGAAATGCTTATGCGAAGGACTGGTAAATGGATGCAAAATGGATGGAATTTTCTTTTTTGTCTGGAAGGTCCAAGGGGAGTTGATACCAAAGTCAACACATGGAAACACTTTTAGTCACAGAAAGCCTCAGTCTGTCTCGCTGGCTTAGGATTTTTTTCTCTTCCTTAATCATGTCATCACTATGTCCAACAAAGGAGGATTTCATCCAGCCTGCTTAAATATTAACCATTTTCAATTTGATAAGAACTCATCGACCACAGACTTCCAATAAACATACTGCAGGCATCTGCCAGCATAGGATGCATTCCCTCTGTTCTAAATGGGGATCCCAGTTGCTCTCCTTATAAAGTTGTGTCTGCTGGGATGACAGATGGGCTCTTTTTCCACTTGTATTGAGAAACATGGATCAAAGAATTATAGGTGGGTTAAGTAAGACCCAAAGATGTCTTGATCCCTGACTTAAAGAGCTTATAATCTACTGAGAAGAGAGTTCATTCCCTTGAGTAAAGCTTTGGATCATGTACGTTCCCTACCTAGTCCCATCTCTTCACTTTAAAGTGGCTAAGATGTTTAAGAGCATCTGTAAATAAAGGAACAAATATAATCTGGTCTCGGAACTGTGTTATAGGAGGACTGTGCCTAGTTCCCAATCTGATTCCCCCCATTCCTACTTATACCACTGTTGTGTACCCTGCAAGGAGTTCCAGGATAAAGATCTTAATAGGGTACTTGATGCTGAGGGTAAGTCTACAATGTTTCTCAGCAGAGACAGTTAGACTGGGAGCATCTACACATGCCATTAATATGCAGCAATAAACTCCAGAGTTTATAAAGTTGTGTCTGCTGGGATGATAGATGGGCTCTTTTTCCACTTGTATTGAGAAACTCCAGAGTTTATTGCTTCTGGGAAGTTCCTGGGTGTGCCATTTATCCATGCCCTCGGACTGCAGCACATTGAGCCGGGTTGGACCAGCCTCAGCTGGCAGGAGGCCCAGGGAGTCAGCCTGCCAACCCAGGGCTGCTCTGACAAGGCTCAGTGTACTATGGAGGGGCACAAAGGTGCTGCTAGCCGGCACAAGGGTGCTGCAACAGTAATGCTGTGAGGCTGCTCCTCCCTGGTTGTGGGCTCTGTGGGAGGAGGGGGCATGAGTCTGGCACCCCTACTAAGTTGGCACCTGGGGCTGGTGCCCCACTTGCTCACCTCAGGTTACACCACTGCTTCCTACTCTGCCATGTATTGGCCACCAGCACCAACTTGTAAAAGGTAAAGAGCAGATTTTTAGCTTACACTAGAAATCACGTAATATTAAAAAAATGCAAAATATCTCATAGAGGGTGGAGACAGTTGTGGCATAGGAGGTTCCTTAAAATGCTCCATTTCATAGTTTTGTCTAGGCTGGAGATATTAAGGGCACACAGATAAATGGCTAATGCATTTAAAAAAGTGGAAAACTCATCTCAATCTCTTTGGGAAAGCAAGTTTAATATGGTTTGGATTCCTACAAAAGGGAGGAGGGCATATGTGAATTAATGAGAAAGAAACATCTATGTTAAAACTTTGTCTGCAATGTCCTCAAAAAGCACCAAGGATATTTTCTTTTATGATTTTGCATTGTCTGATCAAACCGTCTCTCTTCCTACATTGCTAGTCTTGGAATTGTTTGAATGAAAATTCTAGGGACTGTTTCCAGCCTGTCTCTATATCCAATGTATCTCTGACAGCATACATAGGTTGCAAACAACTGGGAAAGAATTCCTTCAGGATAGAAGCAGCAGGGTTGCCATAAGAGTCCTACATAACATCTCTCAAAGACCCAGTGTAGGGAGTGTACTGGAGGGAGGGCCAGAAAAGGTTTACACAGCTGTATTTGGAAGATTTTGAGCTGCTTTGGGTTATGGAGCATCCATATAAGGATGTAAATTAAAGCAACCCACCTGGTGCTCTAATTTATAGTGGCAAACATACAGATCTTCATAGAGCCAAGAATGCAGGTGTGACAAATATGTTTGTCTCTGTCCCTGATATAAAACAGTAAAAAACTACACACCACTGCATTATCCTGAATAATCATTGCTGTATTATTATGAGTAACTAATGAAACTAACTCCTGCATTCATCAGAAGCACAGTGTTTTACCACTGTCTTGCATGCTTGAATTTTCACTTTATGGCTTTGCTCTTTCAATACACATGATTCAACCCAGTGACTCCTCATTAGCTTATTTTCCACTATTTTGTGGTCAGTCTTTTTAATGCAGTTGGTGCAACATTGGTCAGAGGGAGCAATGAAATCACACAGAACCATTCAGTGTTTACACATCTTACTGCCAGTTTTTCATTTATTCTAGGACCAGATGTCACTCACTCGGGATCATAGTTCTACAAGATACTGAATGCCCTCAACTTCCACTAACTGCTAAAGAAATCAAGGCCTTCATGTACCTACAAGGATAGGACCCTAGAAGAAATCCCAGAGTGGTCTGAATGACATCTATAACAATTGCCTAATCTCAGACGCTAGCTGTGAAGCAGAACCATAGAAGAAAGGCCTCAAAGCTCATAAGATGTAAGAAACTATACAGGCCTTTCTTTCCCAGCCACTTGTCTTTTAGGGTGTAGAATCTGGTATTTCAGGATTGATGTACCTTCTTCATCACAGGACCTGATTCAAACACACTTACTCACTTAAGTAGCCCCATGAGTAAAAACTACTCGTGTCAGGCCCTTAATGTTGCTGAACCAGAGAACTTGGGTACTGCCCACCTCACATGCAGCACTTTTTGACCACAAGATCAGGGATGGAGGTTGGATCATGTGAACCAGAGCATATGGAACTACATATGGGGATTGCCTTTATAGATGAGATTTTACAACAGTACAGTACAGTAATATGGATGTCCCAATGTTTGGGAATGACTGATACAGGATATTCCTATAACACTTGATCTTACTTTAAAGGTTGAATCATGCCTTCCACTAAACTATTTCACACTTTGCTTTGCCAGACCTCCTTCAGCCTTTACAGTTCCTCAGCAGTGGGCTTTCTTATATTTTTTAATATTTTTTTCATGTAAATTATAATCCAGCTTCGTCACAATTACATCAGCCTCTCCCTAAGCATTTATGTTCCTTCAAAGATAGGTGCTTTGAGAAGAAATCCTGTGCATCTTTCTGCGAAGGAGAGGTTCAGACCAGCAGCTATACTAGACACTTTATCCTGGCTGACTCAGACTTTGGTTTCCTAGCTATTTTTAAAAGATATGTATGTTTTTTTCCCCTTTGAGCTAATGACTGTTAGACATCTCTTCCAGTGAAAGTCATTCATGGAAGAGGGAACACATCTCCAGAGTCTTTGGATCATTTAGCCTTTTCTTACTGTCATGTGTTTGTAATAAAGAAAAAAACCCTCATAAACAGAGACAAAATCCCTCTTCTTTTGGGTAGTAAGAGCGATGTGAAGACACAGCTTAAGACTCAGAAAGGTTTTCTTCCAACAAAGTGTTTCCATACTGTTTTTCAAAGTTACTTTTTCTTGCACCATTTTCTTATTCATAATTAATTAAACAGGCATGTCAGTAGTGCTTAATTTTTCCAATGCAGGCATTAGAATAATAGCATACTTACTTAACTTTGTTGTTATGAAAGCACTTTGCAGCAATATTCCCATAACATCCATGTGGAAGGAGGAAATTAATGCAATAGAATCACATTTCAACAAAAGCTGGTTAGGAATTTTTCAACAAAAACATTCTTTTGGTTAGAAAATGCCAATTTGTCCAAACCAAAATTTTTTGCTGGGAAGAGCCATAGAATCAGAAATGTAGGGCTGGAAGAAATCCTCCAGTCCATCTCCCTGTATTAAGTCAGAGTAAATCTATGTAGACAGTGTCTAGCTCATGTTGATATAACATGTTATTTTTTTCTGGAGGTTGTACAACCAGCCAGTTCTAATGCTCACTTAGTCTCAGGAATGATCATTATTCAGAATTTTTCCCCCTAATATCTCACTTAAGTTTTCTTTGCTACAGATTAAGCCAGTTCCTTTTTCTCTTTTCTCTAATGGACATGGAGAATATTCAATCAGTGTTGACTTCATCAAAACACTTTGCATGCTGATAGACTGTTATCATGTCCCCCTTCCCCTAATTCTTCTCTTTTCTAGACTAAACAAATTTAGCGGCGTGGATTCTTCTTCATAGGCCATGTATCTTTAACTCCTTTCATCATTCTTCTTGCTTTCCTTTGGCTGCTCTCCAGTTTCTCTACATCTTTCTTGAAATGTGGTGCCCCTAGTTACCATTTTTCTTAAAATATATGTTGCTTTGGAGTTTTTTTAGTTTTAATTCACAATATGTTAAACAAAGATACGGAAACTGTTGAAACAAAAGAGATTGAAATTTTAAGAATAAAAACAGATTCTTCAGTAGAAAAAGTTAATTATAATAAAAACATAAGTATTAATGATCCAAATCAAAATGTTTAAACTATCAAAGCAAAGTATTTCAACTGACACAGATCTTTTTGTATTTTGATTTCATTAAAAATATAGGTTTTTGACTTTTTATTGTGACAGGGAAAAGTTTCTGGGATAGGAAAACTGTTTTCTACCCCTCTCTAATTTCAAGCTTTATTTCTAGCAATGCAGTCATCTGGTTTACTTCAGGTTTAAGTGGGTTTCTTTCCTGAATGGACACGAGAGCAGTCTTTATTTGAAAAGCCTGATATCAACATTTCTGCCAAACATAAATTAGTTCCTTGCACAACTCAGCTGAAATCAATGGAACTATACCAGGCATTAATGAGGCCCATTATCTGAGTTGTCTGTTTGTTAGATAAGAGAACTAACAGTCACGTCTGAGTTTTATTCCTGGCTATCCCCTTAATTCTCTATCCAGCCTTGAAAAAGTTTCCCAATTTATCTGTTTTTCTGTTTGCTGCTCTGTAAAATGGGACTAATTCTACACAGTGCTGTAAAGCAGCACTAATCAATGTTGGGAATATCCTTATATGAAAGGTGCTGGAAAGGGGCAAAACATTCAGTATTACTTTTCTTCTTTTGCAAAAATGACTGCATGTTTTACAAATCATTTCAATCTGTGAGTTGAAAACTTTGTGGAAGTGTTTGGCAACACTATATTAACCATAGACATTCTCAGCTTTACAGAAAGCCATTGTCATTCCCAGTTCAAATCTTTTTTTGGTTGTTTAAAGTGATCAAAAGGCATATTGTGCTGGTACCCTACTGTGAGTCATTCCCACCACAGAACAATCACCCTTTCTTTCCATTTGGGTAGAGATATTATAGACCTTGCAAGGGAATGTATTTTTCTTCTCATCCCAAATTTCTCTGCAACAACTAGTGAGCTAAAGCAAGTTATGCTGTAGTGGGAGGGCAAAGGTAAGAGGTTATAATGCATACATGATACTTACCTAGTGTTACCATACTAGTAAGATTACAGCAGTAGTCATCATTTCTGGCAACTTCATCCAAAGGAATCACTTATGGGGTAGGAGAAAAGTGTGTTAGGTGACAACAAGCTGCCCTGCAAAATACATATGGCAACTCCTATCTGTACCAAAACAAGAGAAAAGCACTCTCCCAGATACATGTTCTCTATTATCTTTCCACTGAGTTTACTTTCTGGTGAAACCACTGAATTTTAGTCAGCGAAGTGATGATTTCTGTAGCACTGCCTGTCTTGCACATCAAGAGAATCTAAGTTGCTTCATCTCTGGATTTTCAGTAGCCAACATTTGGTGTTTTGGATCTGAGGGTAGCATCCAATTCCAACCCCTCACACCCAAAGTTTAAAGAAAGGACTTTCAGAGCTCAGGTTTTGGCCCAGGTCCTTCTCCTATTGGCTAGCTTACACTGTTGGGGTGTGACTATCCCCCCTGGATCCAAGAACAGAGCAGAGGAAGCAGAGCTACATGGATGTCGGCTGGCATATCAGGGACGAGCTGGAATTGGTCAATTGCAATGGAATGTGAATAGACTCTTGAGAGTTAGTCATAGTACACAGTTTCGAAATCTGTACAGCTCACACTTAAAAAATGGTTGGAGTCTCAGGGTGGGGAAAGTTTTCCCTAATCCTGGCCTGGAAGACAAACAGAAAAGTTGGAAGAAAGTATGGCTATGCCAGTAAACTTATTTGCTTAATTAAAGCTGGTATAATTGATATCTGCTCAGGTGACTGAGGAAATTTGTAGTCTTCCTAGTCACCTCCTTCCCAAACACTGATAACACCACATACTGAATGTGATATCGTTGGGTCCCAGTAGGGCAAGCAAAGGGAAATATAGAATACAACTGAAAAAAAAGTATTCTAGTGAGGCTATAAGGCCATATAAATCCTTCAGGGGACTTAAGACAGGACCTTTTGTGAGGTAGGGAA
>NW_005841906.1:3169995-3172179 GCF_000455745.1 Alligator sinensis
AAAAGATTTCCCAGGCCAGCCAGACTGGAGCCTAGAGCAAACAGAGTACACTATCTGAACAGAGATTTCAGCTGGCAGCTGATATCTGCATTTAGTCACATTTTTTTTTAATGTTAATAAGAAATGTTGTTACGTTCCAAAAAGTTCTGACCTTACACGGGTCTTTTTTCTGCCTTGCCCATGTCATCCTTTCGGCTACTCTTAGGACACCACAAACATAATCTAAGAAAAAAGGAAACATTTGCTTCAATTTGTCACAACCCAGTGATTTTGGTGCCTCAGCACGATGGAATTTTCTTGCCACATGAGAGCCTCTTGCACAGCGAGGGTTTTTGCTGCACAGAAGAACCTTGGTGCAAGAGACTTCCCACCAATTTGCAGGATGCATTTCTTCCTTGCAGCACAGAAATGCACGGTACAAAGAGTTCCCGCTATTCGAATGCAAATTTGTGTCCCGCTATTGGCCAGTGCTAAATTATTCACATGTGGCGGCTAGTAATTGGCTCGCTGGCCGTTTAAAAATTCGCGCGACTTCTGCCCAAGTCGAAGAACTTTGAGCACGCTGCAGAGTGCCTCTAAAGAGATCTGACTTGCGGCTAGCTGATCGATAGACTGATCACCTATCGATCTTTCTTCCCGTCGCCGAGCGCAATCCCAGACGTACCCTTTTCCCACTGGCTTGATTTACGGACGGATTCACTGGCTTGGGCCGCGCCAGCTGGAACAACCCACGTGGTTGTTCAGACAACCGGACCATCTGCGTCGCAACTACAAGCGGTGTAAATAAACGTTTTTGCAACCATTAAACCTTGTCTGCCTCTCCATTCACCAGCCCGCCCTGACAAACGTGTAATTTCTAGATCACCTCGAGTCGGCTCTGGCTGTCCAAGACACAATTAACATGATAGGAAGCTACAGTTGTGTGTCATGTTACCAGAACTGTTAACAAAAGCATATGGTGTACATACCATTACTTTGATATTTAGAATGCATTTGCTATTACTTTAGGTGGCAAAACCCAGTAAGTATAGGCTATGTGCAATTACCTTGTTAATGATACAAACTGCATTATCAGATAAGTGAGAGCTACTACACCAGACTATTCATACAGTAGACTAAAGTAATCCCATTGGAGCACTTTAATTTACAACTAGCATATAGATTAGACACATGCCTAGGTGTTAGTGAAGATTAATTACATCTGAAGTAGGGAAGCAAAGCTAATACAGTTTTTCCTTTATCTCAGGTTTTCTCCATTCTGCTGCTACCTTGTAATCTCACTTTGAAACTACTGGAAAATGGAGTAGGCACGGTCCATCTTGTGGCATCTACTGAAACTACTTCTCCTAGGGAATCACTGTAAAGGTAAGGGGGATGAAAAACAACCAGAGGAAAACCCTACACATAGGGTGCATCTATATGTGTGTTTACTGTATAGCTGACTAATTAGCTCTTCAGTAAAGTTAATTGTCTACACAAGCGCTGGTATTAGGGAGCAGTAGATTAATTAACTCCACCATAAGATACTGCTGTTCCTGACAGTGCTATCTTACAAAGGAGTAATTAACTCAGACCAGCACTTTAGCACCCATGTGCCCCAGCCAGCCCCTCTGTCACCTGATACCAGCACCTGGAGCCTGGGGCGACGCCCCCCCCCCGCCTCTCCCCTCTCCAAGCTCCCTGCCAGCCTGGGGCTGCTCCATCCCAGCTGTAACTGCTGCAGTCCCAGGCGCACATGAAATGTTGTGCCTGGGAACAGCTGACTTCAGCACAAATTGTACTGGAGTTTATTCAAGCACACTAATTGAATGTGTAAATGTGCCCATAAGGATTTTAAAAGTGCATAAATTAAAATGTACCATGGAGATGATCTGTGACTTTGTAGGTGAATAATTATAATAAAGCACTTCACTTACTCAGCACTTTTCATCTGTGTAATTCAAAGCACTTTACACACAGGTGAATATGGATAATTATACTCCTAATGTAGATGGGGAAAGCAGAGTGCAGAATGGTGCCATAACTAGTTAAAAAGTTACACTGGCCACATCTACATGAAATGCTGACTGCACAGTAGTTACTGCACAGTCATTTAGTACTTGTATAAACAAATACTAAATGACTGCAGTAACCAGAGTTACTGTGCAGTAGCATCATTGAACAGGTTTTAGGTGATGCTAACGG
>NW_005841906.1:3172210-3172479 GCF_000455745.1 Alligator sinensis
TTCCTGCTGCGTGGTAGTACTGTGTCACTGTTGTTGCCATGCGATGTTAGTGAGCAGTCAGCCTTGTATGTAGACATGGACACTGACACAAAAATATGAATGATATCTCCTGCATTCAATTCACATGACTCTGCATGTAGACTGTTCTAGTGCCGCCTCTCCCCTCCCCCCTCGATATTTTAACGTTACAAAAACTGGCTGATTTAGGCCTGGGGATGTACACCATGGACCAAAGTCAGCATTGGCAGACACAGCAGGGATTGAGGTTT
>NW_005841906.1:3172510-3185468 GCF_000455745.1 Alligator sinensis
ATGAAAAGAGGAGTATGACCTAGTGTTGCTTCATACTATTCCCACTATTCCTCTATAACACTCCCTTCCTCGTGCATTTTACAAGCTGCATCCAAAATTGCAAGATTTCTCTTTAAAGATGAATCCCCCAGTTCCAAGAATCTATTTTAGTCCTAGAATTTATAAAGAGCTGTGGAATACTATCATGTATGGAAGCCATTGTCTCCATCCAACAAAAATACTCCTGACAGGGAAAAACAGATTTGCCTGAAGGATCCATTATAGGCTGACGTCTGTACTCCAATTGCTGGCCTCCAGGCTATTTCAATGAACCTGTTCTTCCATAAGTAGAGGAAACCTCTGAAAATGCCACTTCTGGTAGCAGGACATGGTTTGAAAAACAGAAGATCCCCTCAAGTGGCTCATTCAATGATGTTAGTGTTCCTTCTTCTGCCAGATACATTTACTATTAAAAAAAAAGAACTTTTTACAGGGTAAAGAAGCTGTTAGATTATCTCACAACCAAATAAATCTTTAACCGGGCCTGATATTTAGAGGTTAGTTGGAGGCTTTTAAAAAAATGCTCATTGTACAGCACTGCAAGTTTCCTTTCTACATGCATCTTGAGTGTGGTAGAGGAAGCACCAGCTTGAAAATAGCTTAATGTATTTGATTCAATTACCATTGAAGTTAAATATTTGACTGTCACTTTGCAAATGAGTGCTGAGAGAGAAAAAGAGCCAAAGGTATTGCCTTTCTTCAGGACATGTATAATCAAACAGCTTTACAGCTGGAAAACTGTGTTCCTTAACCAAAAGGTTGTAGCTCCAAGACACCAGCATTACAATCAACAGCAATGCACTTACTTAGATCAAGGGTCTATGCATCTTACAGCAAATTACTCATAGACCTAATTCCTGCAGGAAGACACCCAAATTTTATGCAGCAGATAAAAATTCAGTGGCTAATCAATTAAAAAAGTATTTCTCTGATGAAATAAATACAGAAATGAGTAAAACAATAAATGTTGTTCTTCCTGTGCTATTTAATTTATATAGAATTCATTTTACATTGAAAATATATGACAAAAATTATTAGGAGCTAGAGTTTTTAGTGATTGGACAAATGATACTTGACCGTCTTGGCATTTGTGGAATTATGGGAGGCAATTTGGGATTGTGAGCTAAGCACATTAGTTTGTTCTTCCTGGTAGCATTTAAAAAGATTTTATTGGGATTGGTTACCAGGACATCTAAATTCTGTTGCAACTTCTGCCATTGACATGATGGATGACAGGTAACCTCTGTGCATCTTAGTTTCAATAATCACTGTTGCAAGGCACTCTCAGGGCCTTGTTACATGGTTATTTTGGGCGGCTAGATTGTCTACACAGTAACACCTTTAAGTAGCTTAAAGCACTCTGATGCAGCTCAAAGTTACTCCAGGGCAGGATTAACTCTTGATGCGCACAACCCAGCTCTTCTTCCATTGTGGTGACCACTCCCCACGGATGTGCCACTCAGACTGAAGGTGTGACTGCTCCAGACTCCAAGCTAGCACTAAGCTGATCCACATTAGTGCAGCTCACAGGATAAGGTGTAACAAGGACCTCAGAGCCTCTTGCAAAAGGTATTTTGTGTGCAAAGTCATTCAGTGGTTCTATTCCCTCCTTATTCTATGCCTAGCATAGGCACACACTTCACTGTGGTCTCTAGCTGTTTTTCAGAGGTCATCACTTGCCCACGTTTAGGATTTCCTAATATAGCTAGAGCAGCAAACCTCCCTGCTAGAAATAAACAAGATTCTATTGATAAAGCATTTCTTCCCTACTCCAGCATAAATCAATTCCTTGTATTCCAAACATGTAGAATACTGTAGCAAATGGACTCCTCTGCTGGTATAACAACATCCATATAAGCTAAATCATGTTGAATTCCCATGAGAAGCCTCTAATTCAGGAATATAGTAGCCCGAGTTCTAGGATTAAGCTACAGCAAGAGAATTAAGCTACTCTGAATGAGGGAATTCCAACCATGCATTCATTAAAAGCTGAGTCCAAATTACATAGCCTTATGATGTAGGGACTTCATCCCCACTTCTGTACTTATAGAATAATAGCAAGGATTTCTGCTATAAACCAAGTGCTCAATGTTTGGAAGTGAAAGAGGTGGCAAACAACCTGAGTGTATTAGTTGATCATCGGCACAACCAAGGCAAAGGTGGGATAGAACAATGGTTAGAGGGTCACCAACAAGAGCTTGGGGCAGAATCAAAGGCCAGAAAGCTAGCTATAGGTCAAGAACTGAAGATCCACCCTGGAGTCAGGAAACTGGAAATAATATTGGGCAGGAAGCAAAGCAGGAGCTGGATGCAAGACAAGGCAAGAAACAGGGTGGGAGCTGAAAGCAAAAAAAATGGGCATTAGCAGACTACTCATAGTCTGAAAGAGATATATTAGGAAGATGCATTCCAGTCATCTGCTCAGTCCTTTCCTAGTCTGCTAGGGACAGTATATGGCTGCATAGATGATGGTTTTCCTGTGGCATGTGGCCAAACCCAGTTACTTCATACTGGGGATAAGGTTATACAGCCATCACAATCAGCCTAACTATGAGCCACCATGAAAGATATCAAACAAAGCACTTCTAGTATAGTTAGGGAAATATTTGGCTCATCTACACATTCATTAATGTGCAGTGGTTACTGTGCATTTAACTTAGTACTTGTATAATCAAGTACTAAATAAATGCACAGTAAGCTGAGTTACTGTGTACTAGTGGCGGTAAGAGCCTTTTAAGTATTGCTACTAGACAGTAGCCTAATAATACTGTGCAGTAGTGTATTAGTACTGTTTGTGCTGTGTGTTTCGTGTAAATGCACCCAGTAATACCATATTACAAGACTCTGGTAAAACCTCATCTGGAATACTGTGTACCATTCTGGTCACTCACCGTCTGGAAAGGAATTTATACTGGAACAGGTGCAGAGAAGGGTTATTAGGATGATGCAAAAATTGGGAAGTCTACCTTGCGGGGCGGGGCAGGGGTGGTGGGGGAGAGAGAGGGAATAAAAAATGAGGAAGAGCTTGGATTGTTAAGCCTAGGGAAATCAAGACTGCACTCCAGAAGCATATCAGCTAGTGGTAAATGCTGCAGAGAGAGAGAAAAAAGAACTGTTAGTTATAGTTGAAGGAAAATGCTGGCCAAAGAAAAATGTTTATTAACTGGCCATGAATAAATTTAGGCTGAACATAAAAAATGGTTATCTACCATTAGGGGAATGAGGCAGTGGAACAGCTCCCCAGTAGAAATAGTTGGAAGGAAAAAAATCTAATTATTTTTCATCTGAAAAACTTGATCAGTGTATGAAAGAGACTACATAATACTATTGCCCACAATAGCAAGGGACTGGACTTGATGACCCAAGAGGTCTCTTCCAGTCTTCCATTTCTATTTTCAGACTCTTCCTCTCCACCTGTTCCACCAGCAGTTCATGTATGCCCATGACCCTGACAACTGCAGTGGTTGGCAATCTTTCTGATAGTGCTTTGCAAAAGCAAGATGGCTGATGGAATGAAATGAGAGGACTTATGGGAATCATTGTTTGATCTCAAGCCCCAGAGATCCATTGCCTGTGGGTGGTATCCCACAATGTGCAGCGTGAAAAATCCCTGAGCTCACCCAGCACAGGATTGGAACAACACTCCAGGGGTTGTGGGACCAGAAGGCCTAACACTTTTTTCCAAACACTGCTGTGCTGCTTGGCTCCAAAGAGAAGAAGCACGATTACTTCAGTCATGGCATTGCAGTGTAGTCTGTATGCCTGTGTGCATGAAAGTAGTTGCAGATAAATTATTGAAGATATAAAAAACACCTGGCAAATTGCAAATATAGATGTGCCCCATCTCAAATTCTGAGCAGCTGCAGCCAGCTCTCCCTTTTACTACTTCCATAATTTCATCCAGGCACCAGGTTTTGGCTCAGACCTGGCATAAATAATTTCTCCCTTACTGGCTGTTCTTAGTCAAAATGTGTGAGAACATATCTCCAGCAAACAAGCAAAAGTTCCTGAATCTCTCTGGTGCTTTTGGTTCCCAGCATGAAGGAATCAGGCATGTGTCCCGTAGCAGGAGGGAGCTTTTATCAGTTTGGAGAATGACCTTGTTCGGTTCTTATTGAGATAAATTAATTTTCTGTCTATCAGTTGAGAAGATTATATTACCAGTGAGTGCTTATGGGAACCTATACTCCAGCATGCCTGGGAAGCAACAGTAGTGAAGACATGAAAGTTACTTCATGGAAGAAGGTGAGCTGGCTCGATAGAATAGTGTGGTACCTTTGGGGGGCTTGCCACCCTGGCACCTGGGTTGGACCACAGGGGGTGGAGAGGGACACCATCTGCCAGCTCTTTCCTGGCCCCACCTCACCTCTAGTCTCTCACTTACCACAACTTTGATGTTATTTTGCTTGTTTTTGGAGAAGGCAGTCCCTAGGGCTGGGAGTAACCAGGCCAGCCTCCTTGGCAGCAGCCCCTCCTGAAGCTTCAGATATATTTTTTTACTTCAGTATTCTTGGATTCACATTTTTAGAAGTCATTGAGCAGGAGACAGATGAATGCTACATTTATGAATGGTCTTGCACCCAAAACCAGAGATCCTTGGTTAATAAACTAGTTTCTGTGATATTGAATTATTGTTCTCTCTAGGTAGGACTTAATTTTAAATAATTAACACTGGAGGATGGAACCTGTGACCTGAGTTTTGTGGATGGAAAGAGATTTACAGTAACTACTCTATCTAGCATTTTACAGACTTTCAGTTTTCCAAAGCAGGCCCATAGCATCTTGTTTCAAGTGGATCTTCTCATTAAAAAAAATGGAAATTAAAATGCTGTACCTTCATTCTCTTTCTGTGCAACTGTCCATCTTATGGGAAAAGAGGCATAAGGTATTATTTCCATCTTATAGGAAAAGAGACAACAGTTTCTGTCTAGTACATCTGATAGTCCTGCTTATTAGGGATGTGTAAAATTTCACCAGGAGTTTTGTTTTAAAGCTGTTTCAATGTGTTTTGAGCAAAAGGCTTTGAAACAACTTTGAAAATGAAATGAGGGCACTCAAAACATTTCGAGTTTCAAAGCAAGGTTTACTTGGCTTCAGCGCTGGTCCCAGAGGCAGCCTCCTTTGATCCAGCACACAGATTTGGGGGCTTGCACCCCCAGGAGGGCTGCAGGGCTGTGCTGGACTCCTCCCAGGGGTGCAAGCCCTGGATCTGTGTGCTGGATCAGAGGAGGCTGCCACTGCCAGCAAGTGTCTGGAGTTGTGTTTTGAACAATTTGAGGCGCAGTTTCACAGAAACCTCTGCACCCATCTCCTTGAAACTTGGCAGTCTTCATGCCCTCTGAGGGGGCTACAATCCCTGCAGTTTTCATCCCAAATCAAGCAAGAAATGACAAAGTTTTAAGCATTTTCATGATTCCCCATTATAGCCTATGAGCGGAAGATCAAAACACGTCCAAACAGCAAAACAGTTTCGATGAAACTGGGACAGTGCTTCAAAATGAAATGACGATGTTTTGCATAGCCCTACAATTTATAATCCCAGAGAGGGCTTCAAAGCCACAATAGGACCATTGCAGCAAATAGCCTAGCAACCACAGCACAAGACATAAAGGCATTTTTTTACAAGTGCCTTCACTGAAAAGTGCTCAGTATGGATAAAACTTGATGGTGTCTTTTTTTTTTTTAAAGCGGTTTTACTTAAATTACATTTTTTGTTGAAATTAAATTCATTTATTTAAAATATAAAACTATTTAAAATTAAATCTGAAATTAAAACTGCCCATATTAAGGCACCACAAACTTACTATGATCCGTTAAAATCATTTAAGTTAAATAATAGCATTCAAGACATACATCTTTGCTGCTAAAACTTTTTTAACACATTTATTAAACTACTGAACACTGCTAGTTAGGTACCAGGAATCAGAGTCTGTTGCAGTGCTATGTCAAGTGTAGCAGCAACACAGCCATGGCTGCTTCTGCAGGTGCAGTAAGAATATTTTCTTTATTTCGGTTTATTCAATGAGTTCTGGTCAACAATTCTTTTAAAGTTAAAAAAACTGATTGAGAGCTGAAAAAGTAGAAAGGCCTGTTTTCCTCTTTCAGTCTATAAATTAAAAATAAGCATAAAAGGATTTGAATTTGCTGGTTTTACAGCTCTGAAGGACAGTGACCAGAAGCAATCCAATCAGTTCACTAACTACAGGTAATACTTCCTTTATTTAATCACTTGGTTTGTTTTAAATGCAAAACATGCTTTGATAATTTTACTCTTTCTTTCTTATCTATCTAGGACAAGTGCGGTAGTTTCCATCAACTAATTAAAAATGTTGTTTGTGTGTATTTTAATTTAATTCCAATTTCCATGCAATGTAAATAAGCAAAGAATCATTTACTATTCCCCACATATTAAAGTGCAATCATTAAGAATCTGAGTAAATATGTGTTATGTTCATAAACTATTTAAATAAATGTGTGTACATGATGAGTATCCTCCTAGGGCATGTCCAGATGAGTGCACCTGTGTGCTTTGCAATGCTGCAGACCCATCTGCGGTGCCAGAAACCACACACACCACATACTCAGGCTCTCTCTGCACTGCTAATTTGCAGTGCAGCAGTTTTTTCTGACACCAGGAGATCCCAGTGTAAAAGAAACCCATGTCAGAAAAAAGGTGTGGCAGCACATGTGGCGATAGCATGCGCTACCTGAAACCAGAGCCTGGCTGGCCAGGCTCTGCATACCTGGGTCGCCACTGGTGGAGCCTCAGAAGGCTCCCAGGTAAGGCTGCTGGGGCCAGCCCAGCCTTCCCTATGCCATCGAAGGCAACTTGCCATGCGCCTGAGTTGCATGTGCATGGGTGTTCCCCAGAAACAAGTAACAGTGGCATAACTATGTGCTGCTGCTATTTGTCCCTGGGGAAATGCACATGCATGCTTGTCTGGGCGTGCCCCTTGATAGGGAAACAAAGTACCAAGCAATAAGAATCAACCTTTCTTTAGGAAAATCATTACAAAAATACTAATGCTAAATACGATTAAAATTGGTTATTTAAAAGTGAATTTACTCCATAAGAACTGCCATTTACTGGGTCAGACCGTAAGTTCATCCTGCCCAGCTTCCTGTGTCACATAGTGGCAGAGAATGGATGCTGAAAGGGAGAGCAAACAGGGTATGACTAGGGTTATTTCCACTGTTCTTCTCTCACTTGCAGCCTCCAACCTTTAAGGTCTAGGAAGTTCTGATTCAAAGGCTGTACTCCTAACGCCCATGCTCAATAGCTACTGATGCACCTTTCCTCCTAGAATTCGTCCAATCCCTTTTTGAATCAGGTTAATAACCTGTCGGCTTCCATTGTGGCAATAAGTTCCACAGTTGAATTAGTACCACAATTGTTCAAAAGTTCCACAATTGATTTGGGAGTGGGGGTATTAAAAAAAAAATCAAACCACACTTGTATTACATGTTGTGTGAAAAAGAACTTCTTTTGTTAGTTTTAAACTTAGTACCTACTGGTTCCATTTTATGACCTCTAGTTCTAGTATTAGTCACAGGAGCACCTCATAAGCTTGAGCTCAAAGATCTTTTTGCTTTTAGCAGTATCTGTACTGTGCATATACATCTTCCTCCTCAAAGCATAAGCAGCAATGTGCTCCTTCCACCCTGCAGTTTTCTTTCAGCTACAGAATCCCAATGGAAAGGAGCAGAGGATGCGATTTGAAAAATTCATATGGACAGCAAGTCTCAAAGAATTCCAGTAACTTATCTGTCTCCTTTAAGTGCTCCATCATATGCAGTTTCACTTTAAGTGATCCAAAGTAATGCCTTCTCCTTCTCCAAATGAATTTGGTGTATTAGTGCCATTTTTTTTCATCAAATGCTAAAACCCTTTAAAACTGTAACTGAGGGGTGCTCAGTGCTGCCACCACCTGATCTGGGGCAAGCAAGAAAATGGATCCAAAATCTACTATGTGGCCATTTAGTTCTAAAAAGTATGGCTAGAGTCTTGGTAGTTATCTCAGTGTGGCAAGGAGTGTGAGAGCAAGAACTCAAGAGGCAGTATGAAGGGTCCTGGTGCCCATGAAGCATCCTGTGTTGGTAGCTCAGATGGACTACTGCTGGTACCAGAATTAAAAGCAGCAGAGACTCTGATTCTTGTAGGACAAAGAGGTTCCCTGAGACTGTAAAGTGGGGTGGTAGGCAGAACAAGGACCAGGATCAAGAAGTGCTTCTGGGTCATTCTGTACCTCAATAGAACTGAAAACCCTGATCTGGTGAAGAGTATGCTGCTCAGTTGGTAATTTCTGGCTGGCGGAGTGAAAGGTCTCTTTTGAGGGTCCTAGGACCTCTGTAGCATTAAGTGCCAAAAGTTTCTGACATTTTCTGGGAAATACTTGGGGCAAGGAATCTTCTTGGGACAGGAGTCTCAGAACAGGAATCTTGTCTTCAAGCTTGCCTTGGACTTCATGTTGCCAGGAGCCCACTTCTCTGGTGCCAGCAATGGTGAAATGTGAGGCTGGAACCCTAATTTTTTGCTTCCTTCCTGGTTTGGGAAGTGAAGGAACTACAAATGGCATTTTTCCCTAGAATATGAGATGCCTATAGATCCCATAATGGGTTTCTCGCAGCCAGAAAAAGCATTTGAGTGCCTGTTGCTGGCAGGTATAGTTTTATCATATGCGAAACAATATTTGAAGCTTGGAGATCTAAAAGAGGCTGTGCTAGATACAAGAAGAAATGAAGACTTAGTCACCTTGGAAGGAAAGGCAAGCCTTCCTGGGCCAGAAAGGCCCTACCATAAAAAACAAAACCAAATATTTCCTTTCTTGACTTTGCTCAGTGCCAACAAGCAGTGAAAGAACAATAACATTCTAACTGGGATTGAAATTTACAAAAAAAATCTATGAACAATTAAAAAATGAATGTTAAGGCCTAAAACTGAGATCAGTGGGCACATCTACATGTGCATATAAATGCGAAGCAATAAACTCCAGCACTTATTGCTCCAGAGTTTATTGCTCTGTGTGACAGGGGGCACGCTCGGGGCCAAGTCAGCCCGCCCACCTGTCTATAGGGCAGTCTACCCAGTCTCACCTGCCACGACTTTGCTGTTCCCATAACCAGTGGTATAATGCGGGAGGCTGCCCATTACATGCCCCAATGCCAGGGAGTGCTATTCACAGCTCCATACTGTCTCTACACCATGGCCCATGCCTAGCAGGGAGTCCCAGGGGGTCAGCCTGCCAGTCTGGGTCTGCTTCCCCCAGTTCAATGTACTGCAGAGGGGCTGGCTGGGGCATGAGGGTGCTTCAGTGTGGGGCTAGCCGATAGGTAGCTCCTACACTGAAGCACCCTTGTGCCCCAACCAGCTGGGGCAGCATCTACACTTCCGCTGCTGTGTAGTAAATTAGCTTACTCCAGCCTAATAGGGGTGCACATGTAGACATTGAGAAGTTTACTACACAGCTAATTAGTCTACTGCTCAGTAAATGCCTTGTGTAAACACACCCAGTGAGGATAGCAAAAGTCTCCATCTCAAGCAGTGGAGAGGAATTGAAGAGTAGGAGGTGCACACCACACACACTTTTGATGCAGGAGCAGCATGCCCTGCAGTGGAATGCACATATGGACAATCATTAAAAGGAATATTGAGGTTTCCTGCATGTTAATTTGTACTTAATTAAAGGTGGTAATTTTAAATCACTTTGTTCTAAAAAAACCCAAAACAAAGTCTGGTCTGGCATCAAAGTCTGGCATCAAAGTCAGACTCAACTGAAATGTTGATTTGCAGCCACCCCCTGCACATTTCCCCTGGAGGATATACAACACATACAGTCAGTTTAAATGAGGTGGCAATTTTGCTCTCTGTCATTCACATGGCACCCATCAATGCAACATCTAAAAGCTGATGAAGGGGACGAAGAAAACTGCATAATTTTTCAAAAGTCTTTTACTTTATTTGTTTCTTTGCCAATATCATCTTGAAGGAGTTCATTTAAAACTATATATTTGTAACCTGGGTGGTACGTGGCAGATACCTCCTGTCCAATTGAAGGGATGTCAGCGGTTGTGGGAGTGTCCTTCTCAGCAGCTCAGAGGCAGAGAAGGATCTTGGAGTCATAACTGCACTTGATGATAAAGCATAGGTTAGTCTACAAATCAATGACAGGAATGTCTGGCAGTGATGGGACAGTAATTGAACATACACATAAGGTTACACCAAATGAGATACACATATATACAGATAACCCATACAATGAGTTCAAATATAAAAAATGGCTTACAATCCTTTACAATAAGGATGCGGGGTTACAACAAGAGTCCCGACAGTAAGGAACCAGACCACAACAATGGCTCAGCAGCTGTGCCCAAAGGAGAAATGACAACCCATGGAAAGATCCCATTACCTAATAGAACGTCATTACCCTCTCCCAAGTCACTCAGCTAGGAGGGGCCCATAACCATGACACCACCCTTAACAAACAGGGGCCCTAGACTCCTCTCTGTGCCCAGGCTAAAATTGTCCCCACTCCTCAGGGGCTTCCCCTTGATCACCCGCAGTGAGGCAGGCCCCTCCTCCCCTGTGGGAATCCCTTTTTCTCACAACTCCCAGCGTCCTCCCTCCCAGGGGTGGTCAGCCCGTCCGGTCACTGCTCATGGCAGGAAGGCCCAAGCTGCCTCATGCAGCTACCAGGGCCTTTCAGTCTTCTCTCAGCCCACCATGCACCACCCTGTGCACCGAAGGGGGCACCTCCTTAGGGCAGGGTTGGGGACCCATGCTGCCTCACACAGCCATGGTGACCCTTCATATCTACAGCCTTGTGCACCGATCCATGCACCGATGGCCCAGTTCCTGCCTCATGCAGGATTGGGGATCTTCGCTGCTTCGTGTAGGCGCTTGGGTCCCTTCCAGCTCTACCAGCCCTGTGCATCAATCCATGCACTGTGGAACCTCTACTGCTCATGGAGTCAGGGACCCAAGTTGCCTCATGCAGTCCTGGAGTCCCATCAGCTCTCCAGCCCTGTGCACCAATCCATGCACTGAGGGCTCCTGCCTCATTCAGGGTAGGGGGACCTGCGCTGCCTCATGCAGCCACTGAGGTCCTATCCACTCCCGGACCCTCTCCAGCCCTATGCACCAATCTGTGCACCAAGGGCTCCTGCCTCGTGCAGGGTTGGGGGGCCCATGCTGCCTCATGCAGCTGCCAAAGTCCCATCTGCTCTCCACCAGCCCCCTGCACCACTCTGTGCACCACAGGAGCTGGGCTCCTGCATCGTGCAGGGATGGGGGCCTGCACTGCCTCATGCAGCTGCTGAGGTCCCGTCCACTCCCAGACCCTCTGTGCACCAATCTGTGCACCAACACCATAGCTCCCTCCACAGCGGGGCTGGGGATGCAGCTGCTTGCTGCTCCCAGCTAGGTGGTGACACCTTCTGGGGCAGCTGCTCCACCCTTCTGGTCAGCTCTACCAGCTCTTCACAAGCCTCCATCTTCATTGACCCTTGCAGACAGCCCCCCATGTGCTGGACATGTGGGCTTTTATCCCTTCTGGAGGCTCCACCCCCAGATTGAAAATGGACCAAAGGGAAATCCTGAGGAGTTAGTTCCCCCTCAGGTCCTCTTCTTTATCCTGGCCCTGGGTCAGAGTGGGGCAAGCTTACCTCCTGCCTCCTCCTGGTTTGTGGAAATGCCCCACCAATCGACCTGAGCCACTTTGAGCTCAAGTTAACAATCTGGGCTGCTGGTGAGCCCATTGGCTAGCCTGCCACATAGTAATACTTTAGACAGATAAGTCCTCACTTAACAGGTTATTAAGACTGCAGTGAGAAACTGGGAAATTCAGTAGAATGTCTCTTACTCAAGCCAAATATTTTATAATAACAAACTAGGATGTAAAGTGTTGTGGAATGTTTCATAGATTCATAGACTGTAGAGTTGGAAGGGACCCAATGGATCATCGTGTCCGACCCCCTGCCCCTGGCAGAAAAGAGGACCAAGGTCAGATGACCCCAGCCAGGTGACTATCTAGCCTCCTCTTGAAGACCCCCAAGCTAGGCAATAGCACCACCTCTTTTGGAAGCCCATTCCAGATCCTGGCCACCCTTACTGTGAAAAATTTCTTCCTAATACCTAACCTAAATCCACTCTCAACTAGTTTACATCCATTATTCCTAGTCACTCCCTGCGGCGCCTAAGTAAACAGTGCATCACCTATTCCCCGTTGACCTCCCCAAATAAATGTATAGGCGGCCACAAGATCTCCCCTCAGCCATCTCTTGTGAAGGCTGAAGAGATTCAGCTCTCTCAACCTCCCCGCGTAGGGTCTATTATGAAGGCCACTAATCATGCGAGTGGCCCTCCTCTGGACCCTCTCAAGATTCCCTGTGTCCCTCTTGAAGTGTGGCGCCCAAAACTGGACACAGTACTCTAACTGCGGCCTGACCAGTGCTGCATAGAGGGGGAGCATCACCTCCTTTGTTCTATTAGTCATGCACCTGCTACTGCACGACAAGGTGCGATTGGCCTTGTTGATGGCCTCGTTACACTGCCGGCTCATGTTCATCTTGGAATCAATTATGACTCCAAGATCCCTCTCTTCCTCTGAGATGCTAAGAAGGACTACAAGGTTTGTCAGGCAGGATCTACCTGTGACAAACCTGTGCTGGTTTCCCCTCAGCATTGTTTCCCCTGCTGGGCCTGCACAAATGTGTTCTTTGATTATTTTCTCTAGCATTTTCCCAGGAATAGAGGTAAGACTGACTGGTCTAAAGTTACCCGGCTCATCCCTTCCCCCTTTCTTGAAAATAGGCACCACATTGGCCCTTCTCCAGTCCTCAGGGACCTAGCTGGAGCACCACGAGTGCTCAAACAGCTGTGCCAGTGTCTCAGCTATGACACTGGCCAATTCTTTCAGCAGCC
>NW_005841906.1:3185665-3191837 GCF_000455745.1 Alligator sinensis
AAAGTGTGCTGGGTCTAGATGACCCCAGCTAGATGCATATCTAACCTCCTCTTGAAGACCCCCAGGGTAGGGGAGAGCACCACCTCCCTTGGGAGCCCGTTCCAGACCTTGGCCACTCGAACTGTGAAGAAGTTCTTCCTAATGTCCAGTATAAATCTGCTCTCTGCTAGCTTGTGCCCATTATTTCTTGTAACCCCCAGGGGCGCCTTGGTGAATAAAACCTCCCCAATTCCCTTCTGTGCCCCCGTGATGAACTTATAGGCAGCCACAAGGTCGCCTCTCAACTTTCTCTTGCGGAGGCTGAATAGATCCAGTTTCTCTAGCCTCTCCTTGTAGGGCTTGGTCTGTAGGCCCTTAACCATATGAGTGGCCCTTCTCTGGACCCTCTCCAGGTTATCCGCATCCCTCTTGAATTGCGGCGCCCAGAATTGCACGCAGTACTCCAACTGCGGTCTGACCAGCGCCCGATAGAGGGGAAGTATCACCTCCTTGGACCTATTCGTCATGCATCTGCTGATGCACGATAAAGTGCCATTGGCTTTTCTGATGGCTTCGTCACACTGCCAACTCATGGTCATCTTAGAGTCCACTAGGACTCCAACATCCCTTTCCACTTCCGTGCCACCCAGCAGGTCATTCCCTAGGCTGTAGGTGTGCTGGACATTTTTCCTCCCTAGGTGCAGCACTTTGCATTTCTCCTTGTTGAACTGCATTCTGTTGTTTTCTGCCCACTTGTCCAACCTGTCCAGGTCTGCTTGCAGCTGTTCCCTGCCCTCCAGCGTGTCCACTTCTCCCCATAGCTTTGTGTCATCTGCAAACTTGGACAGAGTACATTTCACTCCCTCGTCCAAATCGCTGATGAAGACATTAAAGAGTATCAGTCCAAGGACCGAGCCCTGCAGGACCCCACTGCCCACACCCTTCCAGGTTGAAGCCGACCCATCCACCATGACTCTCTGGGTGTGACCCTCCAGCCAATTCGCCACCCACCGGACTGTGTAGTCACAGTGTATGTTGCTCTGAGCTTTCCTTTTCCCACTATATACCTGAAGAAGGACTTTTTATTGTCCTTGATTGTTGACGTTATTAACTGTTGTCACATACACTTTGAACCATCCAGGTCATTGACCTAGATCTCTCTCTCTCTCCCCCTTCCTACACAGCATATTAATGAATAGGGCTGCACAATGAAGAAAAAGGAAATAAACAATAAGAAAAGGTGACCACCAGCGTGACCTCCACCTATTCAACAATGTCCTGTTCATAACTAGCTTGAAATCAGACCTCACAATTAAAATATTTATGTGCGTTTTCTCTGAGTGGGGCTAGGGGAGGGGTAGTTAAAATTCTATGTCCCATCCCTGCTACAAGGAATTTTAACAGTTCAAGTAGTATCTGGATCCTGAGGACATCATATCGCATGAACCAATCTTTCTTATCAGGATTCTCATTCAGTGCCCCCAGAGTGCATGTTCTCTCTCCAGGACGTGACTTTGAATACTATTGAACTGCAGCTCTTGCACGATTCCAGTAGAGGGCAAACAGTTCCAAGTTAAGACTTTACACTTGATGTGAGACTAATGAGCGGTACATGCTTCCCTGCAAAACAGAAACACCTCTTGAGTTAGCTTCTTAGAGGAACAGAATCATGTCACAAATCACGTATTTGGGGATCACTTCCTTTTTCAAGAAAGAAGAAAGAAACATGCAAATTGGGGGATTTCAGAGGCGGATGTGAATTCTGTATGGAAACACAACTGGTTCTCTTCCCATACTCAGCAAAAATCATAATTCTGTTTAAAAAATATTCAAAGTTTCAATAAGTTACTACAGCAAGTGAAGCTGATATTTCAGAGAATCAGGAGTGGGTTTCCCTTGTACTTTAACAGACAGCACAAGCCCATTGCACGGTGCGGGGTGGGGGGGAGGGTCACACCATAGCATAATAGTATATCATTAGAGATGGGCTGAAATGGCAGAAATTCGGTTTGTATATTCAATAGCCCAGAGACAGGGGGGTGTTTAGTCTGAAGGCTCTAGCCTGATTCCATCTCTAATGTGATTGCAGTATCATCGTACCTAGTGACAATGGCCAGGTTTTGCTGTGTGCTTTGTCATCATGTTAAAGCACAATAATTTCAAGGGAATGAGATGCCACACAAGCAGAAGTCCCATATTAACCGCTAGTTACTTTTATAAAGAAAACTGAACAACCCTTTTGCTTTATGACAAATCTGATGGCCAGATCCTCCCTTATAGGAGATGGAAACCTCTGTTTGATGCCTACTGTCTAGATTCCAGTTGGTGGGCTATAGGCTAGTAAAAAGCACTCAAGTAGCTAAAAAATAGACAATGTTCTCAAAGGAAAACCATGCAAAAGTTCACATTTTATACAAAACTGATTTTATCCTGTGAATAAAATTACTGGGGGGGTGGGGGGGGGCAGGGGAAAGAAGGGAGGAAGGCGACAGAACTGGAAGGCTGAGACTACATCTCTGTTTCCAACTCCTTTTACACCACACTGAAGGAACAATGAAGCTTACTGTCCAGAAAACAGCCACAAGAAATCATTGGACCTTTGGAAAACAAGGTGTTAAAGGGAAAGGTACTAGAGCAAGGCTTGTTTAGTTTAGGATTTGCCTTTTTCAGACAACATGAATGCACCCCTGGGTTTTCCCCTTAATGTTCTCCATTTTCCCACATCTACATACCTGTGTTTGTACCAGATAGTGAAATGCCATATACACCTTGAGATGTAGCATAGACTCTAAGGGCATTTATACACATTTTTTTTCCCATAACGTGTCAGCAATCTGCTGCTTCAGAGCAGATTCAATTAATCAAGACTGCTCCACACATGAGCTGACATGAACTGTTCTGTGCCACATGCAGTTGTGTAAGCAGCAAAATGCGCGTCAGCGCGCAGAAAATAGCAGCGGTGCACTTTTGAACTAAAGCACCTCTGAGGTGTTTTAGTTTAAAAGCGTGCCGCCTCCATTTTCTCCATGCTGACACACATTTTGACACTTACACAACTGCATGTGTCGCAGAGCCAGGTGCTTTGAAAAGTGCCCAGCACTGTGATGCATGCATGTGTAAAGATACCCAAAGCTGTCCTATCATTCATACTGGTAGCTCAAGGTAACTGCAGTGAAAACATGAAGCAAAGCCAGCCTGATGATCCAGTGCTTTACCAGATGCTTCCCTATCAGGCATACTCTTGGCATCTTCCTGTACTCTGACCCCTAACCAGAGGTGGTCTATTTGCACACGTCCCTGCTCAAAGGTCTTCAATCCCACTCTGCTCATAGTATCTCCAACTTGGTCCATCTCTTGTGTTTGATACAGTAGAACAATAGCCAGTAAGAAGTCCATGTGTTAGCATGTGCTTATCTGGTTAGGGGATCAAATCAGAGGAATGGTGCAGCTTTGGCTTGAAGCAAGCAAACCCTACAATTTTAACTCCTCAAAGGCTGCATCTACACATGCTATTAAGGTGAAGCAATAAACTCTGGCACTCAGTGTATCTGGGGCAGGGGGTGAGTGGAGCAAACTGAATGGTGCTCCCCCCTGCACACACAAGGAGCCGTTTCCAGAGCAGGCACATCCCTGTACCTGGTGAGCACGTCTACACATGCAATTAGTTTATTCCTCCGGGGTACAGTGTTTGCATGTGCGCCCAGGACTGCAGCACATTGAATTGGGTCGGAAGAGTCCTGGCTGGAAGGGGACCCAGGGGGTCAGCTTGCTAGCCCAGGGCTGCTTGCCCCTGGCTCAATGTGCTGAGGAGGGGTGGACTGGGGCATGAAGGTGCTCCAGTGCAGGGCTAGCCAGCAGGCAGCCCCCACTCTGAAGCACTCTTGTGCCCCAGCTAGCAGTGCCAGGATCTGCATGTGCACTGCTGTGGAGTAAAAAATTCTGCAGGAGAATAGTACTTGTATTTACAAGTACTATCCTCCTGCAGAATGTATTAGTTTACTCCTGTCTAATAGCCCTGAACATGTAGATATGAGACATTTACTGTGTTGCTAATTAGTCTACTCTGCAGTAAATGTCTCATATAGATGCACTCAAAAAGTAATTTTAAACTGTCTGTTGGTATATGCTAGCAGCCAGCTGGCTTATTATCAGATACAGCAGATCAGGTAGCAGTGCAGAAGAAAATGAAAGGTTTCAAAGTGAAGTTCCAGAAAGCCAAAGACAGCAATAATATATATGGTGCTGCCCAAACTGTCTTAGGATGAACTAGATCAAGTTCTGGACAGTGGCCCAGGCCTGGACACATCTGTGGAACCAGAACAAATGCACATCTGTATTTTGGGAGTCTAAGATATGAAAGCCCTCAACCAGGCAGCCAACTTGGACAAGGACCACAGGGCTGCCAGTCTCAGAATGTCAGTGCCAAGTTGCAGGAACTCTTGCCTGTCTCAGACCAAGAAAAGTACAGTAATATGACAGGGAACCACACAGAAGAGCTAGGGTGGGGGAAACAGATACAAAGCATCTCACCAAGTATGATAATTACAACCATCTTTGCTCTTATATATGATATTGCAAAGACTATTGTTGGATTTTACCCTATACTTGCAGCTGCTGCTTCAGTTATCAGTTTTGAGTGAATGCTGCATTATTACTCTTGTCCAAACCCACCCCCCATCATCAGTACTCTATCTTCTGACTTATGCTGCTTAAAATGGTATACAAGCAGGGTCTGGAGGAAGAGACCCTGCAAAAGTAAAACTTTTTGGCTGTGTTCTGGGGTAAATGGAACTTGCAGTAACATATACCTTAAAAGCTTTACCATCTAAATATCACAGGATGTTAAAGTGAACTCTCACTAATGTAGAAGATCGTTTATTGCTGATCCTACCTTGGTCTATCTTTGTGGGGAGTTATAAAATAGACTCTCTGCTCAGTAACTATTCCAGATACTTTCTGAGATTCCTTAACAAGCAAGTCCATCTTGGGTACCGTTGTAACTTCCCCTTTCTGTGCAATCATTTGTCAGCACTTTTGCCACAAGACAGAGAGAGATTTCTCTTGCACACACGGAATTCTCCTCCCCAGGGCCTGGAATGACTGGTTCTTCTACTCTCTAATCTGAAGTAGTACAACTCCTTGGAAGGTTGTAGGAGCCTGAATGGGTTTAGCAGTAAGTCCTGAACTGTGGTCCAAGAAGCTATGGTAAATGGTTCACAACTGATCTGAAGATCACATTGAGACCTTCCCTTGTACCGATTGATGCTAATGTAATGTGATTGATGAGAAATGTTGATGGTTGACCATGATCCATTGGCCCAGAAAGCCTAAGAATCACTAATTTGACAAAATCACCCTTCTTGCTCTGATTCTCAGTAGAGGGCAAACACCTGTTTCCTTTCCCAAAACAATTTTTTTTGCAAGAGTTGGAAAGTAAAAATCAACACACTGCTCCTTTTCCTGAGAAAGCTCCTTTATATTTCATATCAGACAGAAGTTTTTCTGGGTGAAAGAATAAGCAAAGAGAATGACATTCTTTAAAAGTAAAAGTTACTACTTAGCTATGGCTGGATATAATGGCCATGTCTACATGAGATGCTACTGCACAGTGGGTACTGCGCATTTATTTAGCACTTGTATAATCCAGTACTAAATAAATGTGCAGTAACCAGAGTTACTGCACAATAGCACCAGTGAATGCCTTTTAAGTGACACTACAGTGCAGTAGCCTTATAATATGGTACAGTAGCATACTGGCACTGTCCATGCTGTGATGTGCTATTGTGCAGTGTTATTTGGCTACTGTGCAGTCAGTGTCACATGTAGACAAGCCCAATAAGTATGAAACTAAAAGGAGTAAAGGGTGCTGTGGTCAAGCCCCTCTCTAAGGCTTGACCTGAACTGTGTACCCTGCTAGGAGTCGTCCACTATCTCAGAATACTTGTCCACCACAACTTGATGGGAATTTTAGGTAGAATTCCGTTCCATAGAAAGCAGAAGGTTCTGTCATCAAGGTCACTCCCACTCAGGCAAACAGCTCACTATGGCCTTTGACAGGGCCCCACAGGGCCTACAATGGGGGCTCCTCCACCCCTACACCCCCACCACAGACCTCCATAACAGTGATCACTAGATCCTGCTGTTAACTTCACAGTATCTCCCTGGGTGGCTACTGGGAATTTGTAGTAGCTCT
>NW_005841906.1:3191847-3198408 GCF_000455745.1 Alligator sinensis
GCCACTCACCACTCCCTCCCCTGCACAGGCCCTGCACAGGCTGATATGCCCTGGGCCGCATATAGGGTCATCTCTGGTTGTAGGGCCTGTTGCCTAGCATCAGACGCCTCTGCCACTTGTCCTGGTGCTGACAAGACAGCATGATTCCTGGCAGCTGAGGGGAAGAGGGAAAATGGGGACTTCTCCCTCTGGGCTTCCCCACTCTACTACACGTGTTGATTGATTTGTTTTTCCTTTTTCTGTCAGGACCAATCGAGACAGCCTTAGATTTATTAAACAATGCAAGGGTGGCTAGGAGATAATAAAAGGCTTTAAAATGTAATTCCCAAGCAGTATTGGGTCTCTCAAGCCCTGAGACCACCTTGACATTCACTGCTTACTAGGGCTGTGTGAAGCTTCAGTCCCTGATTCGATTCGGCCCAATTTGGTGGCCGAATCACCGAATCTGAATCAAATCAGAGGACCCTTTAATCTCTCCAAATTGATTTGGAACCCTCTGAATTGATTCGGAGAGATTCAGACAGATTCGGGGATTCAGACATAGATCCAGCTTTAAATGTTTTTTCTACGTACCTCTAGGTAGCAGGAGCTCTGAACCTTGTGGTGCTGGGGCAGATGCAGTGTCCCACAGAAGCATGGGGAGCTCCCCAGCATGCTCAGCAGCAGACCTGGAAGTGGACCAGAAGCACTTCCTGTCTACTTCCAGGACCTCCAGGGAGCATGCGGGGGGCGGGCCACGCCCCCCTGGCTCGGCGACTGGTGCCTCCTGGGTCTGGGGGGACACCTGGGGTCCCCCTGAGGCCAATCGATGAGCTGGGTAGGCAGGGGCTGGGGGCAGCATGCTCCCCGGCAGACCTGGAAGTGGACTGGAAGTACTTCTGGTCCACTTCTGGGTTTGCTGCCGAGCACGCTGGAGAGCTCCCTTGCACTCCTGTGGGATGCTCCATGTGCCCCAGCACTGAAGTGATCATGAGCCACGCTGCTACCTCAAGGTATGTAGAAAAAAACTTTTAAAGCTGTGTCTGTGTCCAAATTGCTGATTCGCTGAATCAGCATCAAATCTTCAGATTCGGATTTGGACAAATCGAATCGGGGACAGTGATCCGAATCAATGGATTGAACCACTGTCCCCGATTCAGGCCAAATCTGAATCTGAATCAAATAGGGCCCATTTCACATAGCCCTACTGTTTACCCCAACATGTCCCCAGAGATCCTGGGGGTGAATCTGGGTAAAGGGGGCTAATCTGGGTTTCCTTGTTTACCCAGATGTGTCCCCAAGTTCTCTTGGGGCAGATCTGTGTAAACAGAGAAAGTCAGGCTTTCCACACTTACCTAGGGCAGCCCTTGGGATCTCCAGGGGCAGGTCTGGGTAAGGTGGGAAAGGCTAACTGGTCTGGATCAGTGGGTCCTAGTGTGTAGGCACAGGACACCAGGGATTCTTCAGGTCCCCTGCCTCCACCCTGGGACCCACATGGGCTTTCCACCCTTATGAAGACTGCCCCTGGAGATCCCATGGTGGGTCTCTACTTCTGTGCTTACACAGAGGCACCCCAAGGTTCCCTGGGTTGCCTCTCTATAATCAGGGAAATCTGGGCAGGTCTTCCAGGAGCTTGAGAGGCTCTCAAACCCCCAGAGCGCCTGCCCAGGGTGACTGGAGGGTGTGAGACATCTGCAGCCATAACATGACAGAATTCATTACTACCTTTTATAATGCCACTGATTTTCCTCTGATGTGGCATGACAAAGGGTAGCTGTTTGCTCACCCATGTAGATCCATGTGCACCATGGACTACCATACCACACTACCATATTCAACAACTTGTGACTAGCATTGAGTAAGCAAGTCAGGAAATGAACTATGAAACCTCGAACAGTCTGCAGTGTCTGCTACTCTTAGAATGACTCACATGCAGAGAACAGAGAAAAGATCAACAAATGGTAGGTACCTTCCTTATTTGTGACACGGTTTTATGTTTTGTCTTATGTTTGTGCACATGTGAACCAAGTTAGGGCAGCTGGTATGTCTACATTTTTATTGTCAATCATCTTCAATAAAGAAAAAGGAAGGCATATGTATGTAATATAGAAATAAACATTATATTGGATTTCCCAGCAACTGTCCAGTATGTTATATAATCCCATTAAACAGCCCCAGTGAATTTTCCATGCAGGTCAAGAATACACACACATATCTGCTGCAATGTACATTTAGCAGTGGTCTGTAATGAGACCCTGAAGGGACCCGTCAGCAAGCCATCCTAATCCAAAGAACTCCTCTTTATCCTCCTATATATCGAGAAGTACACAACAGTGCCCCAATCACATGCATGTTGTTAAACATCATACAGTCCAAAAGAGTCAATAAACAAACATTAACAGATTCTAAGGTGAGGCAAGACCATTGTGGTCATCTAGTCTGACCTCATGCATGATATAAAGCATAGATCTTCTCTGAACTAATTCTTGTTTGCACTAGAGCATGAGGGGGAAAAATCCAATTTTTAGTTAAAATATTAAATTGCAATTCTTTGTAAGTTGTTCCAATAGTTAATTTCCCTGTGTTCAAAATTTCCCTCAGTGTTCAAAAATATGAACCTGCCTAGCTTCAATTCCCAGCCTTTGCTACAAATTTGTTTGCTAGTCTGAAGATCCCATTGTCAATGTTTTATTCCCTGTGTAATTAATTATAGATTGCTATCAAGTTACTCTTTAATCTTCTCTTTAAGAAGTTGCAACAGAATGTGGTCCTGTTTTATAACATTTCAATGTTGTGTTTTGTAATATTGTTATGATTAATAGTGGATGCTGAAGTTTTCCTAACTTGACTGTATGGTATTATATAAGAGGAAAGAATATACAAGAAAGAATGTGCTATACTAGACCTGGGAATGAAGGTCAGTCTGTGTAAACAGCAGTCTCAGCTGCTAGAGAGTGGGTCATCAAAAATAATAATGGACCAATCTGCATACAAAGAAACACTGGAGCATCATGAATTCAGGCCCCATCATCTAGAGATCTTCTGCTGTCTCTAGCACCCAGGGAAAAAGGAAAGGTAGATTTGCACCTTATAGACTAATTAAATCAGAAATGCATAAGCATCAAAGCAACCCCAGCTGGCTTGAAAAACAGACTCCCAGATACACAGCTGACAACACCGTGAGTCTGGACTGAGAGACAGTCTTGGGCAAAGACAGTATAGGGTTCTGGCTGACCTGAATTCTGTTTAAAGTTTGGCCTCGAGTCATTCTGCACAAGGTGGCTGCACTTCAGTTAACCAATACATTCTGTTTAAGAAAGGGTCTCTGCTTTTCTGTATGTGGCTTTAAGGTGCACTCTTTTTCCCTTAAAGAGGCTCGCTATGTACTGAACCAGTTGTAGCTCATAGAAGCGGGGAGAGGGGATAGGTGGGGCACATGTGAAGATAGCCAGAGATTGCAGGAGCTGGAAAGTATGATCTCTGAATCTCAGGAGGTGAGGGCTCACTTGAGTTCCTTTCACCATATGGCATGTTTTGTGATCCTTTTATCATTCTAGTGATTGCCTCAAGCCCTCCACCACATACTTCTTTAAGTGTGGATACCTGAACTAGTAGGCATGATATTCTGGTGGCAGTTGCATCAGTGCCAAATACAGAGGTTATGAAATCTCTCTGCTTTTACTCTGTATTCTCCTGTTTATGTGTCCAAAGATCACATTAGCTGTTTTGGCCACAACACGGCATTAGGAAGTCTTATATAACTGATTTTCCATCATGACACTGCTCTTCTTCAGAATCAGTCTGCAAGAGAGGAAGAGTATCTGTTGGGAAATACAGCATCTGCTACGTTCATGCCTCTGTGCCCACTGCCACTGTTGTGTTTCTGCTTTCAAAATGCCAAAATTAGCCCTTGATGCACATGCTTCCATATTTTGATAGCAGCTTGTCCAAAGGCACATTAGTTTAATCAAAACCAGTAGCTACGAGTCCTAGTTAGTAGGGCAAGAAAGTACTGTAACTTCAATTGGCAACTTCAAAACACATGAAGATGGGTCCTGCCAGGGACTGGATTTCCCAGGCCAACACTATTTTCTGACTACAACCATCAGAAGGAGTAGGCAAGCTACCTATAACCCTGTGAATGTGTGAGAGCCCAGATCAACACAGTTGTGGAACTATGAATCTTAGGATATGTGCTCAGATAATAATTCTCCTAGATATGAGGTTAATGCAGATGTTGGCTATGATGGCAGCATGATGGCAGATTTTACAATATGGTTTTATAATATGGTTGCCCAGTAGTAGGTGAGGCTACAGCATGTTGGCTAGCCCTTGGTTATTTAAGTCACGGCTAGCATGCAGAAAACAGCTTTAGAGAGAGATTCTGGGTGTGTCTAGATGTGCAAATGCTTCAGGGTGAGTTTATTCTAGAGTAAATTACTCTAGAGTAAATCCACCCCTGGCAGGCATCTACACATGCCAGGAAGTGGGAACAGATTTGCTGCTCATGGCAGCAGTCTGCTTCCATCCCTGCCAGTCTTGCACTGGGCTCCTGCAGTAGCCAGGGGGAGATCTAGGCCCCCCCTGGGTGCTAGCCCAGGGGCTGGCAGGGAGCATGGGGCCAAAAGACAGCTGTCTTCTGGTGGGGGCTAGGAGATTGCTGCTGCTGGACTGGGAGACTGCCTGCTGCTAGAGTGGGCTCCACCACTCGTGAGAACAATGTTCCTCTGCCCTAGCAGCAGGGAGCTCCCAGCCCCTGCTCTACAATTGTGGAGCAGGGGCTGGGAGCTCCCTGCTGCCAGGGCAAAGGACGTTTTCCCCACCCAGACTCCAGTGACAGAGCCCATCCCAATAGCAGGCAGCTCCCGGGGGCAGGGAGCAATCTCCTGGCTGACCAGGAACAAATTTGCTCCTGGTCAGCTGTCTACACATGCTGTACTGTGCAGCAATTACTCTTGAGTAAATAGATTCATAGATGTTAGGGTCGGAAGGGACCTCAATAGATCATCGAGTCCGACCCCCTGCATAGGCAGGAAAGAGGGGCGGGTCTAGATGACCCCAGCTACTTGTAGATGACCCCAGCTACTTGTATTTACAGGTAGCAAATTTACTTAAGATTAGAGCAAATTACTGTACAGTAAGTGTCTGCACGTGTAGATGGTGATGCTTACTGCACAGTAATTTGCTCTAATCTTGAGTAAAGCATCTCATGTGGATGTGCCCACTGAATTCACACTGAAAACTGTCTACGCATGCATGAATGAAAGCTAAAGCTAGACAACAGTATATTCCAGCTATCTGTCAGAACTGGGCACAAGACACAGAAATCATAGAAATGTAGGGCTGGAAGGATCAAGACACGAGATCACCTAGGGCAATGTTTGTTTCTCAACCCATACCTTGAGACTCAAAAGTGGGTTGAAAGAATATTTGAAAGGGTTGTGTGCAAGTCCCAGAAAAATGTGGGAAAGCATGGGTTTCCCTTTGCAGGCTGGCAACATTGCATCTGGCAAGGAGTTGCTCAGGGCAATTGGAGGCAGCAGGTGCATGTGTGTCTGTACACACATGCATGTGGCTGGCATGCAGCCAGGCAGGGTTGTGGGAACAGCCCCAGCAGCTAGATACATGTAAGTCTATGGGGTGTCGGGGTTGGAGGTCTAGGGCTTGGGGACCATCTGGGTGTGTGTGCGCGCGCGTGTTGGTGTGTGTGAAGGAGATGGGGGTGTGTGGGGGGCAACTGCCTGTCAGCACTGGGGGAAGGTGGCTGGGCGCTGAGGCTGTGTCAGGGAAGATGGGATGGAGGGGAAGGCACCTGCCCCTCCAGCGGGGGAAGAAGGTAGTGGTGGGTCCTTTGGGGGCAGCAGGGAGCTGCATGGCTGGGCTGGCAGCACCGGGGCCAGAGCCCATACTCACAGGTGTGGGGCGCCTGGGAGATACCGCTCAGGGGGCAAGTGAAGCCATGACCAGGCTGCCTGGCATGGCATGGAAACCCCAGCTCAGGGCATGGGGGGGTGCCATAGGTCTCCCCTCCTCCTCCCTCCAGCCCATGCCAGGGCTGGACTTGCTCCACTGCTGCCCACATGAGCCAGAGCCACTGCAGCCATCATGCTCCAGCCTGAGTGGGATGGGGGCAGCTGGGGGTCCCCTCTGGCAGGGCTGGGGTGGGGCACAGGGGACTGTGGGTTGGGAGTGAGGAGCACCAGCATGGCCCAGAGGGGCAGGGGACTATGGGTCAAGGGGTAAAGCACCAGCAGAGCCAAGGGTCTGTGGCTTGGGATTGAAGGGTACTGGCAAGGCCAGGAGGCTGTGGTTTGGAAGTGAGGGGCACCGGCAAGGCCAGGGGACTGTGGATGGGGATTGAGGGGAACTGGCAAGGCCAGGGGGCTGTGGGTGGGGAGTGAGGGACACCAGCAGGGTCAGGGGGCTGTGGGTTGGGACTGGCCATTGATGTTTACAAATGAGCCCTGGTACAAAAAAGTTTGAGAACCACTGAACTAGGCCATCCTCCTACAAAGAGGAAAGATCACGTAGACATGCAAAAACCATCCTTGACAGATTTTTATGTAATCTGTTCTTGAAAAC
>NW_005841906.1:3198418-3205655 GCF_000455745.1 Alligator sinensis
GGTCCATGGCCTGCCCAGTATCTCATTGATCTTTTAGGTAGGAAGTTTTTCCTAATTTTTAACCTAAATCTTTGCTCCAATATAAGCTTATTTCTTGTTGTTCTTCCCCCCACCCCAGTGGACATGGAGAACAATAAATCAGCACCATCTTTTTAACAAACTTTTACATACTGGAGGACTGTCCCTGAACTGGACACAGTTCTTTGATGAGGCCTCACTAGTACCAAACAGCCCAGAAAAAAAAATCTCACATCTTTTACATATGGCCCTCAGGTTAACCACCTGTGATAGGATGGTAAACCCAACCCAGAATGTGCAGAGAAAAGCACCAGTGAAGCCCACACAGAAGACATAGAAATTTGTGCATTTCCAGGTCTACCTATGGGGACCCGTTTCTGGTCCATACCATTTTATAGTCCCCACGGGTAAAGCTGGAAATGCACAGCTGAGAAGCCAAAGGGACAAGCACTCCCAGGTTTGGGATGTGCTTCTGGAGAGCTCCCCCAGTGGGAGAGCTCTGTGGGGAGACTGCAGAGTGGTTGGGGCTGTAGACAGAAGACAGCAGCAAAAAACAGATTTTTAGGAAAAGGAAAGACACTGAGGCAAGAAGTGGTTCAGGGATGTGTGTCATAGTACAAGTAGAGTGTAGCATATTGGTGCTACCCTTTCACCAATTTTAGACTCTAGGCTGGGACCCGAGAGGCAGGGTAGACTTAGGATCTTGTAATTCAGGGGCAGGCAAAATATGGCCCATGGGCCAGATCTGTCCCACCAGCCCATTCTGTCTGGCCCACAGGGCCCCTAAAATATTAGTAAATTAATATTTATTTGGTCCTGGCTACCTGTCAAAGTTGAAAGGAGCCAGAAGCAGTAGGACCCAGGGGGAGCCAGCAGGACCGAGCAGCCCAGCCCTGCCTCACCCCCAGCCATTTCCCTGTCTTCCTGCCCCCGCAGTGCTTCAGCACCATGTGGCCCCAGGCTGTATTGCCAGACTGGGGAGCACAGGCTGCACCGGCACCCAAGGGCCAGGAGTGGGAGGGATGCGTGTGTAGCCAGGGGCAGAGGGTGTGTGTAGGCAAGGGCAGAGTGTGTGTGTGTGCGTGTGTGTGTGTGTGTGTGTGTGTGTGTGTGTTCATAGGGTGAGTCCCACACACACACACCAATCCTTGCACTGCCATACACACAGACCCCCCCATACCCCCTCACACGACCCAGCCATCATCCTCCCACACACAGCCCCTGACAAACTCCATACCCACCCACACCCCACATATTCACACACACACCTACCCTCACCCCACACCCACACCCCTACACCTATCCACCCCTGCAGACACCCATACCCTCCTCCACACCCCACATACCCACATCCCCCCATAAACCTATAACCAACCCCACACAATATACAAGAGTAAGACTTCATTTTAAGCTATTGTGCAATCACCTCTATGTACACTACACAAACACATGTAAATCAGGATAAAATTATTTTTTAAATCAAATTAATAAATGTAGATGTTTTCTTCTAGAATATAATTTGTTATTTTTCTGGTTCTGAGATGGCAAAACCCCTTGCTGAAAGGAGTACTTCCGGGGCAAGGGCAGGGACTTCTGGTGGCAAAAGTCAGGGGTTAGGGGGTGGAACTTCTGGTCACAAGATGGTGACCAGGGAGCAGAGCACCAGTCAAGGTGCAGGGCTACCCATGCAGCCTTTGACAGCTTGCCCAAACTCAGTAAGCGGCCCTCTGCCCAAAATAATTGCCCACCCCTGCCCTAATTCCACCTCAGCCAATAAGATGGGAGACTTTGATACTGCCAGCCAGCAAACATGTGATTTGAGGAAGTGAATGATCAGATTAGTGGGGGTGTACCATGACATAGATTATCACAGTTGAGAGAACAACTGGTTGCTTCTGCATGCTGTAAGGATTGTAAGAGGAACCGGGAAAATGAGCAGGTGGAAGCATCCATGCCTGATTCATCACATCTCAGAAAGTGTTGCAAAAAAGGTAAGTCTCAATCACATGGCTGACTTGTTTAGTTTATGAACTATAGTAACTTCTCTTTACTGATCCTTTTCTGTAGTACTGTTGTCTAACTAGCCATTCCCTATTTTGCATTTTTTGCATTTGACTTTGGTTTTCTTCTAAGACCTTGCATTTGTTAGAAGTTGGAAAGCTGAAGCTTCAAGAGTTTCTAATTCCTTTTTATTATGGTGCCCAGAGGCCTCCAGGCTCTGAGCAACCATAAATTGAAAGTCATAATTATTATGAAGAGGATGAGAACCAATTATTTTTACCAGCTGACAAGGAAAGGAAATGGTAATGAAATTAAACTTCAGTCAGGGGAAAAATTGGCTTATATGTTATGAAATATTTAAGAACAGTTAAGCCCTCTGGAAAAAATCTGCAAAGGAAGTTGATAGAAACATCATCACTGGATCTAATCAAGGTGAAAGCTAGATCCATATTGTTGGTGTCACCTCAAACAGACCCTGCTGTTGCAAGGGATCATGACACAGGGAACAGTCATTTACCAGGAAGGAGTTTGCACCTGTGCCTCATCTATCATAGAAACATAGATGCATAGAAAGTTAGGGATGGAAGGGACCTCTGGAAATAATCTAGTATGATCCCCTGCCCAAAGCAGGACCATCCCTAACTAGATCACTCCAGCCAAGGCTTTGTCTAGCCAAGTCTTAAAAACCTCAAAAGATGTAGAGTCCATAACCTTGGTGTGCAACCTGCTGTCAGAGACCATGTCAGAAGCCTTGCTGAAATCAAGGTATATCACTACCACGGCTTTCCTTGTATCCACAGAGCCAGTTACCCTGTCATAGAAGGTAAAATCTAAGCACTATACATCACATTAAGCATGAGTGAGGTAGCTGAGATTGTATTTTAGCCTTATTGACCACAAACCTACTTGCCTCAGGCCCTACTTAGGCTTTAGATCTACTGAGAGAATCCTCAGCCCACATCCATGAAAGGCAAGTCATGTAAGGGAAAAAGCTGTACTGGGCAAAAAAGAGAGATGATGGTTTAATTTCAAAAGTGATGATGGCAGTTAGGGGCCCTTTCCTCAATGACTCCAAGTTATCTTAGTTTTCTCTTGTCAATGGAGGCTTTCTTTTATACTCCTCAAAGTTGCTTGTGTGTGTGTGTGTGTGTGTGTGTGTGTGTGTGTGTGTGTGTGTGTGTCCGTGTCCTCCTCAACCCTTTTGTTTTTTCTCTCCCAGCTGTTGCTTCTGCTTTCTTGAGCTCAGTTGAATTTTGGCTACTTCATGTTCATCCAGAGCAGGAGCTCTTCAGGAGCCACGACCTGCCTTTCCAGCCAAGCGGGTATATCAGAGTCAAGGGCTCCAGCGTACCCCTGTGGCTGGCAACTGCAGCTGATCATGGCTCCCAGCCTGGTGGGGGGCACATTGGGACCTTGACTTTGATGTACCAGCCCAGAGAGGCAGCAGCAGTCAGCTAATTGGCACTCCCAGCCTCCTGAGCCCATGGGAGTCAAGGGCTCCATTGCACTCTGGAGGCTGGGATCCCCGGTAAGCCTGGCCACATGTTTAATTAATGGCACGACAGGAACCAGCCACAAAGTTACTACACATATTTTGCGTAATAACTTTGTGGTTTATTTCTTGTTTTATTAAGCCATTAATTGGCCAAGTATGTGGCCAGGTAACAACTTAAGACATGAATAACTGGTTAATCATGTCTTAAGTGTGCTAGGGGTTTGAGGTACGTACATCTTTCAGGGACTTAAAAGCCTGCTTAGAAGCCATACACAACACAGAAAATGTGGTCATAACTCCATGTTCACTTTACCCTTGAATGTTACATTTAGCAAGCGCCGGGTAATGTGGGGCCCCTGCAGGATATGCTGGGCAATCTGGTGGTTGCGTCAGAGGATAAAGCGGATCTCTTTAACCAATTCTTCACCTCCGTTTTCTTGTGCAGGGAACGGGACTTCCCTGCTGTGATAGAAGCCGGACGCGAGGGGATCGCCTTCAGACCTAAGGTTGAGGAGGACCGGGTTAGAGAGCTTCTGGAGGGGCTGGACGCGTTCAAGTCAGCGGGTCCGGATGCTCTCCACCCCAGGGTGCTGAGGGAGCTAGCTGGGGTTATTGCAGGGCCCCTGGCACGGCTCTACGAGCGATCGTGGTGCTTGGGCCAGGTGCCAGACGATTGGAAGGTAGCTAATGTGGTCCCCATCTTCAAGAAAAGGAAAAGGGAGGACCCGGGCAACTATAGGCCCGTCAGTCTTACCTCAATCCTGGGGAAACTCTTTGAGAAGATCATCAAGGAGCACATTTGTGATGGGCCGGCATCAGAAATGATGCTCAGGGGCAATCAGCATGGATTTATTAGGGGGAGATCATGTCAGACCAACCTGATTGCCTTTTATGATCAGGTCACAAAGGCCATGGATGCAGGTGTCGCGGTGGATGTAGTCTTTCTGGACTTCAGCAAGGCCTTTGACACCGTCTCTCACCCCATCCTAATTAATAAACTAGGCGACTGTGGCATAGACGCCTACACGGTCAGATGGATTGCAGATTGGCTGAAGGGTCGCACTCAGAGGGTGGTGGTGGATGGATCATACTCGACTTGGGGGGAGGTGGGTAGTGGAGTCCCCCAGGGCTCGGTCCTGGGGCCTGCGCTGTTCAATTTCTTCATCAGCGATCTTGATGTTGGGGTGGAAAGCAACCTGTTTAAATTCGCTGATGACACCAAAATTTGGGGGGAGGTGAGCACGCTAGCAGGGAGAGAGAGATTGCAGAAGGATCTGGATAGGTTACAGGGGTGGGCAGACAGGAACAGGATGCGTTTCAATACGGACAAGTGCAGGGTGCTGCACTTGGGTAGTAGGAACCAGCAGCACACTTATACGATGGGGAACTCCCTACTTGAGAGCACGGAGGCGGAAAGGGATCTTGGTGTCATTATTGACTCCAAGATGAACATGGGCCGACAATGCGAGGTCATGGTTGGCAGGGCTAACCGGACCTTGTCGTGCATCCACAGGTGCATCTCGAGTAGAGCCAGGGAGGTGATCCTCCCCCTCTATGCGACGCTGGTCAGGCCGCAGCTGGAGTATTGTGTCCAGTTCTGTGCGCCCCATTTCAGGAGGGATGTGGACAACATGGAGAGGGTCCAGAGGAGGGCCACCCGCATGATCCGGGGACAACAGGGCAGACCCTACAGTGAGAGACTGCGGGACTTGAACCTATTCAGCCTCCACAAGAGAAGGCTGAGGGGGGACCTGGTGACCGTCTATAAACTCACTAGGGGGAACCAGAAGGGTTTGGGGGAGACGCTGTTTCCCCTAGCCCCCGCTGGCATAACAAGGAGTAATGGGCACAAGTTGATGGAGAGGAGGTACAGATTGGACATCCGAAAAAACTACTTCACAGTTAGGGCGGCTAGGAGCTGGAACCAACTTCCAAGGGAGGTGGTGCTGGCCCTCCCGCCCTGGCGGGGGGTCGGGCTAGAAGATCTATTAGGTCCCTTCCGACCCTGAAACTATGAAACTGTTATAGGTAGCATAGATCACAAACAATTCCTGACATCAGTCTGAGGGATTTCTAAAGTTCCTGTCACCCTGGCATTTATCAGAAATAAATGTGATATGGAGAGAAAACATGTAGATTTTTGTAGTGTTAATTGTAAAAGCCAGTCTTTGATATCATAAAGTCCAATGCTAGATTATGGCACGAATGCTGTATGCCCGGGGAGGCTGGTGGGGGCACAGCAAGCTCCCACAGGCAGCGGCAGCACTGTTGGTGGCAGGAGCATGGCAAAGGCAAGCGGTGGGGAGGTGGGCGGTGGTGGCGAGCACCGACCAGTGGTGCAGATGCCGCTGGCTGTGTCAGCAGCTGGGGAGGGGAAGGTGGCGAGTGGTAACCACCTGCAGGCACTGCCAACAGTGTCAGCAATGCCTTTTTGCAGGGGGTGCGCTGCCACACTCAGGGGGTGCATGTGCACCTGCATGCACCCCCTACGCGTTGCCAGTGGATTATGCTGTCTGCTTTCTGACTTTCACCTCTTTTCTCTGTTTTCATTCTGTAGGTCACTGTTTTTCTTCAATAAATTATCATGATAATACATATTTTACTCTATATAATTGCTTTTCTTCTGTTGAATTATTGGAGCCAAGGGTTCACTTCTGAAAGTGACATGTTAATTGCCTATTTTTTTGCTACAGGAATGTGGTTTTAGACCCTGTCTATGCTACAAATGCAATCATGCTAGGATATGAGTGCTTATACGTGTGCTCCTGGGTGGGGGACAGGAGGGATGGGGGGTGGGGGGTGTTTTAATTAGAGCAGCTCCCTAATTAAAACACTGCAATGTCTCATGTATTTAGCATCCCCTATATCAAAATGGCTTTGGGGGTGCTTTAACTAAAGCTCATTTGACAAGTTATGTATATAGCTATCTATCTATACATACATATATACTTATATGTATATATTAAGGCTGTGCGAAGCTTCTGTCCCTGATTCGATTTGCCAGAGTTGGCCCAATTTGGTGGCCGAATCTCTGAATCTGAATTGAATTAGAAGACCCTTGAATCTCTCCAAATCGAACTGAAACACTCCGAATCGATTCAGAGAGATTTGGAAAGATTCAGACATAGACACAGCTTTAAATGTTTTTTCTACATACCTTGAAGTAGCAGGCAACTTGTGAATGCTGCAATGCTGGAGCGTATGGAGTGTCCCACAAGAGCACGAGGGGCTCCCCAGCATGCTCGGCAGCAGACTCAGAAGTGTACCAGAAGCACTTCTGATCCATTTCTGGGTCCTCTGGGGAGCGCACCGGGGGCCTCCCCACGCCCTCCTGGCTCAATGACTGGTGCCTCCTGGGTCAAGGGAAGCACCCAGGGTCCCCCCATGGCTGACTGCCAAGCTGGGGAAGTTGGGAGGGGGCCTGTTGCGCTCCCTGGTGGACCTGGAAGTGGACTGAAAGTACTTCTGGTCCACTTTCGGGTTCACCATGAAGCACATGGAGGACCCCCCTCACTCCAGTGGGATGCTCCATTCGCCCCAGCATCATAATGTTCACAAGCCTCGCTGGTACCTCGAGCTATGTAGAAAAAACATTTAAAGCTGTGTCTATGTCTGAATTGATGATTCTCCGAATCAGCATTGAATCTTCAGATTGGGATTTGGCTGAATCGAATCAGGGACAGTGATCTGAATCAACGAATCGAATTACTGTCCCTGATTTGG
>NW_005841906.1:3205682-3208090 GCF_000455745.1 Alligator sinensis
TATATATACACACACACACACACACACACACGTAGCTTTATGATTTATATAATACTCTAATGTATATATACAGGAAACAGCATCTTTAATGGAGAGAATCAGAACTGTTTGACTATGCAGTGGGTCCTATATTGTTGACAGAATCTCCTTCGAATCAAGCAGCAAGGGCCTGTGCCTTCAGAACAGGGGGAGTTGAGTTTTGTCCCTAGTGTCAGTGTGAAATGCCAAGTGGCCATTGTGGGCATTTATAGATGTGCTCTGGGAGGTGGTGGGGAGCACTTTATGGAGCACATCTCTGAGAGCTGCACTAATTAAAAGCACACGGAGCATCATGTGTATCAGTGTTCTTGTGCTGAAAAATGGCAGCGAGGGGCTTTGAACTAAAGCTCATTGAACCAGCTTTAGTTTAAAGTGCCCCACTGCCATTATTCAGGGTGGGGACACTGATACACGTGATGCTGGAGTCTGCTCGGGGCAGGGAAGCTCCAGCAGCCTCAATTAATCGAGTCTGCTCTGATGCAGTGTAATTAGAGTGCATCAGAGCAGCCTCCCTGAATGTGTATATCAACCCTGTGCGTTTCCTAGGAATGGCTGTGACATTTCTAGGAGGCCGCAATAATTAGTTACAAGTCAGATGGAGTACAGGACTGGGAAATGGAAAGAGATGGGAGATGGAAAAGAAAGATAAAGAGCAACTAGCAGCAGTAATATCATGCTTTGGAGATGATGTTGTGTGGGCCATAACTTTCTAGAACCTATGTGTAATAGCATTTGGGATCCATCACTGATCTCCTCAACCTAATTCTTCTTAGTTTTTTTTTAAAGTAAATAAACTGTGATAACCTCAAAGCCTTTTCCTCCTTTCCCTCCCTTCCTCCCTCCCTTTCTCCTTCAGAAAAGCTTCTCTGGGCCAAGGGAAGCAAATATATTCCAAACATTTCCAAGCCTGCACAGTGTATGAAGGCACAGGGTCACATATTGGGTCAGAAGACAGCAGTTCACAAAGCAAAGCTTGTTTCATCCATTTTCCCCTCAGTCCAAATCTTTAAGGCTAAGGAGAGACATTACACATAAACTGCTTTAAGTGGTCAGAAACTGGTTTAAACCTGTAGCAGAACAGACAGTCAGTGCACGTAAACCAGTTTGAAAATGGCCGATCCGGTTTGAGATAAACCTGGTTGAATGTAGTATCAGGCTTAACTGATTTGGCTCAAACCGGTTTATGCAATGTCTGTCCCAGACCCCTTGCTGGTTTAAAATAAATCAGATGCCACCAGCATGCCCTCTGGGCTGGGTGGAGCTCTGTTCTCTGCTCCAGTGAGCTGGGCTGCCCCCTCCCCTCTATTCTCTAGATGGAGCAGAGGCAGGGTGTGGCCAGATGCTGGCCTTCCATGGCCACTGAGGCAAATTCTTCTCTCCATTCCCTCTCCCCCTGCCCCCTCTTCCCTGCTGACAAGCTTCAGGGCAAACCTGGGGTTTGCCAGCCGCAGCCTGCCTTCAACCAGGCAGGGATGGAGTTAATACCTTCCTCTGTCACCTCTCTCCCCTGGAAGCCCCGGGTGTTTGGCTGCAGAGCCAGGCAGGGATGCACCTGTGAGCCCAGAGCTAAGAGGACCAGCCTGAGAGTTGGGAAGTGTTGGCAAAGACCTGAGATGTACTTAAGGGATGTTGCAGACAGCTTCACCAATGAATGCAGTGAGATACATTTATATTATAACGGAAAATGTGTAAAAGCTGGGAATACCTAAACAAAGCCTTTCTGAATGCCTGGCTGTAAGGAGACAGTCTGCCTTCAGGATTAGTAAGACCACTTCTTGTCTTCCTGCTTTACATTTTAAGTTAGACTAAATTGTGTATGCTGTGTTTTACTGGGCTGTATCTTAGTTTCGGCAAAGATTTTTGGTAGTTTCCTGTTGTACGCTTTGCAAATTGCTGCGTTCAACACGTTTGCTTCAGAGAAAAGACTTTTCCCCCATCCCCACTCCTTAGTCTGACAGCAGTTCTCCCCCCGTCCCTCCCAGTTGATGGCTGCCATCCCATGTGTTGTGCTCACTTTGGCTGGTGCCTGGCCAAACCCCTTCCACTCCACCAGGGAGGGGTGAGAGTCTTGGAGGGCATCTCTTTTCCCTTCCCTTTGGCAGTGGCGGGCAGGCATGCTCTAGTGCCCCCAGCTTCTGGCTTGAGCCAGTACAGGCATGTGCCTGTATTTCCTGATTTAACAGTGAAAGTTTGTCCAGTTATTAATCAGTTTAAGCTGCGCATCTTAGACTAACCTGCAAAGAGTGAATCAATTCAGGCTTGGGCTTTTTGAATGTCTGTTCCTAGCCTAACAGATTGCACACTTACTGAGAAGAAATGCCTCTTATCCCTGAGCACTCTCTCTTAACAGGTTGGCAACTCTTCTTCTT
>NW_005841906.1:3209178-3213198 GCF_000455745.1 Alligator sinensis
GGTGATCATGGGACACCAGATCGAAGGCTTTTTTGAAGTCAAGATATATGACATCAATCTCTTCTCCCTTGTCCAGGTGATAGGTCACCTGGTCGTAGAAGGAAATGAGATTGGTCAAGCAAGACCTACCCGCAACAAACCCGTTTGTTGGCACTGTGTGGCCAGTTACCACCTCAAGAAAGCAGGTGAAATCATTTGTCTGAAAATTTTGTTTCAGGCTATTTTGGCACCAACCCTTTGAGGGAGCTGTGCTTCTCAACCACTGTTGACTTCAGGCAGAAGGTTAGTGAGGCTTGTTGAGCTCCTGGGGCAGGGGGATGAAAGGTATACCAACCATTGTGGATGGGGGGGGGGGGGGGGGGGGGGGGGGGGGAGGGGGGGGGAAAAGGGATGCTGCTGTAGCAGCAGCAGCTCTGGCAGCAGCAGCCCCATGGCTGATCTCTCTGGGATCCAGTCCTGGTGTCCCATTCATATCCCTGCTCCAGATACAGACATACTGGGTGCATAGCTATGCCTGCTCTGGAAAAGGCTCCCTGGGTTTGAGGGAGGGAGCACCATTCAGTTTGCCCCACTCACTTTCTGCCCCCAGATCCACTGCTTGGTGCAGTGCTGCACTGTCTAGCTCCTATGGCCCAGCAGGGGAGCTCAGAGCTGGCCCTGCTATGGCAAAGACTCTCCTCTCTCCTACTGCATCAGACTCCCTGTTGTGGTTCAAAATCTTTCATGACACCGCCTCTCCTCACTTACAAATCCTATCCTACTAAGGTCATACTTCATCTTCTCCAGTGATAGCAGCTTTTCATGCAAACATGTCCATGCCTTTTTTCACACTTCCATTTCTGCCTGGTACAACCTTTTTCAACCTTTTCTCCCAAAGACTCATCTGTTATGTTGCCTATTAAAAAAAAATGTAGATGGTGTCACATTGGAGGGAGAACTTAGGCATCATATTCAAGTTGTATGTCTCTTTATTAGGACAACCATACCTTTGTTCATCCCTTTTCCCTCATTATTACATTGTTTACTTGTTAGCCTCCAGGACAGAAATAATTCCCTCTAACATATTTACAAAGCACATATCACACTATGAGTGCTACAACAATTACTTCCCATCCCAAAAAACAATCATAATCCCATTTACTAGGCCACATTATCTCTTTGGCAGTTACAATACTTAGGAAGGTATTCATCACGTTTAAATGTTGTGCTGGAACCCAAGACATGGCCCCAGTAAGGCGTGAGGCCTGCCTCTCAGTGCTAGGAATGACTTGGGTATAACTTGCTGGTGCTAAGTGATCTGAATGCTTAAAAATTAAATTGCCTCTCCATGCCTGCCATACCAACTGGGCTTCACTTTCATAGTTGTCACAGCAGAGAGGTTGGATCTGAAAGAGAGGAGGATGGCAGGTTTGCGTACAAGTGCAGGAAATACATTTCAGGAAAAAAGGAGAACATGGAAGAAAGCATTGGTGTAAATGTACAGAGTTAAAATTAGCTCCCTTTCCTGAAGTAGGTTTCTAATCTTGTAGTTTCCTTTCCCTCCTCTTTTGCTCCCTCCAGTATTTCTATGAGAAACCTCCTCTCTGGATCTCATCTCTCCCTACTGGTGGTTACAGCATACCTTCCCACCTTTCACTTCAGGAGGCCTAACAGCCTTGGTTACTCTTAGCTGGTTGTACTGGCAGACAGTAGACACCACTGCCGAAGGACATAACACATGCGCGTGCTTCTGGTGGCTCCACAGCACCAGTTGTGGCAGCAAAGTGTGACATGCACCCTGGGAAAGCACCACCTTCTCAGGGAACTGCTAAATTCAGCAGAAAGAAGAGAAGTATTTGCACACATGTACTGCTAGACAGTAGCAGAAACCTTCCTTTACTTGGGAGAGTATAACTGCTGGCAGAAATAGCAGGTAGAGGTCGCGCTTTTCCATCACACAAGAGCTTTGAGCATGGATGCACCCAAAGTTCTTCCAGTGAAACCTTGTAGTGCTGACTAGCTCTCTCATGAGTACCTACTTCCTCCTTCACAGTTATGCATGTAGAAATAACAGCATTGAACGATCAGTGAGCACCATGCAGTATGCAATTTGAAAATCTGTGATCTGTCCCCTCTCCTTAACCAGTAAGTAACTATTTCTCATATATACTTATTAGTCCTGTTAAGTAGCTCTTTTGATAGACTAAAGGATGTCCATCAAAATAGGACCACTACTCTTTGGAAAACCTTGCCACAGAGCAGCAGGGTGGGTTCTCAAACCACTGCTGTTTCATTTTAACCAAGTGCTCCCTGTAAAATCTGTTAAACATCTTTGAGGAGAGCCACAACTATTCTATTGCTTCATAAAAACTGATGGCCCCAAAATAGGTCACAGTGGGTATAGACTCCCACCCAATGCCAGAGCTGTATTGCTTACTGCCATTTTTACATTCATTTCCCATTTTAATCAGCAATTTCAAAATGAGCCAATTTACTTACTAATTTTTTCTTCTTTTCCAGCTGTGCCAGAGATAGATTTGGCAAAGATCCCAGCTAGAAAGGAGTAGGAAAACTATATCAAAGGAGGGAGACTGTGCCTGGAGTCTTGAGCTACTGCCTTACTTTCCACTGATTTGCCAATGTACAGCAGATAAGCATAGGTATGCAGGTTGCAAGGAAAGGACAAGCCTGCCATTATAAATAAAACTGCTTCTCTTACTTAACAGGTTGAGGCAATCATGTCCAAGCTGAGACAGCTTTCATTTCTGAGAGGGAAAAACACAAGCAGGAAAGCAGATGGAAAACTTTTGCTAGGTGAACTCTATTTTATTTTCAGCTGTTTTCTAGCTGGAGGTAGGGGGTGGCTTTCTTTGTTTTTGTTTTTGGTCAATGACACTCTTTTTATATGTTGACCTAAAGGGGAAAAAAATCGTCTCTTTCAGGTATTAGACAACATACGTATATTTACACCATGTACCCAGGCAGGGTGTATGCTGGAATGAATGTTTTTCTGCCCCCAGCATTTTTAATCATCAGTATAGGCAGTGCCCAACCCACAAATAAGTACACCAGAACTTTTAATGCTCTGATCTTAATGACATGAAAAATAATTATGATATTTCCTCATACACCCAGAAACTGATGGTATTTCTCTTTACACCTCTACAGTCAGCAAATGCCTGAAACCATCAATCTATAGGAAGATGCAAGAATACTGACAGACTTTGAACAGCATTCCTGGTCTCAGTTTAGGCGTGTGCTCCTTGTCGGAAGAAGCAGCATGCTCAACACAAGACAGCATATGTTGTACTGCCACATGCCCATATTGAAGTAGGCTGACAGAAAGGTATGGAAGTTTTTTTCCCCCTGATCTATATAATTAACAAAGCCAGTTGGAAAAATCAAATATTTTCCTTCAAAAAATTACGGGCAAATGCCCAACTGAATTTTCTAAACACTTCTAAATGAATATTGCCAGTATTTCCCAATTTTGTATTTTCACTATGCTTGTTCCCGCCCATGGGGGAAAGGGGAGGAAAGGAAGCAGGGACAAAAGTAAAGTGGAAAGAGTAACAAAAAAAAAAAACCACACTCAAAGCATGAAAAACAGGTTTGCTTTCACTTTTCTCCCATTCTTTTTCAGAGGAAAATAAGAGATGGAGAGAGAAATTGATCTTCCCCTTTTACTTTTTGCCTTTAAGCTTTGAACATGGAAAACTAACATTTATTTAGATTTCCAAGAACTGGAAAAATGTTACTTCTATATTATTCCAAATCATTTCATTTCAATGCATGTCTTCAAAAATGAAAAATTTCCCCACTGCTATGCTTTGTGACACAGAAGTTACAGTCTCAAATCTTTTTTCAACCAGCTCTAATAATTGTTAGCTAGTTCTGCTAGCCTAGTTAATTTGATCAACATCTTTAATGCTACAGTTTCTGCAGCTGGCCTAGAAGTCCCTAGGCATGGCACTGTTAATTATTATTGCATCTGGATAGCTTGTACTATCAGATAAAACAGGTACACCCATTGACTGTCAT
>NW_005841906.1:3213229-3214564 GCF_000455745.1 Alligator sinensis
AGGGAAACAGGTTTTTGTCCATGATATCTCAATGGGAAAGTAGATGACACAGGAAGTGCTTCCAGGCTGGATTGTCTGAGCCTGTTTATTGTGGGATGTCCCCTCCAGCCACCCTTTTTATCACCACCCTTTTAGTTTAGCATTTATTTGGCATGACACATTTCAGTGGACTCACCCAATTTGTATATACATTTCTTGCTGATATTTGTACCATACCCAATACTGTTCCTTAAGTTAGAAGAGTTGTGTAAGCCAAGAGAGGGCATCTTTGGATGTATTTTTTCTGAAGTGATGGTATTAAACAGGGTGGTCATACTCACTCTGGGCCTGGCACCAAGTCCAGACTGCGGCACTTCCTCCCTGGGCCAGATCCATGGGGCCAGTGGCAGGTATGAGAGGTCCAGTAGCAGCAGGTCTGTGGGCAGCAGTGTGGATCTAGGACTGGGTAGCAGAGGCAGCAAAGATTCAGGGCTGCAGCAGGGATCAAGCCCTCATTTGCCTCCCTGCTACCAATGGCCGTGTCCATTGGGATTCAGTGACACTGAATTCAGCAGCAGGCCACACTAGCCTCACCTCCACAACTTCTGGTAACCCTCCAGACTGCTGGTGGGCTAGATTGAATGGTTCTGTGGGCTGGCTGTTAAATACCCCTGATAAAATATAAGAATAGTCTTATCTGGCTCTGCTGTCACAAGGCTTTTTCAACAGTCACCCCCACATTTCCCTCTCTTCTCCAGATAGGCTGAAGCCAGTGTCAGCAGCCTGCCGTCCATGGGTCAGATCCAGCCCCTGGAGCCATTTTGTCTCACTTGCGGAGCTGGGGAAGCTTCTGTGACATTTTAGCAGTGGCAGGTTTTGCCCGGGCAGCAAGGAGAAAAACTGCGGCAACAGCACAGTGGAGGGAAGTAGTGGATAGGTGAGCTGGGTTGAAAGTGGCCTGAACTCAGATCTAAGCTCTGTGAAAGCAGCCCCCATGCCAAAATGTTGCTCTGTTCTGGGATAGAGTCTCCTTTGAGACACAAGAAAGATAGCCTAACTGAGCAAGCCCTGTGCTGTTGAGATATGCCTACATATGAGTCACCAGAAACTGCACCAGCTACATTATGCAGGTATGCAGCAGGCATGGCATCCACCAGCATGGAAATGGAGAAGCAAGAAACAAGTCCCCTAAATACTTGAAATATTTCAAGCTGCACAAGGCCTATGGATAATAAATGGGTCTAAGCAGAGAGTGTCAACAGCTTGAAGGACTGTTAGAAAAAAGCAGAGCTGGAAGCCTATTATCAGTGTCAGTATGTTTACCAGGAAGGGGTATAAGCTATAGGGAAAACTCTT
>NW_005841906.1:3214595-3216995 GCF_000455745.1 Alligator sinensis
CTTTCCCTTTCATCTGCATACAGAGCTTACCAAGTTTAAAGAAATTCCTCCTGTAAAACTTATTACAGCCCTAAATTGGTAAGGGGACCAGGGGATGCTTTCCTGAGGGAAATGTGGTTCTACTCCCTTGCTGCTATCTGCTCTCAGTTACAGACACTGAAGCAGTTACCTCCTCCTCCTCTTGCTCTCTCTCACTCTCTATTTACTGACACATTTCTCATCTGACAGACAAAACAGTCTAGCTGCCTATTCTTCCCCAAAATCCCGAGAGGGCTCAAGCCAAGGCAAAGCACACCAACTGCTCTCCCAGCACCTACCTCAATGGGGCTGGAGAGGACACTGAATGAGGGTGCCTAGAGCATTAGGATGCACAGGTGTAGCTGCAGGGAAGCGAGCGTCTGAGAGCAGTACCCTCATGCCATGACTTCTGGTGCCACATTCTCTGAGCTGAATGTTCCTGGCTATAATCCAACACAGAGAGCTGAGCCATGCTAGGCACAAGCCATCGGGATGACTGCATGAAGCAACTTCAGGCAAAATACTTGCTTGTCTGCCCACACCCCAGCTGGATGGACACATGCCTGAGAATCCTGATGTAATACAGGCAGATGTAAAGAGCCTGCCAAGTAAGCAAGTGTTACACCAAATACATGAGAACTGTGCATCATGGGCAGGGTTAGTTTTCCTTCCACCTACCTCTTCTCTATTTTCTTTACCTATGTAATCAGAGTGAACTTACAGGCCTCAATATTTACATGAGTCTAGGCATGGACTTTCGGGTTTTTTTAAACTACATGATGAACAGGGTGCAACCTCATACTTGTTCCAAGAGGCTCTTGAAATGAGAGGACCCAGCTTAATATATGCTATGCTTGAAGAGTAACTTCTTATGCAAGGGTTTCACAGTGCTATGCAGTCACTCACATTTCAGAGGGTAAAATGACTTGCTAAAATACATGTCAGTCAGGAGAGGAAAGGGGCAAGTCTGCCCTTGCTCTTACCTATCAACCACATAGGCTCTTCTGGGAGCAGGGGTTCAGTGATAGTGGGCACATATACACATGCAACTAGTCCACATGAATAAACTCTGTAACCTATTGCTCCAGAGTTTTTGTTCCTGGGTACACTGAACGTGGAACAATTAACTCCAGGGTAATAAACTTCAGAGTTTATTCATGAGCAGCATGTGTAGCCTGGTTGGAGAAGTCCCAGCTAGCAAGGGGTCCCAGGGGTCGGCTTGCCAGCCTGGGGCTGCTCTGACCGGGCTGAATGTGCTGTAGAGTGGCTGGCTAGGGCACGAGGGTACTTCAGTGCAGGGCTAGCCAGCAGGCAGCCCCACACTGAAGCATCCTTGTGCCTCAGCAAGCTGGGCAGTGCTTACATGTGCTGCTGAGCACAAAAAACTCCGCAGCAGGATAGTACTTGTAAATATAGCCTCTGGAGCTATTTTGTCTGGCTTGCGGAGCTGGGGAGCTTCTGTCACATTTTAGCAGATAGATTAGTTTCCTGCACCCTAATAGGGGCACATTGCAGACACCGGGACATTTACTGTAGAGCTAAGTCAGCTCCACAGTAACTCTCATGTAGACACATCCAGTATCAAACAGGTATCAAAACTCACCTTGGGCCTGGAGCCAGATCTGGACCTTGTCAGTTTCTCTCAAGCCAGATTGTGGGGACAGCAGCAGCTCTGGTGGGTCTGGTGGTGGAGGGAAGGGATCTGTGGGCATCGGCATGGATCCAGGATTCAGTGACAGAGGCAAGAGGATCCAGGACTAGTGGTAGTGAGTCAGGCCTTGAAAGCAGGGGTGCCAGTACCCAAGAACTGACAGGCACACACTACTAATTCAGTTCCAAGTTTGGTTAAGACCTAGCTAGGGCACCTCTAAAAGTAAACTGGTGGAGAGTCAGCAAGTAGAATTTTCCTCTCCGCGTTTGTAATAAACAGAATCCATACGTAGCACTCCCAGTCTCCATCCACTCTGCGTTAACAGCAGTTGTGTTCCATATTGGGTGTGTCTACATGTGCAATTAGTGTCTCTTGAGGTTAAGCACATTAAAATAAAGTGCTGTAAACTGCATCCGGGCATGCATCTACATGTGCACCTGTGTTGGGATCAAAATTATTCCCAAGGGAAGCAGCTGAGTTCAGGGCTGCTCCTGCACCCCCTGCCCTGCTCTGCCCCCCCTGCAGCAGCCAGTGGGTTCGCAGAGGGACAGTGGTCAGGTTTGGGCTCCAGGGAGTTGAGGGGAGCTTCCCCAAAGCAAGGGACACTCCCAGCCATGTGGAGCTCAGGATTGCAGCTTGGCTTGGTGGCACTGGCTTGGGGCAATGCCCTGTGGACAAGCAGTAGCAGTGCCCTGAGGTCTCCCCTTCCTTTGCTTGCTGAGGGGACAAGG
>NW_005841906.1:3217026-3218642 GCF_000455745.1 Alligator sinensis
CCCTGCAGCACCAAGCTGCAAGAGCGCCCTTGTCCCCTCAGCCCTGCCACTGAAGATGCAACACATGACCCAGTTGGCTCCCACTCCCCACCCATGTCTGGGGGGTGCTGGGGGCTGAGCAATGCCAGGACGCGGGAGGAAAACGTGTCTTACCATGGTGTCTCCCCACCAGTCCTGGTGCTACTGCCCCTGCGCCCCGTGTGTCCCCCTCCCCAGTTCCAGAGCTGTTCAGCTCCCAGGTACAGGTGGAGAGTAGGAGCTGACTAGGGTATGTTGTTTCCAGGAGTGCTAAGCATTATGTAGTCACCCACTAACTTCTGTGGGCATGGCTGACTCTCAGCAAATAGTCAAGCTGCCAGAGAAAAAAGTATTTGCTTAACCACCAAAGATCATTAGAGGGGTAACGCAAGATTGTTATGTAATTGTATTAATGCATGTATGCGTGTGTGTGTTTGTGGGCATCTACACGCATAGAAAAGATCTGCCTCCCTTTTAGACCTTTAAGCACATCCAACAGGGGTGGCCAATGTGTCGTGCACATATTACAAGTGGCACAGGCATCTTCTGTATGTGGCCACCCATCATAGCTGCAGATCAGGGAGGGGACAGGCAGCACAGCAAACAGGGCAGGAAACAGAAAGTGGAATAATAGATTGGACAGGAGAAGGGGATCTGAGTGGCACTTCGGAGGAGTGCAGGGCTAACTTGTGGCACACCTGCCAAAAAGGTTGGCCCCCACTGATGTACAGAATGGGGCATTCAGAAAGCAGACATAAAAGCATCCCATCTTGAGATTTTCAAGTTAGCCTGCTAATCCTAACCTTCATTTAAATACTCCAGTCTAATATATTTAAAAAAAAACCCAAAAAAGTTACCGTCCCTCCTTCCCCACAAGGAGAAAACGTTTGAATACAAAACTTTGCATACACTTAACAGCATCATCTCCTAATTTAACTCTTCCTGCAGGACTTGACCATAGTCCCTTTTCTCTAATACTTTGCTATGCTGTACCTACCAGATCTTGTTCATCTAATGTCACTGGGGCTTCACATGGGTGCAGGCATCTGCACAAAACAAACTTTCTACATCAGGCCTTTAGCTTCAAGCTCTTTGGAACAAGACCAGCTCTGTCCGTAAAGAGCAATGTAGGTGCATGGCAGTGTGGAAATAAGGCTTAGTTTCTCAATTCTTTCCTCTGCAGTGATGAATAGAGATAAACTTGTACAATTAACATTTTATTGCAAAATATTAAAATAAATTACATTTTTACAAAGACTTATCCAATATTTACATACAGTGTGGTTCCAGTGACAATTAGCGAACAAAGAACAGACTATCTCTTCATGCAATGGAGTGACAGAGATGAAACAGCCGAGACTGTACAAACTTTAAAAGCTGCATGGAAAGCAGAGACTCTACTTTAAAAAAAAAAAAAAAAGTTAAGTGTCACAATTAGAATGAAACCTAGAAAGCATGAAGATTAGAGATAAAATGGGATTCTTAGGCTTCCGTTAAGGTCCAGAGGCTTAGTATTGCTTTTTGGTCTCATGTTATTGAGAATGTTGGTATAATTTTACCTATACCATGAAAACCAAATAGGGGGGGGGGGGGGGGAA
>NW_005841906.1:3218656-3238377 GCF_000455745.1 Alligator sinensis
GCGTGGAGATGAAGGGGTGAGAGGGGGGGGGGGGGGCAAATCAGAACTTATCCAGGGTGACAAAATGTTGTATATCACTAAGGAACGGTGGTAATATCATGACATCTGTTGCCAGCAACAGATTCACATAAATCACGATCACAGGAAAAAGTAAAAATAAAATAAACCAAGGCTCTTTGTATGTTATTCAGTGGTTTCGTACCCATATATCAGATTCATTAGACTCTATACCACAAGACACAAGGCCACCACCGATGTTCATTTGGTCACACTAAAACAGATTTGAATGACAAAAGAAAAATCAATAAGTGACACACAAAATTGGCAGGGCGCTAAGAAAGAGGAGGGCACCTTACTGACTGTAGGAACAAGCTTCACCAACAGAACATAAAGAGACCTTTAGGAATTGTCAATGCCTTTTACCTCATTGGCTCATTGTGGCAGAATTGGTCAATGGAAATTGGGCACGAGAAGGGAAGGGACCCTTACTCTGATTAATGCCCCAAAGTTAACGAGAAATAGGTCTGTACCAGCAGTCCACTAGAAGGATTCCTGCCCCCTCCTCTCTCCAAATTTATACAAGTGTCTGCCATGAGTCTTGCAGATTTTTATTAGTAAATGACTATACAATCCCATCTATAGAAATGCACTTATTTAACCAAACACAGCTAGACAGTTAATTACCTCAGCAAAAAATATTTACCAGATGGCTAAAAAAAAATGGTTCTCCAAAATCATGAACTTAATTTCCTTGAACTACTTCACATTATAAAGATCTTACCAAACAGCATCTGGGAATTCAAAGTGGCCAAAGGCACTTTTGAAACCAATAGGCCTAAATGTAGGGTAGACACTCTTCTAGTTCACTACTTGGAAATCAAAAAGGCAAACAGATAATGCTAATTTAAGCCTCTAGACTGCTGTTTTTCCTAAACAGGATGGAAGACTTGTAGACAAAGGTCTGTCTGGCACCATCATTTAAAAGGACAGTGGACAAACCACCCTTTTGCAGAAGGGGTATAAACCAATTTAGTCCCGCTTAAATGCTGGAAGCATGTTGGATTTAACAACAACATTTCTTGTGCTGGCTCTTTGCAGACTTGTAAATTTTGCCCAGCATTAGAGTTAGAGCAAGGCACATGGTTGGCTGCTGGGGAGAAAAACTGTGAAGTGTAATTGTGTTTTAAAAAACCCAAACCCCAGGAATTCTGCACTTAGTTCTTGAAAAATTGATTGGTACCTGAAAGCCCATGACGTGTGTCATGTAGACTTGATATTCTAAGATGACAGCACTGGCAGTTTGGCAGTGACCCTGTTCTGCATTTAAACTTAGAAACACAGAATAGATCAGGCCTATCCACATCTTTAAATACACGGGTGCTGTTTGATATGGAGAACATACAGATTCCAATGAGCAAAATCTCAATATGAGCAGTCCAAGCCAATGGTCACCATGTAGCAGCCGATGTGTTGTAAAATGGACACCCTGGCTTACTTCACATGTTCAACCCTCCAATGCAGGAGGCCACATTTGGTTATCCCTCTTCTTTTACTTAATATAACATACAACACGCTTGATATTCCGTTTTTAATCTTAGTTTTCCAACTCTACCTGGAATTAACTGTCTCTATAGCCTTAATCATTGTAATTTACAATGGAAGACTAGTTGAAGAGCAAGAAATGCTTTATGGAGTGCTTTGTTTGAAGGATGTGCATTTTCCTTAATGAGAAGGCTGACCTGCTACACCAGGGGGTCACACCTTCTATAAATGGCATACTGTCTACTATTTCTTTTTTCTTGTTTTTTATTTTTATTTTTTTTGCAGTACTAGTGGCACCAAGGCAGTGTCATCATTCAGAACCCTTAATACAAGGAGGTACACCTGAGGGGCTTGGCATCACAATAAAAGGCTATGAAAAGAAAGTCTGTTAGAACGAACCAAATGTTGCTCAGACAAATGTGCTCATTCCTGTCAGTTGCAAAAAAACTGATTATGTCCTTCCATCAAGGTTCCAAACAGCAGCAATATTTTGCAATTACACGTTGGATTTGCTTTTTCTCCTCAGCCATGCAAATGTAAGTGTGGAGTAACTACTAAAACCAATGAAACACACTTTACATTTCCGACCAGTGTAATGGGGCAGGATCTTGCCCTTAGTTAACATTAGTGTATAGAAGCTCCTGCAAATAGTACAAGCTTTTGAACAGAAAGGAACACTGTCATTCCTTGTTTCACAGTAGGTGACTTCAGAACTCTCGTCAACAAGATATCCAACTGGAGTGCCAGGTTTCCACAAGTTCTCCTTGTATCGAAGGAGAAACTAGTGATTTGAGCAGCAGCTAATATTTACTGTTATTAGTATGCTTAGTCATTCAAAGTCAGTATTACAAAAATTTTACACAACCTCTCAAAGTTAGAAAGAGAGCCATATTTTCCACCCTCTCAAATGCTAGAGTTTAGTTTCAACTGTTCACTGGACTGCTGAAAGTTTAAGGCATGTTGACATGACTTAAATACTGTAAAACAAAACATAAACTTGCCTAATAATATTAAAAAGTTTAAAATCCCAGCAATTGTCTGTTCTAAAAATATGTTGGACCACTGAAATCCATACCTCTTGCCAACATAAATCAAGAGCTTCATCTGAAAGGATTTGGCACATTTCATGTGTAGAGCTCTTTAAAAAAAATAAAAAGAGAGAGAAATATAAAACCATATACCACCATTTTCTTTACTCAAAATGTTTGGTGTTCATTTTTTAAAAAAAAAAGCAAGCCTGGCACCCCATAGCAAGAATTCCTAACTGGAGCCGAGACATAACATCTTCAGAACTGCTACAGTGACTTAGGGGTCCAAGTCTCTTTTTAAAAGCAAGTTATGCTTCTCAAGTCAGTTTTGAAAAAGATACTTGGAGCCTAAATCACTGTAGCACTTCTGAAAATGGTACCAAAGATTTAGCGTTACCCAGCTATTTGGGGTAAAATAACCATATGGAATGTCCTCTTAAGGATGCAATATGCAGAAGTATAAGCAAGTACTGGTACAAAACAAATGCTCAGGTTCAAGTCTAATCTGAAGTACCAAGTTGGCAAGAAACAGCAAAAGATTTTGCAGCGATATTGAACACACTGTATATAAGGTCTGCAGCAGCTCTTTAAGTCCTTCCAAGAGGCACTACAACACTCAGAGGGTATCCTCTACTCAAAAGATGGTTTTGCTCAAAGAACAGTATCACTAAAAAACTTCACCTGTACAGATGCATCATATAAAGTTTATTCAAGTATTTCCTCTACAATATGGGCAGGAGAAGGACATGTTCCACCCACAAAGCTTGTCAAATGGCGGTTGTGCTCTTCTTTACTTTGATCAGGGTGGTGTCCCCTCCACACCCTCCTCACTACTTTCTTGCACACAATCAGGCTGCTAGACCCTGAACTTCATTCACGCATACTTTTCATGCCCAAGAAGGATTTTCATTCTAGGGTAGGTCCTTGTTCATTAAAGGCTCTCTAAACCAGTTCCTTTGGGCTTTTAAATGGATTTGTTCAAGAAGTTAGTGCTCTTCATTTTTGCTAGCACTAGCATAATCTGATGCTGTGGAAGCTTCCTCATTCAGCTCTGCCAATGCACCTCTACTCTCACCTTTGGTACATCCTGCTTTTCCTTCTCTTGGAGAAGAGAGACAGAATATGGCACAATCGGGAGTCTCAACTACGATAAGACTTTTCACGTGTGGTCCAAGCAGGACTTGAATCCATGTTTCCAGAGGTGAAAATCTAGTACAGTAATCAAACATGTTACAGATGCCCAAACTAGTTTGTCTGCAATTGTAGTTTCACCCCCAAACTAATTCCCTCAGGAAAAAGCACAAAATAGGTCCAGTGTAATAACTAGTCTTTTCCCCCGCACTTCCTTCTAGCCTTCTCAAACCCTTGAACTGTCATTCTGTTAAAACTTGCTTTAAAAAAAACCCAAACAAACAATAAAAACCACATAAAGCAAAATTGAATGGATGGTTTCTCAAACAAAAAACCCTGTAGGTAACATTAAAACACTGGAGTTTTAGTTTGTTTTTTAAAAAAGAGAGAGAGACAGGAGGTTTTAAGCAATAAATTTGCCTTCCTCCTTGCTCCCAGCTATTAACCAACATCAGACAACCATTGGTCAGCATGAGTGCTGCTTCACGTTGTAGCTTTTCCATTGTTTACTGTGTTATACTCGTTCATCAGTTGTTCATAAGGCACAGAAGTTTCCAGCTCATTACTGGTAAATGTGGATTCATCTGAAGACGAAAACTTCATCAGGGTTTTGGGAGTCTCAGGCTCCTCTACAAGATTGTCATCCATGGAGGATTTGGAAGTTTCCTCATCATCTGAAAGATCTTGCTCTTCATCATCGTCTTCATTTACAAAAGTTATATTGGCGTTCTCAAAGATTAGGGGACGACAATCCCTGGAGTCCCACGCTTCCCCTTCTTCCTCACTGATTCGGTCCAGCTGGTTTACAAACATGTTGCAGTCCAGTGGGCTGTCTGTCTGTTTGTCATTTAGGTGCCTCGCAATGCGACTATTTTTGAGTTTTAAGGAAACCTCATCATAATTGAATGAGTTGCTCTTTGTGTACGTCACCTGGATATCTTTATTGGCAATCTGCATATTTGGTTTGGAATGGTCTGTTTTAATGATGTTATTATCATTGTTTGACTTCAGGGCCTTCTTCCCAATCTGCTTGATGAGATCATTATAGGTCTCTTCCTTCTTGGAAAGGAAGCTGAAAATGTTCACATCCTTGGAGGTGCCCATTTGAAGGGCTTTTTTAGACTGAGGGTGATTTTCAAATGACTCTTTCCTTTTTTTCCTCCGTTTCTTGATTGCTTTGTGGACTTCCACAAACATGCTGACTTTCCAATTGACAAATAGAGAAAGCCACGCTAGGCCCAGGTAGATCCATAACTCCACAAAGTATCGGTAAAGGGCATGGTAGTTTGCTTCTGGGTTTACACCTGCAAATAATTCAAAACACGACTATCATGTTGTGACTATATACAGTTTTAGGAAAGTATTCAACCAGGCATAACCTTCATGAACCTGAGTGAAAAAAAACCTTGAAGGTTTTTCAGGACACAGTTTTTACATCTGCCTTTAAAAACAGGATCAGAGTAGAAAGTGTTTGAAAAAGTTTGTCCTAGAAAGGGACTAACCTTAAAAGAAGTCTCTTGCAAATAAAACCCCAAACTTTTTTTTTTTTTTTTAAATGGATCAGAATGAAAGGACAGTTTAGTTGTTAAAACAATGTTAAGAGCCAAGATGTGGGTTGTTTCAAATTCTCCTGAGCAACTAAGGGCAAGTCATGTCCAAGTTTTTCAAAGTGCTCTGTAATTTTGGGCTCTAGACACACAGGAGCCAATAGTCAGAGGTGGCAGTCACTCATAACTGAATTTAGTTTGAAGTCAGTTGGAACTATCAGCATTTACTATTTTCATGGGAGAAATACAGCTTGCCAAACCAGAGCCGAGGTGTCTGTAGGTGGTGCCCAAGATTAGAAGTTGCTTTAAAAACTGAGTCCTCAACATTAGTATGTCTGAATTTCTCACATCTGAAAAATGGGGACCCTGTTTACCTAGCCTGGTTGGAAGCTTGTTTGCCTTAAACAAGATGTATAAAGAGGTGTTCATTATTCAAAATTAGAGCTACGGCTGACAATCATAAGAGCAGCAGTACTCTCAAAGTCACCCAAAAATGAAGGACTCCAACTAATGTAGAACTTATTTGTTGTGTTTTTGGCCACGAGATTTTCAGTCACTCACCCCGCATTGTCAGTTTCTCAGGGTGAGTTGCTCAAATTCAACTGGTTGCTGAGACCAGTGCAAGCTTGGGCAGGAAAGAAGCACTTTCTACCCCAACTCCAATTTTACATTAAGTAGTCAAAGGATAAAATACATAAGCAGTGCTTAGAGCAGGGGTGAAAACCAGAACTCTTCCAAGCCCATAGTGTGACAGGTAGAGAACTCTCTTGGGATGTGGGATAGGTAGGCAGGCATGACCCCTCCCAGGCTGAAGGAAGTAAAAGCTTCAGATTTCCCAAATCCTGGGCAAATGCTCTGACCACCTGACTAGTGCACAAGAGGTGGGCACCATGCTTCTTCCCAGAATTGTCTAAATAAAAAGAGTGAGCACCGTTTTCTTCCTTTCATTTAAAAAAAAAAAAAAAAAGGATGCAGGCACCTTACTCAGGGCTACAGACAGACACATAAATCCTGGGAAAAGAAAGATGGGATTGAGACACCTTCCCTTTCCTGTCCTCAGCATTTCCCTATTGTATAGACCTAGGCAATGAACAGCAAACTTTAGGTAGCTCCCTGCTTAGCATGGTGCTACGATAGAGGTGCCTAACTCTCCCTAGGCACATACAGTGGGCTGTCCTCACAACACAAGCATTAGATTCCATTCAGGAGCCACATACTAAAGATTAGATGTTGCTGTGCCTAACTCTTTATTGAATCTGGCCTGAAGTACCATTTAAAGAAGCTGCAGGGTGAGCTCCTTGGAGCAGCATTAACCATTAGTGAATGCTGAGAACCATTAGGGAACACTGCTCCTCTTGGAGCAGTGTTGACCACCAGGGAAATATTCAGTAAAGCAGAAGGCTCTGGAAATCTTACATCTCAGGGAAGTGACAGCACACGTGACACATACATTGAACAACATTAGAGTAAGTTATTACTGACCAGCAACAAAGTCTCCAAATCCTATGGTGGTGATAGTGATGAATGAGAAATAGAGACCTTCAATGTAGTCCCAGCCTTCTGTCACCATGAAGACAAAGGGAGGAATAACCAGGTGAATGAGAACTCCCCACATAATGAAAATAACTGTGCACGTGATTTGTGCTTGCCTCTGGGAAGTAGTAAAAAAAACAAACCAACAAAAAAACTTTTTAGAGAGAAGCCACATTTTCTTTCAACCAACACATTTTGTTGTGTGTCCAATGTCAGCAATATTAGTCAATTCATACTTTTGCAGTAAGACTTTAGCAACCATGGCTAAAGGGGACTAAAAATAGTAAATGAATGAATGGAAACTAAATCACATCATTCAGACACCTCAAAAACAGCGCTTTCAGGTCATTTCCTCAAGTACTTTTTGCATGCATGCATACTCCAAAAGGTAGAGGAATTCCTTACAGTAGCAGCAGTAAGTTAGTGAAGTACACAGGTTTGGTAAAAGCACTGATGCCTGAATAGCTAGAAATCACTGCAGTCTGTGAGCATATCACCACTTCTGTCCAGGGTGATCCGGTCATAAGCAATAGCTGTTGGAGTAGCTTTGGTAGCAAAAAAAAAAAAAAAAAAGGATGCTGTGAAAGAACACTGGAAGCAAGGGCATGGAAACCAGAAAAAGAGCCAGGCTAGCAACAATCAATGAGGGAGCACCATGAGGCTGACAGGAAGGTGCGTTAAAGGGTTTTGGAGAGGAGAGAGAGGGGCAGCCAGGGCACTTAGATGAAAGCATGCCATATTCTGAACTCATGAACATCAGTTCCATCTGTTTTCAGGGGACTACTCAAGCCACTCAAATTGCACTGGTTTAGACGGCAGCCCTCAAGAGAACAGCAATTCTGTAATCTACAACGCTTGTTAGTTCTCTAGAGGCAAAATTCATACAGGTGCAGAGAGCCAGAACTTGTGCAGAGGTCATTCTAATCCCCTCTCCCCCCAGCACAAAACCCTTTATTAATTGGTCATGTGTGTCTGCATATTTCTATTTTACCCTGAGTAGTACACAGTACGATCTTTGTTTTACTGCATTAAGTCACGCTGCTATACAGGGGCTCCTACACACATGGGGAGCCTGCTCTGAAGAGCTGGCAATCCAGCACATCAGAGCAGACTCATTAATTGAGTCTGCTGGAGCATGGAAATTGACATGACGCTGTGCGTCTTTGCGCTAACAAAATGGCAGGTGTGTGCTCTGAAATAAAACATGTTCAATGAACTATAGTTTAAAGCAGCGTGGGGACACACGGTGATGCTGATACATGTAACGCATGGGTACTTTTGATTAGTGCGGCTTGCTAATTAAAGCATCCAGCGCTATGCCAAAAGCGCATGTAAAAATACCCCAGGTTTTGTTGTGCAGGGTGTCTCTATACTGAGAACTAAGAGTACAGGATCACCCAGAAGCCCCAGTCATGACCTACTGTGCAAGGTGCTGTACAAACTGAGGCAAACGATTTTAGGCAGTAGAACTGGTTGCTTAGGGAAACTGTGGACTGGCCGTCACTGGCAGTGTTCAAGAAGAGGTTGGACAGCCACTGGTCAAGGATAGTTTAGGCACAGCTATGCCTATGTTCTACTATGGGTATTCCTCATGTGTTGCGGCTGTGTCGAGTGCCCCGCAACCCACCCTTCTGCTACATGTGTCAGGGTGCCTTTAAGCTTCCCTCAGAGGCATTCGTTGTTGGCTTCAGCCAAGGCTGGGGATTTTGGCTGGGGGGTGCCAATGCTCCTGCTGGGACTTAAAGCCAGAGGTTCCTAGCTGGAGGGTCTTGCTCCTCTGCTCAGGGTCAGACCGATTGCCATATCTGACGTCAGGAAGGAATTTTACCCCATGGTCAGATAGGTATGGACTGTGCATTTTGTTGCCTTCTTCTATAGCAAGGGGTGTGGCCCTTTACTTGAAATATCCCTAGCAAATATTAATGACCTTTTATAGAAGCAGGACACTGGCTGCCATGGTTCCTCTGCTTTACCTGTGGCAAGTCAGGATGTTATATCTTGTGTTGTCTCAGGGTTTATGGCAGTTTTACGAAAAGTTTAGATTATGGATTGCATAGGGTGGTTTGGACAGGGATAGTCCTGCCTTGCATTGGATTGGATTGGATGGCCTCTAAGGGTCCTTACCAGCCCTACTTCTCTATGATTAGTCTATGACAGCTTACAGAGTCCAGTTCTGCTCCAGGTCAAATTGTGTAGTATCACTACAGAATTTGCCCCTTGATATGTCCAAATGTACTATCCAGATAAGTGGGCATGCAAAGAACTAGGTTAAGTCACATACTAAACACTCGGCCAGAGAAGAAACATACCAGGCTTACTCCTCTCTTGGTCAAGAACTGGCCCAGCCTCTTGGCACGCCCACCAAAGAACTTCCCCAAAGCACTGATCCATGTCAAGCAGAGGGGAACCCCAAAGAGACCGTAAAATATGCAGAAGAGACGCCCAGAGGGTGTCTTTGGAGAAACGTTTCCATATCCTGAAAAAGAGATAAGAAGATATAATTTAGCTTACATGAGCTATGGGCTTGTGCTAAGCATATAGCAGTACAAGTTTGTCTATACACAGATGACAAGCCATTGTCCGAGCCTTTGCTGTACCAAATATCCACAACTCAAAAGCTGCAGTCCTTTCCTGTCCAATGCTGATGGCCTGAAATACTTAGAAGCCTTCTTTTAAGTAACGTATTATATTTAAGTGGAGGCTGGGAATGGAGGGCTGCATTTTAGTTGTCTCCTGGTTTATCTACAAGTTCTGAGGCCTCTCTCCTCATCAGATAAACAAGAGATTAAAAAAACCCTCACCTTGAAGCATCTAAAGTGTTTTTTTTCCCCTTTTGGTAAAATACTGCTAGAAGTCTGAATCTTATAAACTGATTCAAATGCATCCTCTATAATCCCTCCCCCGCATCTCCTGCCATAAAGACAAAAAAATCAAGTTAGCAAATCAAAAGTGCCACTGCTAAGAAATTTGCACCCCTTGTGAGATCTCCATTCTGGGCATGAATGTTATACCCCAGCATCTCTGCAGAAAGAGGCAATCAGACACCCAACTGGAGGAGAATAGGTCACAACTGTGCAAGTTGCCTCGATCAGGGCTTTAAATCTTTGATAGTAACAGAACTCAACAAGCAACCACAGGTATTCTGAGCACAGACCCAGGAAAGACAACTAGCTTATTTTCTAATCCTCTGCTTGAAATTTGTTTAAACCATGTTTGCTTTCCTGACCTTTTCTTGCTGGAAGTCAAGCAAAAATAAAGTCAGATTTCTTCAAGGGTTTTTTAAATAATATTAACAGGGGGAACATGTTGCTGTATTTGGTTTAGCAGTAAGGTTTCTAACTTGCTCACCTCCTCTGGTCAGTTTGTGTTTTCCAACACCATGGATGTTCTTTTTTCAGAACAAACAACAACCAACCCATAACCCTGATGTTTTTCTGAATCTCGCAGGGTCCTACAGATATATCAGTGAAGGCCTTCTGTAATAGCAAAGGCAGGGTTTTGCATTGGGAGAGAAGCTGATTTTCCAAGGTACTGCGTATTGGAAAAGAGCAAAAACCTTTTGGTCGGGTTCTAGCTGCATAGATCAGTGGCGAATTTTAGACCATCTCATACCTTTTGCCCTTTCCCCTAAAAAAATGGAGAAAGAGATGATAAAACAAAAAGGTTTCAGAGAACCTATGAGATTGTATCTATCAATACTCTGTTTGGGATAGTAGAAGACCTGTACTTTGAGTCCCAGTGAATATTCCTTTAAGTTATAAGCAGCACTTGGTGCCAGGTTTATACCAAACAGGCATTCAAATATAAACTGTGATTGGAACTGGGATTATATCAGTCCCACTTCATCAAGCCACTGGATATGTAATTACTCAGCAAGGAAAACATTTTTATTACATACTTCAAGGATTTGAGTGTTGATGAACCATAACTGCCTCATACACATGCCTCGTGAAAACATGTTCTAAGGTTGCTTGCTCATTTGTTTATACCTCCCATGGTTATTAGGAAGTATATTTTTCTTCAATGGATAGCCAGATACATGAATGAAAGAGCAAGAGGCCACTGAATTGTAAGAAGTTCTGCAGCCAAGAGAACGCACATGATAAATACCCACCAATTGTCGTGATTACAGTAGCAGCAAAGATCACGGCATTGGGCCAATTCCAGTTGTTGAATGTGTTGTTGCCCGTAATGGTAACTCCTTGCCCAGCAGCATTTGATACCACCTACAAATAACAATACATAGCATTGGTTAGAGATAATGTCCAGCACATAACCTGAAGCAGAAAGAAGTGCCCATTAGTGTCTTCCCATAGTTCAACAGCACAAAATAGTTGTGGAAGTTTATTCTATGAAGCACAAATACTGCTTTGGCACCCTTGCTAAAAAGTTGAAAACCTACCTAATGTAAATTGTCTTGCCCAGTGAACATTTGCTAAATGCCAGAAATAGATTGCAAAGCTGTTGCAGAATATGAGGGTTTACTTAGGGGTTTAAATGTGAGGTTTACCTGGGGAGAAAACTATGGCTAGACACACAAAGGTACTAGAGCAAATCATGATCTACCTCCCAGAATTAATTTTAGCCAAGTAGCACTCAGCTACTCTGCAGCACAGTTCCTGAATACAGAGTTAGTATTGCACAGGGGCACCTGCTGTATTACAACTATATTTGTAACAATGTTTGAAACTCTTGGCAAGTCCTGGCACAACCAAGGCATGAGCAAGACCAAAGGGAATCCTTTAGCAAAGCTATGCAAATAGAAACACAAAATAATACACATTAGTGCTAGTTCACCTGTTGTCCCTGGCAAAGCTAGGTACCTTACAAGCCAGCATGATACTGCACTTCTGTTTTGCTTAACTTTCCCATGCAACTCCCTGCATTAGGCCTGTCTCTCACTCACCCTTCTCTCTCAAAACCCTTGTACTAGCTGAGCCAATATGAATGCCCTGTGTTCGTTTATACCATTGTCTGGTGGATAGCATCAATTATTTGTGCTCCCATAGAACATGCAAATTAAAAGCTTTGATATTCACTTGGGTCTAGAGGGCAAAGTTGTGAGCAAACCTTATATATTGTCTAGCTAATCTTAGGAAACATCTGATTAGAGACTTGGGCTTTTCAAACTGGATCATAGGAGGCTGCACTAGTGTGATACAAATCTGATGACCACAGAAAGTCCGTATACAAGTTTACAGAAAGTTTTAAAAATAATACATTTAACTCTCATTCTGACAGACTTGGACCTCCCTCAAGTAACAAGAAAGAGCTTGCTAGTTATTTCACTCTCAAAATCTGTAATTGTTTCGTTTAGTCCTCGAAGCAATCCTAGGGTGCAGTTTCAGATTTCTTAGTTGTTCTTAAGGTACTTCTAGAAGTCTAGGCTAAACTGAATGTGTTGACACATGGCTTGTATACTCTGGAATAATTTGACTTTGCTTTACTTTTGCCCTGAAGTAAACAGACAATGAACAGTCTTACAATGGTGTAAATCAGTTCCCTCTGTGAAAGAGTTACCCTTTGGAAAGTGAGGAGTAAAACTTTACATTGGTGTCTGAAGCGCTAATAAATTTCATCCCAAGGTAGCCCTTTCTATCACTGCAAATCAGCAGGGCCAGTCCAACCATTAGGCAAACTAGGCAGTCACCTAGGGTGCCAAAATTTGGGGGGCGCCAAAATTATATGCAGAACAAAACAACAGGAACATCATTCTAAATAACAGCCCTGGCCGGCTATGGCTCCACCTTGGTCTAAGACCTTTGGTTCAGCAAGGGGAGAAAGACCTCTGAAAAGATCTCAGAGGAAAGATCACTAGAATCGCAACTCCTACCTTTTGGGTGCTGCGGTACACAGTAGCAGGGACACCGAGGTACACAGTTCGCCTAGAGTGCCAATTACCCTTGGACCAGCCCTGCAAACCAGGTTGTTGCTGGCTCACATCCCAGCTACTGGTGAGGAATTGCAGTAGTACCTACTGCAGACAATTATCCCCAGAGAGCTGGTTGTATGGCTCTCCAGATATAGGCACAATTTTATTCAAAGTAAAATTACCCCAGGGTAAGCATGTCATGTGTCTGCACCCTGAGAAAGTAGCACTAAGTTTAGATACCACATACTGAGTGTGCTGTAGCCCAGATACTCTTGATAATCTCACAAACATGTTGAGAATGGAGGATGACAAGAAAAACAAAGGTCTCATTTTGATAGGAATTTGTGAATTCAAACCAATAAACTGTATGTAGACAGATATTTCAAAGAAAAAGTAGCATTTTGCAGCTGAATTTAGTCTAAAGTGAATAACCCACTTTCAGAGAAAAGGCAGCCCACACACACAGATTTAAAAAAATCAGACTGGTTCAATTTTCCCATGTAGACAAGTGAACCCCAGCACCCTTGGGGCAGATTAACAATTGCTCACATACGTCTGAGTCTCTGATCTCTTACAAGAAAACAAATGGAGGCATTCCAAAGCAACTCCAGCTCCTGCAAAGGTGTCTAGCAAACCTTATAGTCAATAGCATCCAAGGCAGCTGACAGATACAGGGGCCTGATTGGCTGCCAAAAAATCTTCCATGCTTTGGAAAAGGCACACATTAAAATTACACTACATGTTAGACTACAACCATTTGGTTCCAAGTTGCATCCTATCGCCCAAGATCACTTGGATTAGTTTCATTCTTCACAAGGCAACTGACCTCAAGATACACAGTAACATGTCAGTCTCCTCTGTCACTGAGCCATTATCTCATCCTACGTTACCCCACCTTCAACTTGAACTAATGAGCTCTGTTTAGCAGTATGTGAAAGCAGTTAGCATGCAGTGTGCAAGCGGTGGTGTTGTGAGGGTGTGAGAGGGCCCCAGCTCTAGAGGGAGAAGGCAGATGGAGTGAGCGGAACACAGCTGCCCCTCACACCCATCCAGTTAATGTCCTTAGGGACCAAGGGCCAGCTCTTCTCATTGTTGTATAAACACTTAAAAAATTCAGATTCATAGCACTTCCCCTGCCAAAGCTGCACCTCCCTCTCATTCCTACTGGAACGTAGTTATCTATGAGCTGCAGTCTTGCTTCAGACTTTCTCCACTTCCATTATTTTCAGTACGTTTTCGCTATAATAAGCCTGTTTGTGGATCTGAAGCCCCAGAGCATTAACAACATATACATTCCAGTTGTAGAAGAACAAGATTAAAATATATACATTTTAAACTCAACATTTTTCCCTTTTTTCTTTTTGTTTGGCTACTGAACAACAGCACATGCATACATACATACAGCAGTTTTCTATGCCAAGTAACTTTTGACCACATTGAAATAATTAAGTCTTTTTGGCATAAGTAGATAATAAAAATGGACATGATACCATTAAGCTGCAAGATGCTGTATGTGCAAGAAATTTGGTAACTAATAACCTTTTTTCATTCCAATAATCAATATGTTAGCAACATGGTCAATTTTGCCACTTCTGTGATGACAGTAGATAGGAGCCTAGCAAAGATTGGTAATATTTTTTTTTTTGTGATAAATACTAAATGTACCAAGCAAACCCTTCTCCCCACCACCTCCTTCCTCACATTCCACCCTGGAGTGTTGAGTAGAAAAATAAGCGCCGAACACTGCGGTTCAATCTTTAAATAAAGTTCCAGTTTGGAAATGCCAAAGCAATTCATTCCGACAGTTTCAAAACAGCATTTTTAATTTAAAATACTGATCTAAAATTATTTTTAAAAATGGTAACTTGAAAATAAAATATTTCATTTTGTTTCAAAACAAAATTTTAGTTTGATCCAAAATTATTATTATTATTTTTTGTTGAAAATCTCCAAATGTTTCCATTTTGGTTTGGCCCAAATTCAACTTTTTTCTTTGTTTTCTTTGTTTGGCTACTGAACAGCAGCAGCAAGTAAATAATCAACCAACCAATCCAGCTATTCACTTTTGTTTAGTCACTAGGGGCGTCTTTACACCTGCTCCAGGGGTGGGGGGGAGGGGGCTTTAATTAGAGTGGCTCCAAAAGCCACTCTAACTATAACTAAAGCTCATTTGACAAACTTTAACTAAAGTGCCCCTGCTGCCATTTTGAAGCACAGGACTTTGAATACACGAGACGCTGCAGGTGCTTTCATTAAAGTGCCCCCGCAGCCATTTTGAAGTGCGGGGATGCTGAATACATGAGACACAGAGGCTGCCAGTGTGCTAATTAGCACACTCCAGCAGACTTGATTAGAACTGAGTCTGGTCTGATATGCTGCAATTACAGTGTGTCAGAGCAGCATCCCTGCATGTCTACATGCACCCTAGGTTGCCTGGAGCTATTACTTTAAGTAAATGGAGGTTACAGGAAGGGAATCCAAGAAAGGGGAAAAAAACCTAATGCACCTTTTGATGACATCAGCAAAAATACAAGCCAAAAGGTTTTTCCAACCTAATAAAAAGGGGCAGTGTTCTCTTTCTTAGTTCTCTTCCAGCATAAAACACTGCTGCAATACAGCAGGTGATTTCCTTCAATTACATCTTTAATGTTACTTATTAAATGATTAGCCTCCCCAAGGACTTGTCAAAGGTCAAAAGTACCAATTAATGACATTCTCCCCTTTGCCCATACACAGAAGTCTGTTTACAAAGGAAGTTCTGCATACTAACATTTAAAGAGCATTAGACTTGTGCCACTCAGACTTCCCATAACAATAAGGATGACTGCAAAACCAGAATAAGCTTTAAACAAGTGTGCATGTCATGGGTGGGAAGCAGAAGAGATTCAAAACAAGATATTATGGATACATCATTATATCTTTCTCCCATCCTACTATGTTTTGCTCAGAAACAAAAGCTCAGAATAAGCACGTGGAAGAAAGTTGGAACGTTTCCTATACTAACATTAAAACAAATTTTCATCATTGCATTACCAATTCAGTAATGGTAATGATAAGAGGTCTATGTGCATCTTGATCACCAGGTTATTGACCTCTTCTCAGAACAGGTCATTAGGATGTGGCTCACAAACCTATTCAAGCCAACAGGCTGTAAGCCTGTCTCAACTGCTGTCAGTCCTGCTGGCAATACAACAGCTGGAAATTTGAAAAAAGATGCTACTCCACACAACACCTTGAGATCAGTCCCATTAGAAGGGGATGTGAGGAAATATATGCCTGCAACCTACTTAGAAGGCATCACAGTAGGAACAAGAGAAGGAAAAGCACTTGACCAGATAATACAGATCTAGAGTAAGAAGTGAGCTTAAAAAAAGGTTTTGCTTATGTACTTATTAACTCAAGGCATTTGACTATGTTAAAATACAGGTATTTGACCTGTTGAATCATATCCAAGTGAATAGGAGTGAACCATGTTGCAACCATTAAACCAAAAATGTTTCAGGCCTGGTTTTAGCCATAAAAATAAGGATTTTCACCTGGTCTATATAAATAATCACATATGAAAGCTACTGATTTATATTTTCCTTTTTAAACCAACCTGTTAGGAACATGGCTTTAGTCTAATACATAGAAACAAGATGCATCTTTGTTAAGCAGCCATGTGATAAATAGCCAATTGACAGTGTTGCTAAAAAGAATGATATTCACAAGGAAATGGACACTCAGTTTGCCAGCTTCAGATTACTGGTGGGTAGATGAGAATAAAACAACAACAACAACTCCCCACACATAATGCATGACCCTACAGAAGATGAGGGTGGGGGCAGGGCACATCTATGAGACATTTACTGTGGAGTAGACTAATTAGCCGTGCAGCAAACATCTTGGCATCTACAAGTCCACCTCTATTAGGCTGGAGTAAACTAATTTACTCTGCAGCAGGGTAGTATTGTAAATACAAGTACTATCCTGTTGCAGAGTAAAAAACTCCATAACAATGCACATACAGACGCTGACCCAGCTGGCTGGGGCACAAGGGTGTTTCAATGCAGGAGCTGCCTACCGGCTAGCCCTGTGCTAAAGCATCCTTGTGCCCCAGCCAGCCCCTCTGCAGAATGCTGAGCTGGAGGGGAACAGCTCTGGACTGGCTGGCAGGCGCCTGGGCCCACTGCCAGCCAGGGCTGCTCCGACCCACCTCAACACGCTATGGTCCTGGGCGCACATTCAAACAGCAATAAACTCCAGAGTTTATTGCTCCCAGGAGCACGTTCAAACAGCATGCTTGGGAGCAATAAACTCTGGAGTTTACTGCTTCGCATTAACTCCACATATAGGCACGGACATAGTCACTTTGTTTAGACACCTGCAGTGATTTTCTAGTTAATCCATGATATCCAAGTCCAAGGAAAACTTGCTAAAATTCTATAACCAGATTGTTATGGCTGTACCTAGAACAGCGTTATTTGAAGATAAGTCAATGCCTTAAAACTTCTTATCTGCCCAGATAAGACAGACGTATATGATGTGCACATAAAAATTGCTTTGTTACACAACAGCAGCAGATTTTCCCAGGTGAAGCCAGTTATCAGCGACTCTCCTGGCACAAGATTAAATGCAAGCAAAAGGCCTAGCATAATCGGTGATACTACAGTTAAAGCTAAGAACTAGGAAGGAGCTCTGTGAACAAGACACTATTAAACTCAAAAGGCTTAATTGTATTTGGGGATTTTGCAGGCATTCTAGAAGAGGTGGCTGGACAAGATTACAATGAACAATAGCAAAGGAGATTTTCTGCAGATTAACAGCCAGGTAGGACATTTGGACATGTAGGAGAAGAAGTACAGATGGTTTAAACAATTAATTTATTCTGCTCTTCAGGCTTTCACTTTGTGCAGCTATAGGAGAATGTGAGAAATCTCTTGGACCAGTGTCTTTGTCTTCCTTCTTTTACATTAACCTCATCTCATCTCTTCGCACAAAACTAATTTTATCCAAGGTATTCTGAGGAGGTGTGGACATCTACTTGTAGCAGTCGCATAGTCGTAAACCCATCTCTAGACATCCTTTCCTGTACTTGCCCTTTAGTGTCACTAGTTCCTAACACCCCCCGCCCCTCTTGTGTTTGATGAACAATGAGCAAAAATAGAACAAATTATATGTCCAAATTGTCCAGTTACTCACTTTTGCAATGTTTTAAAACTCCCCACGCTAATGTGAATAATGATGTTTTCCCAATGTGAAATACTACTTTTGGTTAAAGAAGGGGGGAGGAGGAGGAGAATAAATATGAGCACCATAACCCCTGAATCATCCCAGTCAGCCTTCATCATGTTTTCACCACGAAAATACCAGGTTTCTTCTACATGTCAGCCTCCAGAACTGAACAGTGTATTTCAGGGTATAAAGCAGTAGCTGGTGTACTCTACCAGGCCTCCTGGGCTCTGTCCCCAGTTATAATTCTGACAATGAATGGCAGGAGATAAAGTGAACTAACCTCTCAATAACTCACATATTCTTCATCTTTAAAATGAAAGCATTTAACCCACAGGGATGTGGCAAGAAGCTGTAGGTTTATAAACATGTGTTGAGAGGCTTTGCAATAAAATATGCTGGATTATAAAATGAAGAATATGGTATAAATGGAAAACTAATCAGTGCAACTTCGTATAGTAATAGATTTCTGTTTGGAGATGATATTCTACTCCTCAGTGGAAGAAACAGTGCTCATCCTCCAAACACGGTGAGAGACATGCTAAGCTGGTTTCTAAAATTTTGATTCAATCCTCAAAAACCCCACTTCTTGCCAGCATACTGCATGGCTGTTACATTTTCCATTTAATATGTCCTTACTATTTGGCTCTTTTACCCTAGATTCATTCGATATTTACTGGCCCATGTTCCAAATAAGATCTGAACTCCCATAACCTGGTTTTCCTTCATTCGTTCCTTCACATTAGGCTTTATTCAATGGAGGTCTCACTAAATTTATATTTTATATAAATTTGAAGATAGAAATCTGTGGATTAGTTATCTAATCATGGGTACATGCAATGCTGACAATTTAGCCAATCACAATAAAACTGTCCAGAGGCATGGGGTTTGCATTTGTAATCAGATGAAACTTTATACTGCCATTCCTCTTTCAGCAGTTTTTATTTTAACCGAATCCAGCAGCAACAGAGTGAAATAGCAGGAGACAAGTTCACAGGCAATCAGCACTGCAGTCATGTCTTTGATTTTACAAGCTTTTCCAAGAGAGGAAGAGAGATCAGGTCAACAAGCAAGGAAGGAGCCCCAGGGGTTCAGTCCAGGGAGGAAGAAATCTCCACCTGTAGCTTCTGAAAGAGAACTTTCCTTTCTCTTCTGTTTTGTTTCTGTGGGTTAGTGAAGTCTGCAGTAGAAGTACTAACGTGGACTGAAACTCTAGCATGGTGTAAAATTAATGCTGAGAGCAGGCAATGGTAACAGGAGCCATGCTCAGTCATAAACAGGCAAACCAGCTTGGAAAGATTACCCAGACCCCTGCAGAAAGTATTTAAGTGCTACATTAATTAACACCATTGGACAGGTGTACATTCTCAAGGCTGTAAGAGATGCATTCCCATTGTGCCTGTAGGCCAAAGAAAGTCAGAGTGATTCAAGCTGCTCCATCTCCAGGCACCTGGAGACAGAGCCCTAGCCTGTGAGTTTATGTTGAAAGAGACACCACTTTAAACTCTCAGCATGGATTTTTTTTTAAACCAATTTGGTTCAAGTGATACAAAACCCAGTGTGAACAAGTCTTGAATTAAGTCTGGTTAATAGGTACTTAACTTGATCTATCAACCAGATTTAAAGCTGAATTAAGAGCATCCACACAGGACTTCATACAACTTAAACTAAATCAATCTGTTTTACAAATAGCAACAACGGGGGTCTCTGCACATGCTCCGCAGCGGAGTGGGATGGGTGCTTTAATTAGAGCGGCTCCCAGAGCTGTTCTAATTAAAGAGCCCACAGCATCACATGTATTCAGTGTCCTGCATTTCAAAATAGCAGTGGGGGCACTTTAACTAAAGCTCGTTCAAT
>NW_005841906.1:3238408-3260427 GCF_000455745.1 Alligator sinensis
TGAAACGCGGGAATGCTGAATACACGATGCGGAAGCTGCTGGAGCACGCTAATTAGCACACTCCAGCAGACTTGATTCAGTTTGCTCCAATGCATGCTAACTAGCATGTGTCAAAGCATAGCTCTGTCATGTGTACAGTTGCCCATCTTGGACTGCTGAATACAGATAGTGCCAGAGACCATGGCTAGCAACTGAAAAGAATATGAAAGGTTAAAGCAATACATGAGTTCACAACTATTATGTTAATGCAACCTTTAAAGCTGGTGGTGGATGGGTGCAGTGAGAAAAAGATGAAGTCTCATTGCTTCAGGTACAGAGTTAAAACAAGCTGCAGAGGAACACACAGGATAGCATGCAGAACAGCTGCACCTTTTTAAGGTTTTCCTTTCCCTTCCTATATCTCTCTCTGAGTTTGAGGCAAGTTGTGTACGGAACATGTGCAGCCTATGAATTCTCAGACATGCCGGACAATGGCTTCCCTCTCACAGTGGTTTCAAATCACCAGGAAAGCAAAAAAGCTTTTGGTTGTTGCCTAACCCAATTTCCCATCTCAGACAACGACAACATCATCATGATTGCTCACTTGGCCTCTCAGTCCCCAGCTGCTTGAAACACCCTGGCATCTGACCAGGGTCAGCATGGATGGCCAAGTCAGCGAGCTTTTTAGACCGCCTCAGGCACTTGACAGTCTCTGCGGGATTCTGGAAATCAACAGGACTTAGAATGGTTGACCTTTCATTTCCCTTCTCTCTCAGTATTATCTAAGGCTGGAATATGAATTTGATGTTCATCAGAACAACAGCCATGCCAGATGTGGGAAAAAAACCCAAAAAACTTTTAGCTGAGTTCTGGATTTCCTACTTCACTTTGGTGGGAATGGTTTGCGACCTTTTTTGTAGAAAGAAAAATAAGACAGGTGAACCACATTGTCTAAGGCTAACAGACAACACCCTAGTATCTTACAAGCCTGTGAGAGCTGCATGTCCTCTACTGACCTGTGTAGAAAGTAGTGTTAGGAGGTGGTTGGGGCAAGTTTCAGGATGTGAGTCAGCAGCACCTGCACTGGGGAAGGATGGTGGGTGATGAATTAAATGAGAAAAATTCCAGATTTCACAGACAGAGAAAGAGAGAGAAACACACACACACACACACACCAGTTAGAGCACACATCCAAATCCTATCCACTGAACCTCAATTAGCTAAAAATCCTTAGACAGGCATTTCCTCCAGGCCAATCTAGGAAGAACTCCATAGTACCGCTAATTCCAGCAGTTGTTTCATACTTTGCCATGGTTGCCAAAATAACATTCAAAGACTTCTCTCCTTCTTTCAACATGAAAATTAGCAGCATCTGAGCTAGGAACAAACTTATGACTTAATGATATTATAAGATTAAAACCAGTAGCAATCTGCTGAAATATCACTGGCAGAGGCTGTGTTGTATTTCAATTAAATAAGAAATTGTCAAATTGAAGGAATATTCTTGGTCTGCACTCTTCAAGGAATGAAATGATCTTTCATTATGTATTGACATCTACGAATATAAATGAGCTTTACTCAGCCAGACAGAATATTACCATAAGCTAATTAGCAATACACATTTCACATCAATGTTCCTTCTCTTCTTCCGTACTTAACATGGAAAAAAAAAAAAAGAAACAAAAAACCTGAAGAGCATGCGTTAGCCATGCAGTTTATACTCCTTGACAAGGCACTTACAAGGTGCAGGCCATGCATATTTTTTCCCTCTTCTGTGTCTCAGCTTTTTATAAAAGCTGATTTAAAAGGTATATGCTAGCTATTTTAAAGGTTTCCTATAACAGCAAAAGTTAACTATGGGACAACTGCTCCTTTGACATGTGGCTGTTCACCAGCCTTTTTCAACGTACAGAGCATGTACTCCTGTGAAACCTTTAAAAAAATTAAAAAGGCTTTTACTTGGTGTATCAAAATCTAACCGTGTCCGAACCAGCATTTTAACATAATCTGAAGTGCATCCATGTAATCCACCCAGTTTTCCATGCTGGTCATAAGAAAAAAAACCCCAGTCTCTCCCCTAAACATGAATCAATGCAGTGTGTGACTTTAACAAGGTGAATGACAGTAACCCAACAATGAACATTCTTCAAAATAAGCCACTGATAGCTCTCTAGCTAGAACGTATCATTTAGGTTTTATGCAAATGATTGTTAAAACTTCACTTTACTATCAAAACAAGGTAATAAAATTTTTTTTTAAACCCACTTTGTTCCATGGTACCTAATACTACTAATTCTGCTGCTTTTCCATTTGCCCCAACAGTTTCTCAGCATTTCATGCCAACTGATGCAGCACTGCTGCTTTGTGCACAGATAGTTTTGAGGATCCAAGGCTCGCTACTATACTTTTTGCATTTCTTTTATTACTCTTAAATGTTATTCTTTCGGCACCCTTGCCTTGCATCTGAGCATACTCTGCCTTACCTAACAGCGTCTCCAGCACATGCTACTTCATACAGAGTTGTCTCTGCTTTAGAGTCTAATATTTAAAGCATGCAAGTAAATACATGCCAGCCTTTCACTTTGCATATTTGTTATACAAAAGGACAGCCAGAAACAGTTTGCCTCTAACAGGATCTGGGAGAGAAATGGCATGCTGCATGACACACTTTCTAGTCTTGGTCGCTAGTTAATTGGTCAGAAATGCCTTCTAGAAATGTTTAGAAAGGACTGGTAGGGGGCTTGTAGTCCTTTTGAATTTCCTGGTCTTCCTCATGCTTGGCAAGCAGACTGGCTAGCTTCACTGTCCAAGGAAAGTAGAGAATTTGAACGAGCTTGTGCTGCACAGGACTTTGGAACCAGACACATTCCAAGCAAGTGTTGGGAGGGAAGGCCGAGGATCAAAGGGTGAAGGTTCCTCCAGATTCACTGGTCAGCCAGGAAAGCATAACAGATCGTCATGCAGGCCAAGATGATAAACAGAGCTAGGCATTTAGGACGTTAAGAAAGCTGTTACCAAGTTCAAACATAGCAATAGGCTTTCCTCAGGTGACCAAACCATCCATTTGTTAGCATGGAAAAGGCCACATATGGATCCAAAAAAGGGGGATGAAAACAAAGGCACATACTCCTGCAATACATGTGTTAATAACAGTGTACTCCAGAGAAGTTTTATTTCAGGTCTCTATTCAGCAGTGGAGAACCCAAAAAAGATTATCAACAACTAAAACTTCAAGTCTCAACATCATTTGTGTTGGGCTGTCAACAACATTGTCCTGAACTGCACAACAAAAATCATTTGCCCCGGGTTCCATCCCATGGCCTGCAGTCACTTAGGGCTCCTATACACATGAGGAGCCTGCTCAATTAATCGAGTCTGCTGGAGCACGGAAACTGATGTGCTCTGTTCTCCGTCATGTGCATCAGCGTCCCTGCACTGAAAAAATGGTGATGGGGCACTTTCAAATAAAACACGTTTGATGAGCTTTAGTTCAAAGTGCCTCGCTGCCATTTTTTCAGCGCAGGGATGCTGATGCACATGATGTGTAGACGCTTTTAAATTTATGCAGCTCACTAATTAAAGCTCCCAGCGCCATGTGCCAAAACACATGTAAAAATGCCCTTAAACACTATCCGTGGAAAAGTTAAAGTTATCGTGAGCAAGATCTTCAGGGCCAAGCTTACACTGAATCTTTTGATTTGCTTGTATAGGCAATAAACAAAAGCCAGGGGAAAGCATGCACTTTCCAAGCCAACATCATTGTACTTTCTTTAAAAAAGAAACAAAGTTTTCATTAGACTCATCAATATAAGCCATTTTGGGTTAATAAGTTACAAGCCTGCCTTGAAGAGCACAACTTGTTCTGACATGGAGCTGATTGATAGATCGGATTTTTCAGAATCACCAAATACGGTTAAATTGTAAACATCTGACAATGAAACAAATGAGCAGCTTACAGATAAGAGGAAACAAACCTTCCTATTTATTACAGAGATACTTGTTCACAACACTGATTGCCTCTTTGCTGCTAGAGGAGTTTATTTGGCTCAAACCCCTAGTCAGAAACTAACAACTGTGATGCTGTAGCAAAAGATCATTGAATTAAGAAGCTGCTGCTTCTAACCACTGCCTTCACTGCAAATCACTCTGGTTCACAAATTAAGCAAACAACTCTCTCATCCCAGCTGCCAGAGTTACGGATGGAGAAAGCTACATATGCTCAACACTCAGAACAGTTTCTGCTTTTTGAATTCCTCCTGACAACAACCTCTCTCCCCACAAACTATATATTGTTTTTTCTCCTCATTCCCCATAAGACCCTCTGCACCCAAAAGCATTTCACAGAAAAACATAGATAATTCATAGTGTGGTACAGAACAGTTGAGTAGGCCAGATGTGGCCCACAGAGCCATTTTATCCAGCCTGCAGAACCAGGGGGCTTCTGTGGTGTTTCGCCGGTGGAGGGGGTAGGGTGAGGAGCGGGGCTCTGCTCCTGTGACAGCCCTGCAGTCCAGGTTGGAAGCGGTTTGGACTCAGAGCTAAGCCCCGTTAAAGTGCTCCTCTTCCACACCTCTACTGTTGCCAACTCCATCTCAAGAAATTTTGAAAATTTTGCCTAAAATCTTTTCTTTTCTGAAGTCTTGTGGGGCATCGCTATATGGTGACACTCCAGAAAATTAAGCTGAGGTAAAGGCATGTTAGATGACATGAAAGCATAAACGCTCTCTCAAAAGCTGCTGCTGTTTTGGGTTTGTTTTTTTTAAACATACAAACATTATTCTGCAATGAAGATAGGGTGTGCATTTAAAGTGGAACTATTCCAAAATAACTGTATCTAGACAAGCCTCAAGCGGCTCATCCCAATTGCCAGAAGGAACATGAAGAGCTAGTTTTCTATTTGACCAAAAAGATTACTCCCTGTGGCATGCAGAGACAGTGCTTGAGAGACAACTCCCTGCCTTGAAGAGCTTACAATCAAAATTAGATGCTGGAGACAAGGGAAAAAGTGCATAGATGGGGGAAAGGTGAGGTTTACATTTCTACTGGGGCTGTTTTAGATATAAAAACAGCATAGTTTGCATATTAAAGAGTAAAGCCAACCCTATCCAAGAGAGATACTCGTGCATCAATTATCTTCATAGATCATGCCACCAGCTGCTCCTTGCAACAGAAGTGTTTATTTGGACACAACAGTTTGAGGGATGTGAATCTCTTGGGAGGCACTCCATCCCTCTGTACTGCTGGTAAGTATTCAAAACTCTCTGTTCAAAAGCCTTATTCAGCTTCCCCATTAAAAAAAACAAAACATGTCAAAAGCAACATCCCCCCCAAAACAAAACAACACAACTTAAGTGACACCACCAGGTCTGGCTGCTTCAAGTCCCTTTCACTACCACTCTGGGAACCAAAAATTCCCAGAATTCTGTAGTATTTCCAATTACCACATGGAAAGTTACAGTTGAGCAACAGCGAGTCTGCCCAAGGACAGGAGTCTTCCCAAGATGCAAGTGCACTCTCTCTCTCTCTCTCTTTAGTTTTTGTCCTTTGGTGTAGAGAACAAGGACTGGGAGTTTTAAAGGAAATGGAAAATATCCTGGGAAATAGTCGTCACTGACGTGACAAGAGAATCCTCTCCTGTGGGACTGTACCAAAAGAGGGGGGATGGGTGGACAATGAGACTCTTCCCTGGCTTAACCCTTTTGGCCCCCTCTTTCCATTAGCTTTAAAACATTGGAAACATCACCGTCTGGGAAAAAGAATCCCAGTTAAACCGAACTCCAACCACAAACTCATTAAGCAAAGGACAATACCCCCAAAGAGGCTCTTTCACATGGAACTGTTCATTTCCAACAGGAAGATTAACACACGTGTCCATACAACGAAAATCCAACTGACTTGGCTTAATCTTGTCTTCCCACAACAAGAAGCAGGTTCAGGCAAGATACAACTCATCCACTTGTCCACTTCATGCAATTTCTGTCCTCCAGGTCCTAGTGTAGGATGCGTCTGTCTGTGGACCAGCCAAAGTAGAGAAGGAGGTTTCAGAAACTGCATCGGTATTTTGAAAGGTGCCTTTAAAGCCAAAAGAGGTTTTGCCATTTGTTTCAAAACCAACAGGTCCTGAATTTGTAAGGTATAGTTTGAGAAAAGTCACAGCAAGCCTTCTATAAATGGAGAATTGATAACAGAAACGGTGGGCAGGTTGGCTTTACTTGTTTACATCACTTACCTGGCATCACTCCAACTTATAAATCATTTTAAAAGATGCTTTAGGACAGTTCATTCATATTATTCAATGGCACATGAACATTTGCTCAAGCTGGATACAGCCATGCATTGTTATATCCTCCACATATCTGAACACCTTATAGATCAAATTCTATGCATTAGTACTTCAGATACCAGCTAGCTGAAGTTTCCTGATCACCGGCCCTGGTTCTCATTGGGGGATTTCAATCACCCTTACATCTGCTGAGAGGGCAATATTAGCAGTGCACAGGCAATCCAGGAAGTTTCTGGAGTGTTGGGGGACAGCTTCCTGGGACAAGTACTGGAGAGGCCAACTAGAGGCCATGCTCTTCTTGACTTACTTCTCACAAAACAGAGAAGAATTGGTGGGGAATGTAGTAGTGGATGGCAACTTGGGGAGCAGCAACCATGAGATTGAGTCCAGGATCCTGAGGAAAGGAAGGAAGGAGAGCAGCAGAGCAAGGACCCTGGATTCAGAAAAACAGACTTGGACTCACTCAGGGAACTGATGGGCAGGATCCCCTGGGAGGCATCTGGGAGAGCTGGTTGTGTTTTAAAGAAACCTCATTGAGGACACAGGAACAAACCATCCTGATGTTCAGGAAGACTAGCAAGTATGGCAGAAGACCAGCTTGGCTTAGCAGGAAACTGTTCAGTAAGCTAAAACACAAAAACCAAGCTTACAGGAAGTGGTAACTTGGACAAACAACTAGGGAGGAGTATCAGAGTATTGTTCAGGCATGCAGAGATCAAATCAGGAAGACGAAAGCCCAACTGGAGTTGTAGCTAGCAAGGGACATGAAGGGTAAGAAGCATTTCTATAAGTACGTAAGCAGCAGGAGGAAGGTCAGGAAAAAAGTGTGAGTCCCATACTGAATGGGAGAGGCAACCTAGTGACAAGGGATGCAGAAAAGGCTGAAGTGCTCAATGCCCTTTTCACCTCACTCTTCACAGGCAAGGTCAGCTCTCAGACTACTGCACCAGGCATCAGTTTGGGGAGGAGGTGAGCAGCCAACCGTGGTGGAAGAAAAGATTAGGGACTCTTCAGAAAAGTTGGATACCTGAAAGTCTGTGAAGCCAGACGCAATGCACCTGAGGGTGCTGACGAAGTTGGTCAATGTGACTGCTGGCCATTATCTTCAAAAACTCATAGTGACTGGGAGAGCTCCCAGATGATTGCAAAACGGGCACATATACTGCCCATCTTTAAGAAAGGAAAGGAGGAGGATCCGGGGAACTACAGACCAGTCAGCCTCACCTCAGTCCCTGGAAAAATCATGGAGCAGATCCTCAAGGAATCCATTTGTAAGCACTTGGAGGAGAAGAGGGTAATCAGGAACAGTCAGCATGGAGTCACTAAGGGAAAAAGTCATGCCTGACCAACCTGATTGCCTTCTATGAGGAAATGACTGGCTCTGTGGATATGGGGAGAGCCTTTAGCAAGGCTTTTGATATCATCTCCCAAAACACTTTCACAAGCAAGCTAAGGAAGGATGGGTTGAATGATCTGTAAGATGGACAGAAAACTGGCTGGATCATCAGGCTCAGAGGGTAGTAATCAATTGCTTGATGTCTAGCTAGCAGCTGGTATCAAGTGGAGTGCCCCAAGGCTCAGTCCTGGGGCTGGTTTTGTTCAGTATCTTCATCAATGACCTGGAAAATGGAATAGAGTGCACGCTCAGCAAGTTTGCGGGTGACACCAAGCTGGGGGGAGTAGTAGATACGCTGGAGGGCAGGGCTAGGATTCAGAGAGACCTAAACAAACTGGAGGATTGGGCCAAAAGAAAGCTCATGAGGTTCAACAAGAACAAGTACAAAGTTGGGCACTTAGGATGAAAGAATCCCATGCACTGCTACAGGCTGCGGGCTGACTGGCTAAGCAGCAGCTCTGCAGAAAAGAACCTGGGGGTTACAGTGGACAATAAGCAGGATGAGCCAACAGTGTGCCCTTGGTGCAAAGAAGACTAATGACATACTAGGCTGGGGTAGGCAACATTTTTTGACCAGAATGCCGAAAACCCCACAATGTCTACTTCGGAAGGTGCTGGAGTGCTGACATGCCAGAGCCCGGAGCAGCTGTTTGCAGCCTCCCGACTGCAGCCAGCCCATGGAGCCTGGTCTGCTTGGGAGCAGCCTGGGCTCCGTGCCTGGCAGCAGCTGCTTACAGCTTGGGCTGGCGGTGGTGTGCTGAGCAAAATGGACTTGCATGCCATGCTTGGCGCACGTGCCAGGGGTTGCTGACCCCTGTACTAGGCTGCATTAGTAGGAGCATTGCCAGCAGATCGAGGGAGTGATTGTTCTGCTCTATTCAGCATTGGTGAGGCCACATCTGGGAGTACTGTGTTCAGTTTTGGGCCCCCCCTTACGGAAAGGATGTGGACAAATTGGAGACAGTCCAGCAGAGGGCAATGAAAATGGTTAGAGGGCTGAGGCACATAACTTAAGGAGAGGCTGAAGAAACTGGATTTATTTAGTTTGCAGAAGAGAAGACTGAGGGGGGTGGGATTTGATATCAGCCTTCAACTACCTGCAGGGTGGTTCCAGAGAAGATGGAACTAGACTGTTCTTAGTAGTGGTAGATGACAGAACAAAGAGCAATGGTCTTAAGTTACAGCAAGGGAAGTTTAGGTTAGATATTAGGAAAAACTTCCTTACTAGGAGAGTAGTAAAGCACTGAAATGGGCTACCCAGAGTTTGTGGAATCTCCACACTTGGAGTTTTTTTAAGACCCAGCTAGACAAAGCCTTGGATGGGGTTGATCCAACTGGAGATGGTTCTGTTTTGAGCAAGGGGGGTAGACTAGATGACCTCCTGAAGTCCCTTCCAACCCCAGCTTTCTATAATTCCCTGCTACACCTTCAAGCACACACAGCATATGTTCTGAATGTTACTAATTGATCAATGTAATCTCTGATCCTGCAAACACCTACAGCCACGCTTAGCTGGACACACCTGAATAGACCCAATGCATTAGTACAAACAAAGGTCCCCCCTACTCAGGTTTGTCACTGGAGGCATTCCCTAAATCTGTTCTGAAGAGTTCTCTTCACCCAGAGCAAGTATCTGCTCCCTGCCCACTTCATGAGCAAATACAGTGTTAAACTTTATCAGTTACAAATGGAAGGGAAACAGGCTTTTGTGCCTGGACAATCATTTAATAGCAGTTTTACAAAAGTGTTCAAAGCAGAACTACCACAATAAGATGATGGTGATGTACTTAGAGGAAGAAGTCATTCCACATCTGAAACTCTCAATGACAGATATGCTACAAGCCCCTGCCAAATACTGCTGTCTTCTAATATTGTTTGGAATGAACAGCAACTTCTTTGTGCAGAACTTATACAGGAATATCCAATAAGTGTACCTTTCCCTGAGCATGTTTCAGAGGTATGCAGGGGCTCTCCCTCACAAATAGTGTTCTAATGACCTCAGGGGAAAAAAAAGGCCAAAGAATGAAACAACTGCCTATGCACATTGCTATGCAAATAGCTGTGTTGATAAAGGAGGAAGAAACAAACAAACTCACACAGCATTACAGTACAACTACGACCATTTGTATTCCTGTCCAAGGGACTTGCAAGATCTTTATTTTAAAGAAAACAAAGAAACGGATGTCTTTCATCGTTATCTCTATTGTGAGAGATTCCTTTATAAACACATTATATTTTGAGTTTATAAAAGTTTTAAGATCTGTTTTCAGTCAACAGGAAAACAGTTAAAAATGTCATCTCAAACAAGATCTTAGTGAGAGCCTGTTGCAGTCAGCCTAGTTCTGGCTTGAATACTACTACTGATTTTAGCATTCCTAAGAATTAATTCAAAATCTGCAGCATTTATTGAGAGCAGGGAGGTGGGGGAGACAAGTGCCCTCATGAAAATGTATCTGTCGCAAAAGAGTTTCCGAGTTATTTTCAACAATATCCTGCAGACTATGATTAAAAATTCCTGCCCTCCGTTTCATAGACCAAGCAAAACTCTTCGCCTCAATCGCATGCTTTTAGGAAGAAAAAACCCCACAAAAAACACATTTGCCTTCATTGATGCCTGGCTTCGTGAACTAAACAAGATGGATGAGCACCTTTAACCACTGTCATACAGGATGAATGCATCCCAAAAGGAAGCACAGTATTTGGCCACCTAGATAAGAAATAGCTATGCCAAATTTCAGGCATACGTGTTGCTGTTTCAGCATGTACACCAAGTGCACAATTCTGTTGTTTCTCTCCGGAAGATTACACTTCAGTAATTTTTTTTACTCTTATTTTTGCATCAAATAACCATGAGGCTATGGTAGGAAATATAGCAGTACTCTAAGTCACCCATATTTTTAGAAGCCTCACAATTTCAAGCAGTTGCAAGGCAAGTTCCAAGTCTCAGATTGGTTAATGGCTTAATTAACGATATGAAAAAAAGGGAGACTTAGGAACAGATTTTCTCCTCCACCAAAAAAGAAAATGCATATTTCCTGCCCGTGTTCCAATTCTGTATGTTTCAGTAGGTTTCCTTTCATTTCAATCCCATGAAATAGGCAGGTTTAGGCTCCCTCAACCAGAGGATTCACTTACTACAGGGTCACAGTGCCTGAGCACACCTGTTCTGCCACCCATTTCTGTTAGCAGATTATCTCATTTGGGAACCCTGCTGTTAGCTGCCTCCCTTCACAGGGCAGTCCAATATCAGCTGTGGAAGGAATTCAGTAAGAATGACTGTTTTGTGAAACAGGAGAGCGAAGGAAGTCTACCTTTAAAATAAACTCCTAAATTTTGGAATATTTGTAGGTTAAAGTGCACATCCAACAATGACATGATTTAAATATATAGGAAGGTCAGAAGTGCAGCACAGAAAGGGAAATGAAGTTGAAAGAGGTAACTGAAACAGCTCGATTACCACTCAGCAATACAAATGAGTGTCACGGTCCCTCCTGGGCAAGAGGGCTTTGCTCTGTTTGTATATTAATCTCTTGGAGGCCTATCAATATTTTCACAGTATGTGCTGCATAAGACCTGTGTTTACGTGACATACGTCATGGACAGTTAAAATTTTCCTGTAAAGTCATAATTCATAGAACAAACAAAAAAGCATGGGATATTAATGGAAAGAGACCAAAGAGGTGATTTCCTTTTGTGGTTGCCTGCAGAGTTAAACAATAACCTGCTGAATTGTGAGCTTTAGTTAACTGGAACTGTTCTGTCCTTACAGTATTGAAAACTGAAATGTACCAACTTGTAAATTCCACACATGGGTAAATCAAATTCCTTCAATTAGCACTGAATTCCCCCCTCCCACTTGCTTGTGAGGCTTAAAAGGCAAACACCTTTCTGTAGGCTATTGCTTTTTTTGTCAGAGTGCACTGACTACAAGTTTTGTCAGGTGATGTGAACGATTTCTTCTCATTTTTTCTTTTTGTAGAGATACTAGCTCCCACCTAGAAAAGTATCTGAGAAAGCTACCCCACTTCTTTTTTTTAAATCAGAGCAGAACAGTTTCAGAGTGAACACTCTGAATAGTCATGCAGGGCTCCAAGCATCATTCCCTTGTTTTTGTGATTAACATGCAAATAAAACTATTTCCTCAAAGACAATCTTACACGAAGACAGGAAATAAAAGACAAATGAAGCAGGAGGTTAAACACACTAGTGAAAATATAGTGAACCACTCTGTGGATGTACTCTTGCAGAAGTAGGTGACCCAAGTTTGCTTAATTCTGAAGTTAATGCACAGGAGTACTAAGGTCACTTCATTTTGGAAAGAGCACATTCAAAAAGGGTTTAATATACTGAACTTCACATCTTCACTTAACTCAGATTAACTTTTGAACAGTCCAGTGTAGACATGCTTTTGGCACATCTATCTTTTATAGGAAGAAGGATTGTTTCAGCTGAGACAACACAAGGAGCTGGGAAGAATCACTGGAAGATTAGATAGCAATGTTGTCATATCACAGTACAAACATGGTGGGTAACAGTTAACCACCACCCCTTTCAGGCAACTTTAGTAAATGCTGCTGGCCCCATTTTACAGATAAGGAAATGAAGGTAGAAAGGTCAAGTGACTTGTTCAAGCCCACACAAGTCAGTTACCCTGACCCAGACTACCTAAATGAGACAACTGCACAGTGGTAAAAACAGATATGATTTAAATTGATTTAGAAATCAGACACAAATGTAGCTGAGAAGATTGTTTCAGTTTGACAGTAACTTATTTCAAATATTCTTAAACCATAATTTTGATTTCAAAATTTTGAAAGTCATTGGGTTTGTACCAATTTAACTAAAAAGAAAATAATGAATATTGTTTTTTAAAGGAAATAATATCATTAAAGTGATGAACTTTCTTCCTTAGATAATGCCTCAGAAGCTCTGAGCTGCTAGGCAAAAGTTCATTTTACTAGATCTTTTTACCAACTAGTATTATGCAGACGGGGTATTATGGACCATGGAGGCAACACGTGGCTGCAAAAAGGAGGCAAAACTGAAGAGTAGCTTTGATATAACTGTAAAGCCTTCAATTCTGAACATCAAATTTGTGAATTATATTCAAGGTCTTACTGTCTGGGTGCATTAATTAGTGTTCTCTCTCCCACTTTGTATTTAAAAACAAAGAGATACAGTTTGAAGTTAGAAGCTAACACAGACATAGCAATTTTCAGTGAGAATCTATTCAGTTTTGAAGTACAAAAGATGATAGTTTGTCTAATGTCTGCCAATCCAAAACCTACAGCAGAACAAGCCAAAAAGAACCTGAAAAAAAGCAAACAAACAAAAAACGAAAAACACAATGATTTTTCTCCTCCCCCCCCCCCCCCTTTTTTTTTTTAATTAAAAAAAAAAAGCAGAGGTAGGGTCTGGGGACTGTATCTCCACTAACCATGTCAGAAGGAGGACACAAAAATAGTAGCCACACAATTCTGTTAAGTACACACATGAAAAAATAAAATGTTGCTCCTTTCCTATAGTGTTGCAGCATTTGTGCAGCTAAACAAAAACATGATCATTTGACCTGCTAAAACACAGACAGGAAGGTGATAGCAATTTTATCAAGTAACTTTTTCAACTACAAAACACAGGCATGTGTCATGCTGCACACTCTAGAAGCTGGAGCTGCCAGTGGGGTCGAACTTGTGTGGCAGGTGTGCCACAAAGTAGCCACATACCCTCCCCAAATGCTACTCCAATCCCCTTCCCCTGCACAATGTGCCGCTCTGCTTTCTATTCCTAGCCCTGTGCTCTACCTTATCTGCTGCTCCGCATTCTTCTTCCTTCCTTGTGCTCCCTGCCAGATCTGCTGCTCTGCCTTCTGCTTCCTGCCTTATCTTCACTGTGCTGCCTGTCCCCACCCCAATCTGCTGCATGCCACACAGTGACTGCCCATACTACTTGTGATACTCATGCCACAGGTTGGCCACCCAGGTTTGGTTGTGGTTGTCTAAGTTCCAAAGATGCCACCTATGCACACATTGCATTTTATATCTGAGCATGTCGTTTAAATGCTTTGGCAGTCATCCTGCATGCATAGTCCTAACTGTGAGTGGCATTTTTGGGACTTATACAACCATGAGGATGACCAAATTTATACATGTCTAGAGAAGAATGGAATGCCACCTTCAGTATCTAGATATAGTACTTTTAAACTTACCTGGTTAAGTACCATGGAAATACTTTTGTTAATAAATCAAGCAACAAAGTCTTTTGACAGTTCTTCCTAGACAACTCTTGTTACATAGTGTTCCAAACATGAGAGGGGAAGGGAAGCAAGTTTCCAAAGTCAACAGCAGCAGGATGCATTTTAAGAGCACCAGGTGATGGTTTTATTTTAACAGGAGTAGAGAGAAAGAAATTCCACAGAAACTTATTTCAGATTTCTGTTATCATACATCCAGATCACCCATGCCTTGACTAAAGTGATTCCAGTTTATTAGGGCAAAATATAGAACTATAGTAAATACTTGGCATGCTACTACTTCCTCCAATTCGGGTACAGTACTCAACTCTGAATGCTTTCAAAATAAAAGACGCATAGCTTCGATGAGGGTTTGTATATGGTCACATCTATCCTGGCACAGTTCTGTAGCATAGGCACAGCAGTCAGGTGTGTGATCCTGGATCCAAGTAGATAATCCAGAAAAAATCCAGGCACTGTTAAACTAGTAAAACTACACTTTTACTGGTATAAGTTGTTTTGCTCAGTTCTGAAGGTCTGGGGAATAAAAGTTAACTGGTAAGAACAAAACTTTGCAACGAATAAGAGGAATATACATTGGGAACATTTTACTAGTAGGGCTGTATGGATAAAATGCCTCCAGTATACATGCAGAAAAACAAACACACACCATCACTCAAAACTCTGTCTTATGCCCTCTTACTATGTCTGGGATTGTCAAGTTATTAATACTGAATTCTGTGTTCTTCCCTACATGAATGAGATGTTCTCTAGGCCAACGGTTTTCAAACTTACAAAAGCCATGGAACCCTTTCAATATCACTTCTTCTGCTGCAGAATCCCAACCCTATGCCGTGAGTTGACATGGAGCCAGAAAGACCTGGCCTGGCAATGGTGGTGCACTACCTCCTGGCCCACTCTGCCATCTCTTTGCAGAACTCCTGATGACATATTGCAAATCCCAGGGTGCCATGGGACACAGTTTGAAAACTACTGCTCTAAGCTAAAGAGCTTCTCATCTAAAAGCCAGACCACAGAGACAGAAAAGGAAAAGATACACAGAAGGATTTTTTTTTTTTTTAGGCAGTATCTTTAATTTTGTATCATATTCAGTCCTTGGGCAGGAACCCATGATAAACAAGTTGTCACATTGAACTGGGATATATCCTGTGGAAAATACTTTGTGTAAATAAATTAAAAGCCATTCTGTTTGACTGCAACAGCTTTAGCAAGCTTACTCTCACAGCTTGAAGTTAGCTTTAAAGTTTGGCCTATAATTGTTTTTACTGTAATGTTAAACTAACACTTCTCAGTGGTTAACTAGATGTCAGTCTTCATGTTGAGCTTTAGAAATGCAAAGTTCTTTCATGCTGGCTTCAACATGTTGTTAAAAGACAAAACTAGATTTGCCTTGTTTTTAGCAGGGCTGCATCATGCAAGATCTCTGAAAATTTGTTCTTCAATGTAAAGTTACGTCATGTTGCATTGCTACATCAGGTGTCAGAAAAAGGGATATTTTCATAATGATCTCTGAGACTGCTGGCTTTCCGGGAAAATAAGAATTTCTTATGGGGGAGGAGGCTGGGGAGCAAGGACTAAGTGGGTGCAGAGTAGTCAAAATTCCCAACGTAAGTTATTTTAGTCATTTAAGGCAGACAATACACAGACAGGCAAGACTGGATTGTTACTATAAATTTTAGCATGAATGAGAATTGGACCTATGAAGTATACCCCTTATTCCTTGGCTGCTTTTGTTTGGCAACCCAGAACACTTTTTGTTTTGTTTTGTTTTTTAAATACTACTATCTAAAATCCAACCATTCTCTCCTGGAGGCTTCCTGGAGTAGAAAAATATATGCCAGTATTCTCCCAAGAAGTTTTGAAGCAGTTTTGAAGCATTACATTGTGATTCAAGTTTCACTGACCTTGTTGTAATTGAGTAGAATTATATCAGTGAGAGAAAGAGATTAGATTCAGTCCTTTAGTGTTTATTAAATTAAATGCACACCTTGTAGAGTTGTGTGGGATGGAAAAGTTTGAAAAGCTCCTTTCAGACCTATGCTAGTAAATACTCTTTACCAGAGGTAGGAAAGCTCAGAAGAGAGGTCAGTTTCTTTACCTTATTACTCCCTGTGATTTAAATGTTTGGCTTAAGTAGCCAATTTGTCCCATTCCCATTTGAAAACAGGTGTTCTCTTCCAGAGGTAGCTATTTTCCATATTATAGAACCTATGCTAAGGTTGAGGATTTAAACTGGAGAAGTCAGCACAGTCAGCCTGGTGACTGAACACTTACCAGGAGTTAAAAAGAAACAAAACTGTACAGAATACTGCCAAGTTTTGAGGTGTAGTTCTCAATTTCTAGAAACTAAGATAACATAACAAGCCAGGTCACTGAAGTACTACAGAGAAGCACAGCATGACTTTCTTTATTGAGAGCTTTGGTGTAAGTTTCAATCCTTTCTTTCTGAAGCTGTGATATCCCCAGCAAGGTTATTTTGTTCAAACTCCCTGAAAGCCTCATTAACAAAAGTAAAAATGATATTACTTTTGCTAGGAAAGAAAATAAATAAATAAGAAAAGGAACAATTAAGCAAAGAGAATTTTGCTTCTGTTTCCTCATTTGTCGTGAACTTTCGTGCTGTCAGTAGCAAGGATTCTCAAAGATCTTCACATTGCAGACGTCATCTTAATACTAAACTGCCTCGTGGACATACTTCCTTACCCAATTGTTACCATGCAAAACACTTCTATCCATTCAACATTGCAACAGAACCTTGTGGTATCCACTGGAAGTTATTAGCATACCACATATGATTTTAAGTTATAGAAATCTAACATACGTCTATCAATCCTGGTTTTGTCTCTCAGTGTAGAATAATTCCCAATATTCCCAGGTACTTAAGAAATCCCCATATGTCAGCTTCAGCAGAAATCATATTTTCTTTACAAATAGTCTAAGGGCCAAACATTTAAGACCATATTCAAATTCAATGTTAAAACAAAACAAACACACACTCATACTTAAACAGATATAAGCTTCTGCTAACGACTTAGATGCTTCCCTGGAATTTTACACTGTAGTAAAAGAATTGGTACACTGCAGAGTACCAATTGCATAACAGTGTTTCAGGCTGGAATAAATCCAAAGGTTCACATGCGAGTTAATGTCTGTTGAACTGTGCATATTTCTAAGACTGGTAATGTTTTCCGTATACTTGGAAGATACCCTTATATATCTAAAATGAATTGCTATTTAAAAGGTGAAAGAAAACATGCAATATTTATACTTAGGGACATGTAGCAAAAGAAACAAAAATACTGAGAGGAGGGAAAGCTGAGCAATCCTTGAATCATCTAGCTGCTATAATGAAAAGAGGAATCAACTAGCAAGAAGTTGCTGGCTTCCGTGTATTACCCTTTCTTTTCTTCCTTTCCTAGCCACCCTGTAACTGTAATTTTTGTGGTTACTCAGCAAGTGCCTCTACATACTACTGGAAGAGGAAACCATTACTCTGCTTAGTAGTAATATCTTCCATTTAATCTGTCCTCAGACTAACAAAAGATCATCAAAACCATATAGGACAAAAACAGACTCACTCAAATGAGCCAGAAGCCCTTCTTCAAGCACATGAGTTCAGCTGCAAGTTTCTGTTCAGACTAGGTCCTGAAACTGCATTCTCTCAATGTTCCTTGGTCAGAAGAGAGAAAACAGCTGCTAGGACACCTATCCAAATGACCAGCTGACCATATTACAGCAAAGTGGAGTACACACTTTTAAACTCCGTGCAAATAAAGCCAAGCCGCTCAGAAATGTAAGTCTTACAAGATATTTTTGGCAAAGTAAAACAAGTGCATCTCCTTTAGCTGTACATTAGGCTGAAAGGTCTGGGACCTTACAAGCAGGTAGTGTGTAGCAAAGTTATCACAAAAAGATTGATTACAACAGTCAGACTCTAACAACTTGCTCTAGGGCAGTCGTTAGATAAGCCACAACTACTGTTGCAAAATTACTCTCTCTCACTCTTACGTGTGCGTGCGCTCAACTTTTCAAACAAAAGCTACTCATGCTTACACTGTCTTGACAGCCCAAAACGAAAATAGCAATCATCACAAATGTATAAATCACTCTCAGGGTACATCTACATCAGTGATGAAAAGCTTGCGTTTTTTAAATGCGCACCCTGACACTTCTTTAATAATCTCAGTGTAGGCACAGCAAGTGACTGTTGTGTTAAGACACACAAACCTCACCCCTGCTTACATGCCACACTAGCCAGTGGCCTGTGATAGAACAAAAGAAACATGCAAATAAATGCAAATCTGTAGCTGGCAAATTATAACGGTTTTAACGATAAAACCAGATTTTGTGGACAGTCTCGCTGTTTACTCCCAAATGATCAGTTTAGCAATACATTGCAGGTGTGTGCACAGCCAGCTGAGGACTCCAAGCCAGGCTGCTGCATCTGGGGTTTGTGAACAAAGAGAAGCCAGCCTCTGCTTAGTCATTTAATGCCAGATCCCACCCACCCCCTCTCTTACTTCCCCTCCATGGCTCCTTTGCTGTTACCATCCCCACACTGCACTCTAAGTGCATAAAAGAAGCTCCTTGGCTTTTTTCCCCGGGAGGTTAAAGATAGAGACCAGCAAAGCCACATGCATTTTTTCTCAAAGGAGGAGCACAGCCTCCCAGCCTGTAGTCTACTCTCCTATTGTCCACACCCAGTAAAGAGATACACAGTAGTTACAGCTGCTCCTTCTCTTGAAGCAGCTCCTGGACAAGATCTTGTGGTAGCTGGGTCCCTGGTTGAGAACCACTGCTCTGAATGGTGGAAGTAGGAGAGGGGAGCAAGAAATAAGAGTTAGTAGGCATCACAAAAATAATCATCCTCAAATGAGGCAGCGATAAGCTCTCAGCATGATCCGTGAGTGTACAGCATTTTGTGCTATCTTGCCTTAGCATCCCTCTGCTGTCCCAGTCTCTGGTTCTGTTTTAGTTTATAAGGCATAAAGATTGGACCAAAGCAGCTTTCATCTGACATAATATTAAATGGATAAATGTGTAGAGTTTTGTTGTTACAGATGGCCAAAATCTAGACTTTAGATGTTTCTCCCTTGTTGAAGCCAACTCAGACCCATTTGTTTATTGATTTTTTGCACCTACGGCAACCTCAGAAAACAGACTAGTTTGTATGTTTGCTGTGGCACATATGTATGTCTTAAAGGTTTGCATCTTGTATCTGTGCAGTTAGAAAGGGCCACACAATCTTGGGGTCGATGAATAGGTAACATCAGAATCCCTCCAGTCTTTACCAATTTGTGCAAATGTGCCCAACTCCCACTTCTCTGAGAAGGCAACACAACTCTAGATAAGGTTTTGTAACATCAGCCCCACAATAAGGGCTCTTTAGCCAGATAAGTGTGGAGAAGGAACTAGAGACTTGCACAATAAGTGAAAAGGGACTTTCAGAAATGCTCATGCTGGGATGACTCCAACCCCATTTGAATCTCTAGGCTTTGCAATTAATTTATATTACTTCTCTGATTTTTCTCACTACTTACTGCTTTCTTAAGGAAAGGACAGCATACACAGCAGCAGCTTTCAGAAGCTATTTAGCTTCTTGGGGCCTCTTGACTTAATGTAACCCAACGCAAGATAAGATACTAACTGAAGAAGGGCAGAAATAAAAGCAGAACTGCTAGGACAAGAAGTGGTAGGGAATGTTCTCCCTTTTTAAACTCAGATTTTTAATTCTTTAATATTTTATGCAGAATTATCAAAAGCTACAATCATGCTTGTGATAAGAAGATACTGCCAACACGCATAAGAGCATAACAAACCACCAGTTGATCAAAGAACAGAAAGTAATACAATCTTACAGCCAGCCATGTTTTTGCTCAAGGAGCCTGAACCTGAGATGAAGTGGCAAATATGAGACGCACAAAACTGTGCTTTCAGATGTGCACCATCTTACCAATTTCAGTGGGTCCAGGAGCAGGTTCTCTCTCAGAGTGCTTAAATAGCAGAAATAAGAATAATGAACAAGCCTGCTATACTAGCCAATCAAACCACTGAAACTGAGGAAACTGTTCTCAAAGGAAAGCTTGTAGACCGGGCTGTCCTGTATCCATAAAACATTCAACCATAGGATTAAGCCCTATTGAAGGTCAGTGGAATTTGAAGTTAAGTGTTACATGTTTTTCTCAAATACCATTTTGAAGACAAATTCCCAAATTAACACTTAAAAACAAATCAATCATATTCTTAAACCAAAGCTGTTGGAGGAAAAAAACCCCTCAGATACGTAGGAAAAAAGGAGATATGGGAAGCTTGCCAAATGTGGGTAAAGAATTCAAGGATTCTTTTTTTTCCCCCTACTTTTACACATAAATGTGTATTGGAACACCAAATTCTCTGATAACCTGAAACGTCTTAGATAAGAAATAAAAAATTAAATCCATATAATCAATCTGCCACTAAATATTCAACACAGACTATGTTTGGCCTCTGAAAACCAGGTCAACTAGATTTGCAGTTTGGTTAGTATTTTTCAAAGACATATGGTAGGACTTGGTGTTCCTGTAAGAAACTGCACTATTTTAGAGGCTACTATGGTAATCCTTCCAGAAGTCTATCATAGGGTTGAAATGCAAGAATTTTACAAGTACAGCACAATGTCATGATCTCTATGCAGACTATGAAAACAGCTTTTCTTTGAACAAGATATGAGCCTTCAGCCATGTGTCTTAACTATGTTTATTTGGTTACTTTTTACACGAGAAGAGTTGGCTGTTTTCTCCCGAGCCTTCACATTTGCTTGACACTAAGCAAGATACTTACTGAGTTAGTTGCAACACAAATTGTTTTTGGTAGTGCATCATTTACATTGACATTAGTAAGAATGATTACCCTATAGACTTAACAGCATTGGGGAAAAATCAATCAAAGTAAAAACAAAAACAGAACTCTTATTTATTGCGAATGTAATATTTTGTTCCAGAACAAAGATCAGTGAAACATGAATGTAACACTGAATTTTAATCAGAGCCAGAAGCAGAGGTATGATGCATGGTAGTATGATATAAAGCATTATTTCCTGAAATAACTGAAGAACAGTACATTAGCAGCATTCAAACCTAAGTCTGTACTAATGAAGTTAAGATCTGTAGTTCTTTGCTGATGGGTGACAAGCCATGGAGTCTGTAACAGTCAATGAATTCGTCCACCTTGTCTAATCCAACATGAAGCATGTTTAAACAACACAGTAATCAAAATTAAAACTGCATGTGGTACTACCTGTACACACACAGAAATCTTATAAAAAACTACTGTCTTCCACCAGTAAATTCTCTCTCCCAGTTTTCCTAGTATAGCTGTTCTCTACAAAGGCTCATGAGAGAGCGCAACCTAGCAGTTAGTAGGAAGACAAAAGTTGTGGGTTCTATTCCTAGCTCTGCAACCTCAGACATGACACTCTCCAACTCCTTAGTTGACCTATTTAAAAATATGTAACAATATTTACTTCTGGGGGTAAGTCTTAATTTGTATTTTAATATTTTGGGATGAAAGGCACTAAATCAGACTTGTATTTAAAAAAAGATTTTGCTTAAGCAACTACTTGTCCCTTTCCTATGGATATTGTTCAGGTTTATAAGGTCTACCCACAGAGACTTTAGATATATTCTATGTAATTCAACTAAGAAGTGTATGTTGCCCAAGTCTTTTTGCTTTGGGAAGACAGCAATACCCTGGAATTCATAGATTTCATAGACATCAGGGCTGGAAGGGACCTCAGAAGATCACTGAGTCCAGCCCCCCGCCCAAAGGGCAGGAAGTCAGCTGGGGTCATAGGATCCCAGCAAGATAAGCATCCAGTTTCATCTTGAAGGTGTTCAATGAAGGCGCTTGAACCACCTCTTGTGGCAGGCTGTTCCAGACCTTGGGGGCTCGGACAGTAAAGAAGTTCTTCCTTATGTCCAGCCTGAAACGATCTTGAAGTAGTTTGTGACCATTCGACCTCGTCATCCCTTGGGGCGCTCTGGTGAATAAACGTTCCCCCAGATGCTGGTGGTCACCCCTGTTAAACTTGTAGGTGGCCATCAGATCACCCCTGAGCCTACGCTTTTTCAGGC
>NW_005841906.1:3264336-3276012 GCF_000455745.1 Alligator sinensis
CGGCGGTCGTGGGGGTTGGCGGGGGGCTCCGCGGCTGCTGGAGGGCTTGAGGGGGCTTCGGGGGGGCTTCGGGGGAGCGGGGCGCAGCGAGCTTTCACCCGCGCGTCTCTCGCCGCTTCCAAGCCTAACTGGGACAGTTCAGCCAAAGTGAATGTTAACTACAGAATCCATTTTCCTGTTAAAATTCTCTCCCATTTACAGCACCTTAGGCATATGTAACCAGGGTGTCAGGATAACTGCTTCAGACATTTCCTGCCCCAGTTATGTGCAAGAAAAATTATGAAACTATATCCCTGATACCTTCTTCTATGAAGAGCAAAAGAAACTCTGATTGCATTATCAACAGTAAAAACCACTTAGCCTCTTTACTGAGTGCTGAGCAAGTGAAAGGAAACTAAAATTTAATTCCAACTTTAGAAAAGCAGTTTACATAAGCTGCCAAGTTCAACAAAAAATATGTAGAATTAAACTGATGGAAATATGCCATTCAAAGACAAGCCATTTTGTTTCTTTTATAACACCATATTTCAGAAGTAGCATAACACACACTCTGATACAGGGGTGATTACCTAGCTCTGCTCATGGATGGCACCACACACTCCTGTCACAACCCAAAGTTGTGGATTTTTGATTGTGTGCGCTTCAGCACCGCTAAATTATGTTCCCGCCAAATTGCAGCTCTTTTGCACGACGGAGCGTTCTGTTGTTATAGAGAACCCGCGTGCAGAAAAGTGTTTCCCGTCGTTTTGTAGCCTTCTTTGCATTGTGCATTTCTCTTGCATTATAGTGATGCACGCTGCAAAGGAGTTCCCGCCATTTGTATTAAGATTTGAGCCACATTATTGGCCAGTCTTAATATAGGCACACGTGGCGGCTAGCTATTGGCTTGCTAGCCGTACAAAAGGCTTGGGTGGTTTCCGCCCAAGTTGGAGAGAAAGACGGAGAGACAGCTCTCTAAGCGCTGTGGGTCCTTTCAAACCCAGCGCATCTTTCTTAAGTAGGCGATAGAGGCTCCAATTGCCGAACCCCCGGAGCCTAGCAAACTCCGGGGCACCACTCACCGACGGCCTCTAGCCTCGAGGATTGAAGCGGAGCTGTACCTGGAAACTGTCCAGCCTGCACCGCGACCATCTCCGGTGTAAGTAAATAATCTTTTCAATCAACCATTACGCCTCCGTGACTGATTCTAGCTCGAGCGTACTACTCCACCCCGCAGTTTTTCTCCGGCCCCGCATGCCCGGGCTGCCGGCCACAGCCCGCGTGCACACAGACAGGCCCGGCTCGCGCCCGGCGAGGACGGGACCGGGAGCCGGCCCGCACAACTCCAAGAAGCAATGCATATGAGGGCAAACCCCCACCCCCAAATACACCTGAAGACGTCAGCAATTGAGGCAAAATCCTTCAATCCAGTTTTTCATCCAGCAGTTTTTAACTTCTGTATCTTCCTTTTCTAAAAATCTGGGTGTCAGTTAAAGTTTGTTTTTCTTTAGCCAGAAAACCCTCCCACATACTCATCTGAGCACTTCTTGAAGTTCTCTAAACATTTTTTATAGCGCTGGACTTTGTCCAAATATTTGAGCTACCTGGTTTCTTTAGATGCATCTCAAACTTTCTGTTTACAGTGTAGTAAGCTCTTTATTTCAAGACCTTACTAATTTGTTCCAGCACTTGGAAGAAGCAGACAAACATCACTCACTGGAACTGGCAGTTTCCGTCTTCTTTTTGTACTTTCTCTGAAAATTACAGTTTCCAGCACTTATCTTTGCATTCTTTCCTTTCCTGTCACCATTAAAACTTTGTGTCTTATCAAAGGGAAGTGTGGGCTTTCTGATGTTGGTAAAGACAGTTAAGAATCTCCCAGTGAACAAGATTTAGGTCTAGTGTTCCAAACACAGCTCTACTCACCTGAGTAGAGCTTACAAGTAGGCCCCTGTATTGTTAGGTAGACATTTCAGGACGTGAGTGGGGCAAAGAACAGTAGAAAGGAACTGAAGAGGAAGGGGGAGGCTGCATATCTGCTCCTGTCCTGAAAATACATTCATACTATGGGGAGGAAAGTTCTTGGAAGTCATTACCTTGCCTCCCTCCTTTCTCCAAAGCTTCCCAAGCCATCTGGTTGTGGTAGCAGGCTGTTCCTTGTCTCTCCCCTGGAACATAATGCAACTTTGACTACACAGATATGAAGTGGTACTTTACCGCACTAGCAAAGACAATTATGCTGGTATTCATTAGAGTGCTTATTCTAGTACAGGTGCTGCTATAAGTAAAATAGAAGTAGCTATTATGATTGTAGCTATTATACCAGTACAAATGCATCACACTGAAGGTCACACTGGTATAACTATATTATAGTATCATATTGTAAAAATGTTTTTTTAGACCAGTCAGTAGCCAGACACCCTCACACTGCTCTTCTCTTCCCTTTGGTGGCCAGTCTGGCTGCAAAAAAGCATGCTGCTTGGTTCCATGAAGCCAAAGTGATAACCTTCCTCACCTGAAGCCAGACACAGCATGCAGCTTTCTCCTGAGTTAGCCATTGCAAGGTGGCAAAGCAAAAAGCTTGCAACAATAAAATAAATAAAAACAAACAATGACAATGAGGCCTTCCATTTTTTGAGTGCATGACTGTGGATAATTTAACTAAATATAATTTTTAGCCAAAAAACTTCAGAAAAATACCCAGCACACCTATGCTGTTCTTTTTTTTTTTTTAAATCTTCAGAACCTTCCTGAATGCGGAAAGTTGCATATCCATCCTTGAACAAGGAAACTCAGAGAACAAACTCCTGTACTGTATAGGTAAAGGGTCGGCAACCTATGGCCTATTGGCTGAATCTGGCCCACAAAACCATTGGATCTGGCAGCATTTGACAGCTGAGAGCTTTACCCTTGCCATGCTATGGTCAGGTGACAGAGAGAAGTGGGCGGCCAGGTCCTAATGGTGGCCTGTGTCAGACCTGAGCTGAGTCATTCTGGGCTGCTGTTGGAAGACATCGCCAGCCACCGGTATACATGGCTACCCTCAAGTCTCCTTGCAAGCCTGTGTAAAATTGTCAGCTAGAGTCTTTGCTCAAAGGAAAGCTAAAGCATGGCTTATCTGCTTTATCCAGAAGTACAGTATCATGCGGCAGAAAGCAACCATTTACACAACACAGAAACTCACTGTGTACATTAGGCTAATTCTGTACAAGTCCCCAAAGAGACACTTGAAAATTAGTAGTTAGGAATCATTTATAGAAAATAAAATTTCTGTATCTTTATTACAAAGACCTCATCAAGTTATTAAAACTATAATATGCAAAGAGAACAATTTATTTTTTGCTGAACTATCTTTCTTATTTACCTTAATTTTGATAAGTTTTAATGGTGAAAACCAATGGATTATTTCATTTGTAGGCTCTCTACTCTAGCATATGCTTGGTTTGGTTTGCAAATACTGTAGGAAACATTTGTTAACCTGTCTCCATGAGAACTTACTTTTATTTCAGTGAATGGCTATTGTCATTAAGGGTAGTGAGAGCTGGTTTTATGGACCAAACTTGACACAATACTGTCCATCTGTCTTAAAATAAAATTTAAACATATTAGGATATGAATATTAGTCTAAGGTGATCTGACAAATAGGTACATTAATAAAGTCCCAGCATTTTGGAGCTTAAATTCATATTCCAGACCCAAATCTTCAGCCTCTGTGCATGAAGAATATCCATTGCTCCTATGCCCAAAGAAATTCTTTGCATGTCCCTACATAGCACAATATGGTACCATGCAGAAGTGCTCCATACTAACTGTTAATGTAGTGGCTTATACACTCAAGTTCATACAACAGGGCAGTAACATGCTGAAATATCCAAGGCATGTCAAGTTTTGCAAGCATTAGATTCAAAACTGGATGGGGCTGAGCTGTGTTAGCACAAGGCTTTGCCAAGTTAATCAACTCTGCACAGAGCTGACTTGCCCCACATAGACTACAGAGGGTAGATAGTATCCTCTATACTCGTAGACTAATTAAGGATAGATGGTATCCTTAATTGGATACTATATCAAAACAGACTGCTGGATGAGAGGAAAAAGATTCCTGTTCATGGCACGCAGCCTGTTCCTGTTACTTTTCTTCTCCGCCATCATGTTATGGAGGATGTGCTGGGGCCATTGACTTATGTTGTGCATTTCTTGTGGTTTTCGGAGTGTATTATTATTAGCTATTTTTAAAGTAAGGTCTATGGAAGTTTGTTGGTAGGCTTCATACAGAACTGGATTTTAAGGGAGGATAGTGAAGAACTGACAACAATCAACTGGCGCACATTTTCAAGGTAGCTATTCAACACCAGTGGACTGTAGAGGAGAAGACAAGCACAGAGAACGAAAGGATACCAAAGGAACAATGAAGTATGTAGACAAAAGTAACTGCTGAAATATTCCCAAGTATAAGAGGCTTGAAAATGCTGCAGAAGAGAACATTTCAGCCACAGGACATACAAGAAATGCTGCTGCACCCTCTGGCTGGAAGACTTCAAAACTGCTGTGACTACATACAGCTATACCTCTCCAGCTATGGGGCACTATAGGGAGCAGAGAATGTCTTTTGTCAGAGCAGAAAGTCTGGTGGAGTGGGAGACAGCAGTAGCAACAAGGATGCCCTGCCACTGGGATACTTGGCTCTCAGCCCCTGCCCTTCTCCTCTTCCCAGACCAAAGACTTAGTGGAGAGTAGGAGCTGGAGAGGCTGGCTCCAGTGGCAGGGTGGATGCAGGACTCTGACAGGGGGAGCCAGAGTGGTGACAAGCATAGGGGGTCACCGTGTAGGAGGTCACCTGCAGGGGTTTATAGTTAGGACCTGAGGGCTGGCTCCCGGACAGTTTGCAACTGCTGCTCTGACTGCTTAAGCAGTGCCCTGGCTGCCTGTAGCAAGGATCTGCTCTACCATCCTACTGCAGAGCAACACGCCTGCAATAGGCACTAACAGTCTCTGGTTTTCCCCCTGGCTGCCTATTCCCCTGCAGCCAACTCATCAAGGGCATTGTTTCTCTCACCTGGAAAACCTCCCAGATGCTGAATCTTCCTTAAAAGTAAAAGAAGCCTCTGGCTCCCTGTTAGAGAGCCCCAGTGGAAGTCAGCAAGGGTCTGGCAAAAGAGTGCAGGCAGCTTGTGGTGTTGTGCAGTGGCTCCCCAGCCCCTGGAACTGGGATTCCAGTCCTAAGCCCTTGAACCTCTCCTCTCCCCCTCTTACCAGAATGAAGGAGGAGGTGGGGATTCGGCTGGAAAGTGCATCCTGGTGACAGCAACAGGACTAGCAGCAAGACCCAGCTGTTGGGCAGTTTAGCAAATTGTCAGTCAACCTGCCAGACTGTTCACCCCATTTTACCTCCCTTGTGAAGTAGGAGAGAGAGGAAGGTGAGTGGAGCACTGGGGGATTCTGGAGGACCTTGGGGTCCCCTGTCTCTGTGCACATGCAACAAAAAATGAAATACTTCAGAGAGGACTTCATTTCAAGAGGTCCTCTTTCAGAGTACTTCAAAGGACATGTGTTTTTGACACTCTTCAAAGGGCCAGCTGTACAAACCTGTCCAAAACATTTCTGTTGTTACTTCTGTCGCAATATAAAAGTTTGAGGAGAATAGACCAAATGAGAGGAAGACACAAGAGTGGAGATGTGAGTTGGACTGGTGTCATACTGAACCTCAGAGGCAAGATCGGAAAGTTAAAACCATATATGGGAGCTAAGAAAAGGGGCATGACAGTTGAGATACAGGAGAGGAAGAGAAAGTTGTTGGGTTTTTTTCCTAGTAGCATTCTGGATGTGCTAGAGGGGTGTAAAATGAGTCAAGGTAGACTAACCAGGATATTAGTAATTGGCACAAGACAGGGGAGAGGGGGTGGGGGAGGCAAGGCTTTAGCAGCATTTTAAAGAACTAACAGGATTCAGCAAAATCATAGGTATTGGCTGAGAAAAGAAAATTTGACTATGACTCAAACTATACATGATGCAGAAACTCAAGTGAAATCTTGGCCTCATTGAAATCAGGGTAGGTTTTTGTCACTGACTTCAGTGGGGCCGGATTTCACCCCATCTTTGTCCTCAAAAAGAAAAAGTGTCATACACACTTACGGCGTGGTATACAAAAATGTCATAAACACGACAAGGTTCTTTGAGTAGACATGATATCTTTTATTAGACCAACTACATAGTTGGAAAAATTGTTCGTTCCAAGCTTTCAAGCACAAACACCCTTCTTCAGGCATAGGGAGAGTCTGGTGGTGGTGGTGTGCTACAACCAACAACCTCATAAGCATGACTTCACTGTTGCAAGGCTGCTTGTGTGAGGGAGGATGATGAATTTACCATCTGTCACCAAGAGGAGGAAGAAAAAGAAAAACTGAGGGGGCATTTTTTTAAAGCTAAACTGAGTTTGAACTGGAAACAGAACACATGTGAGGAGATGGGCCTAAACACCGAACATGTGATAGATTTGAAAATAGCCAGCAGAGATGAGAGAGATTGAGCCCATATGAATCTGAGCCCATATAAGTTGTTACTGCGCAGTCAATAGGTACTTGCTAAATCAAGTACTAAATGACTACAGTAACTGCCAGTACTGTATAGTCCTGGTACCACACATGTCATTTCTGCCCCTACTGTGCAGTAGCGCTGGTGTCACAGTTCATGCCCCCCAATGCTACGTCACCAAAGTGTCTTGTATAGACGCATCCACTGTGTTGCAGTCTGAACTTACCCAGGCTACCTTGGGTAATGGAAACAGTTTAGTTACTGTAGTACTGAACTCTGTGCACCTCATTTATCCATCCTATGCTATGGCTGCTGGACAGCTTCCATTGCCTTTCTATTAATCTTTGTATGAAATGTCTTCATTATAGTTAAACAAAGTAACTACATTTAACTATAAACAAGCATTCTTAACACAGGTAGGCTTTGTAGTAATGTGTCATCCTGTTTATCCATATAAGAGGCATATCACATGGTTCTGTGTGTTGAGATGTTCTTGGAATCTCTCTAAGCCAGTTATCTCAGGTGCAGATTAAGCTACCCGTCTTCCAGGGAATTATGGGAAGGACACTGGAGAACTATCACCCTCCACTGATTTCATTTACATTGGGTAGGGTGGATTTGCATCTTCTAGACTGGGGTGGGCAATTATTTGGGCCCGAGGGCCACTTAGGGAGTTTTGGTAAGCTGTTACAGGCTGGGTCTGCCCTCCCCCATCCTGCAGCAGCTCACCAAAACTCCCCAAGAGGCTCAGTTCTGCTTAGTGCTCAGCTGCACAGCTGGAACAGGGCTGCGGGTGGCTGGGGTGTGGTACCTGGGAGCGGAGCAGGCAGCCGGGGTCAGGGCTGGAATCACGGGGTGGTGACAGTGCAGGGCTGGGGCTGGAGCCCAGGGCAGAGCTGCAATCCACTCTCCGCACACTTCTGCAGCAGGCACCTGTTCCGCAGGCAGGAGCATGTGGGGAGTGGATCATGGCTTTGCCCCCGGCCCCAGCCCTGCACTGTCACCACCCCATGATCCCAGGGTCTCCATGGAGACCAGCAGGACTTGTGTAGGCAGGGTGCACAGTCAATGTAGATGGGATGGGTCCATGGGCAAGCAGGGAGTGGCATCCAAGAGCAGAACAGGCAGGTGGGGCCAGGGCTGAGGCCTGGGGCAGAGCTGAGATGTGATCAGCTCTCTGTATGTCCCTGCCCATGGGGCCAGCACCTATCACAGGGACACATGGGAAGCAGATCATGGCTCTGCCCCAGATCCCAGCTCAGTGCTGTCACCGTCCTATGAACCCAGCCCCACCCATCCTGCTCCTGGACACTGCTCTCTGCCCGCCCATGGCCCCATTCCATCCTCCTAGCCATGAGCCCTGCCTGTGTGGGCTCTGCCTATGGCAGTGGGTGTGGGGCAGACAGGCCAGGGTGCCTGGGCAGTAGGACTGGGTCCAGCAGCAGCAGCAGCACGAAGGAGCCATTGCCACATGCAAGTCAGGCTGGCTGCAACTGTGCCTCCCCAGCCCCACTACATGTCTGGGGGCAGCAGGACCAGTCACATGCACCCACAGCCTGGGCTGCACCCCACATCTGGGCCAGGAAGACCAAGGGATCAGTTGTAAGCTGGACAAAATCTTTTGGGAGGCCAGATCCAGCCCTTAGGCTGTATTTTGCCCACTCCTGTTCTAGAATAACCAAAGTAGATTTTACATATACGTGTATATAAAATGCATGTATAGCACAAGCATTTGAGAGCTGATGCTCACTTCATCAGATGCTGTAAAGCAGGGGTGCCAAACTCCCTGATGAGTGGCATGGGACCAGTCTGCAGGCCAGATCAGGCCCACAGACCTGTTCCCCCATCCCCTCCCAGCACACCTGATTCAGCAGCTGCTCCATCCAGTCTGGGACCTATGCCACATGCAGTGTGGATCCCAAAGCAAATAGAATGGGCATTGTGTGTGGTGCAGCCCAACAGGAGCAGCAGCTGCACTGCACATAGTGCCCACCCCAGCTAGACTGTGCCATACGTGGTATCTGCTTTGTGATGTGTACTGTACATGGCATCTACTCCAGCTAGTCTGGGACCTGTGCTGCATGCGGTGCTCACAAGCACCGCATGCAGAGCAGGTCCTGGACTGGCTAGAACAGGCATCACATACAGTGCAGTCCCGGAGCTGCCAGGGCAGGTGTCACATGCAGTGCAGTTGCTGCTCTGGACAGACTGTGCCACACATGGCGCTTATTCTGGCTGTTCTGGGATCCACACTGCATGTAGCATGGGTTCCAGACCAGCTGGAGGAGCCACTGGAGCAGGTATGTGGAAGGGAGGGTCCAGCAGCAGCAGTTGGAAGGAGCCACTACTGCTGGAGCTGCCAGAAAGCAAGTCAGGCCACTGCTGCACCACCCCAGCTCCACTGCGTACCTGGGGGTGGCAGGACTGACCACATACACCCATGGCCTGGGCTGCACCCCATACCTGGGCCGGGTATGACCAAGGGATCAGATGGGCCTGATGTGGCCTGTGGATCAGCCCCACACCACGGCCATATGCTGTGCCCCACACGGGCAGACCCAGGGGCACACAAGGGGCCAGATGGCAGGGCTCAGTGTGCCAGATCCAGTCTGTGAGTCTTATGTTTGATACACCTGCTTTAAAGCTTCAACTCACAAAAGCATTTGCTATATACATCTACTTTGGTTAGTCTATAAAAGTGCAAGTCTACCCTGCCTTCTGTTTGACTTTAGACTAACACGGCTAACTATGTCCCTCTCTCCATTTACATCCCTTACTGCAAGAGTGAGGAAACTTCAGCTCGAATTAAAACTGCATCTTGGTTTTAACACGGGCCCCTAGTCAGGTAAATTATTTGGGTACATTGAACCCACACCAGGTTTTCAGCTGTGTGGATGGTAGGTGTTGTGGGCTATAAGGTAAGAGACAACTTGTGTTCAGCAAAGACACATCCATGTACATATCCCCAACCTCCAACAATCCTTTCAAAACTTCAAGCCTTTATTCACCCTTTCTACTGTATCACACAAGGACATACTAAAGTGGTGGCAAGAAAACATCTGTCAATTATGTTAGTCATCTCGGGTATCAGATAGATTTACAGTAAATGAAAGTTAAAAAAAAAAAAAAAAAAAAAAGGAAGCTAAATTGCAGACTCCTAGAAGCAAAAGTATAGCTTGTTCCACACTTTCACAGTGCTGAGCATGCCAGCAGAGCAGATAACTAATAACAGTGAACACTGGAAGACCTAAGTCAATGTTTCTTCGGAGGTAAAATAGGTTTTTCTGTTAAGCAGTTTCTAGCTGGCTTATTCTCTCCGTTCGAACCTAACATCCAGACAATCACACTTTTCTTAATTCTCTATTTGACACTGCTTTCCCTCCATGTTAAGGGCTCCTTTCCTCAAATGTATGGGTTGTTAGTTTTTTGTTTTGTTTTGTTTTTTTTAAGTATAAAAACTATTCCCTAGACTTCAAGCAGATGGAGTATACAGTGGTGCCAATTAGTGTATACTCTAGGTACATACCAGGAAACTTACAGAATTAGTGTTTAATCAGTAACACACAATGGATCATGAATTAAAAGGAATTCCATGTACAGCAAGGTTAGAGGTCCCTTCCTCGTGGTTGTGACGAAGCCGTGTGCTCCAAATCATGGAGGTTATGGAGTCTATAAAAATAATAATAATAATAACCCCATTTGCCACATGTTAAACCAATGGTCCATGACCCATGGGCACTGACTGTGAAACCTTCTGATGTTGTCACTAGCCACAGGAAGTTTTAGTTAAAACTGAGGTTTAACAGGGAGAGTTAAATATGACACTGTCCATGGCAGGCTACTTGTTATTGCCTACAGGTCATCATACGCTGAGGACTACTAGATTAAACGGTCTGCTAAATTTAACTGCCATATTATAAGGTTTCTTGATAATTAGCGATTAGTGCATCAGTTTTTACCTTTTCACCTATCCTAAGCTTCACAAAAATACAAGTGAAATTGTAAGCTTCCCACCCATGCCAGGGACACATTTCTGAGCGACTCCCCTCCAAAGTGCTTGGGAGGGGTACACACACACACACACACACACACACACACACACGCGTCAAACAAAGAAAGGGCTCAGCTTTCTCTCTGTCATCGAGAGGTCCCAAAGCATCCATGCTGGGATTAAAAAAAAGAGGAGGGAAACTGTTAGCTTTGCTACTCTCCTTTCAAGGATGGCTAGAGGAATGCATGAAGGGAGAGTTCACCAGGCTGGCTAGCTGGGGAAGAGACAGTGAAGGTGTAAAGCCTAGAGAAGTGTAGTAAGAAGAAGCAGAGACCTGTTCAACATGGAGGGGGTAACCCACCCCTACCCAAACCAACCAGAAAATGCCTCTGTTCTCAGAGGGAATGAAAGATCTCCGCCCCCATGCAAGGCTGAAGAATAGTTTTTAGGAAGCCAAATTCCTTAGGCTTGAACCCTAATCCCATAGACACAGCCCCAAAATGAGGCAGCTGCTGGTCCCGCAGCACCTGCGGAGAACAGGCGCTGAGCGACTGTAAGTGAACACGGGGTTTGGTCAGAGCCATCTGCCCCTTCCTCCTCCCCGTACCTCGGGGCAGGCGAGCACCCCTTTGCCCAGGGCCAGGGCACCTCCCTGGCAAAACCACCATTAACATGCTGCTCCGGTGGGCAACTTGGGCTTTGAGGGTGTGTGCGCGCACGCATGCGTGAATATGTATGTGTGTCCACGCGTGTGCATGTACCTGTCTGCATGTGTATGTGTCCATGTGCATCCAGGTAGACCCATGCGCGCGCAGAAGCACACATACAAGTATGTGCATGCACACAGTGGCAACCTTAAGGGAGGGCAAGCCAGGCGGCTGCCCAGGGCCCCACACTTTTGGGGCCTCAAAATTTTGCAACAAGCATCGGACTTCATCAAAACTAAGCCTGTAAGGGGCTGCAAATGACTCTTGCCCAGGCCCCAACAACTCCAAGGCCACCCCTGGCGCACATGTGTATGTGCATGAGTATGTGCATAAGTGTGTGGGCGCGCGTGTGTGCAGGTGTGTGCACACGTTGGCACATCCGTGCGGGGGGAGCGCTGTGCCCCGCACCTTCCCCGGGGCGGCGGCGGCACCTGCCCGCTCGGGCCCGGGCCCGGGCCCCGGCGCGGGCCC
>NW_005841906.1:3276325-3277865 GCF_000455745.1 Alligator sinensis
TTACATTTGGATTTGGTGCCCTCCCTGCTCCCCGCCCCCGGGCGGCGCATGCGGGCAGCTCCCTGCCGCCCCGGGCTCGGCAGCCCCCAGCCCCGGCCAGGGTGGCCCTCTGCCTGCGGCTGGGGAGAGGGGGCAGCCCGGCCTCTCAAGCTGGGGTAGAGCAGCAAAAGCAAACGAAAAAGAAAGTGGGGAATGAGGCATCTCACTTCTGTGAGGACTGGCGGTGGCTCCACACACAAGTGGACGCAGCCCTCCCCAGTTCAAGGCCAGTACATCTTGAGCCCCTGGGATGAGGAGAGGTTGTGGGAGGGGAGCTGAGGCGGGGGTGGGGGCAGAGGGGTCGCTCTCTGCTCCAGGAGAGGCTGAGGCAAGGGATGAACGTTCACTAGAAAAGGTTTTGTGAGACAGCTGGGCTCCCCCACATCCAGCAAAGTCACCTGGAATTTGTCTCTTGCAAGGCCATTCTGGGACATGGGTCAAAGCCCACCAAGCAGAGCTATAAGCCCCGCTTGGCACCATGAACAGGAACAAAGCCAGGAGGGTCTGCAAAAGAAAACGGAGGAAGTGGTCTGCCGAGCTTCCCACCATCGTGCCGCTTGTGTGTGGCAGGATTGCAAAGCTCTTCAGGGAAGAGACTCGCTCTTTCTGTTGGGAAAGGCTCCAGAACGGGAGCACAATCCCCAACCTGTGGGCCAAGTCTCCCAGAGCCGTTTCATCCAGCCCACCAGGCCCCTCCTCCCCAGCTGAAAATTTGGCGGCAGGGAAGTGGTGGCAGCGTTAACTGCCACTCCCCTGCTACCCAATTTCCGGCCCCATGGGGGCAGCCTGATAGCGTGACCCTGCATGCTGGATCAGATGCATGGGACTGTGGCAGCTCAGGGCCCCGTTACAGAAACTGACCCTGCTTGGGAACTGGCCCATGGGCCAACCCTGCCCCACGAGGCTAAAGGTTGAGCACCAGTGCCGTGGAAGGTTTTATATGTTTTGAACAACAAGCCTGCTTGTGGCTTTCCATGAGACCCAAAAGCTTCCAGCTTGAGGCAATCCAGCACAGCTTGTTCGTAACACTTATCTCAGGGTTGTGCTCACAGTGGTTGCTCCCCTCCTTCTAAAGAGAGGATGAAAGAGAAGAAAAGCTGTTGTATCTCTGTTGGGTGAATGGGGATCCTGGAGCATGCAACAGACTGAGAAAATTCAGGCCCCTGCTGTATTCACCAGTATTGCTGTGTGTGATGCTCTAATGGCAGAGTACTGCTCACATGCTCTACTAGAAAAATCAGCTTTTTTATGCACAGTGGTCATTCTAGCCCTTCCGAGCAAAAAGCTGTTCTGGCAAAAGCAGCTTTGCCAGAGTCACTGCATCTATGCTAAGAGCTTTTGACAGGACAGGTATGCCAGGTAGGGATCATGCCCCAGGCAGCTGAGCTTTGCTGGCGAAAGTTTGTAGTGCAGACATGGCCCAAGAGGGCACAAGAAAAGGAGAAAGAAAGAAGAAGAAAGAAAAGGGAATAGGAAAAAATGTGGAGGGAGGGAGGGGAAA
>NW_005841906.1:3277937-3295843 GCF_000455745.1 Alligator sinensis
GGAAAGAGTAGCTTTAGCTGTGGGTTTTCAGAAAAACTGGTTTGTAAAATTCAGAGTGACATCAAACCTATGCTGCGAGACTGCCTGTGGAGAAGTGCATTGCTCCTTAAATAAACAGTAATTCCCAACAATGCAGTCATTCATCACTGGGGACTACACTGTACAGTAGGTTCCCTGCTTTCTTTCCAGATTAGCAATTTAATAGCGGGACTATTCAATGTGTTAGCTGCTTGATCTCTCCCTCCTCTCATGGGAATGCCCGAGTTTGAAAAAAAGAATCCTAGAACCACGGGTGTGCTTCCTTCCGAACAGATCCAAAGGATAGTTTGTTTTGTTTACAGAAGGGGAAAAAACAAACTTCTGCAAAATAATGAAGGCACAAAGAAAGTAAATTAAGCATTTCTATTTGCTTTCTCCCAAGCCAAGTAAAAAGGGACATTTAATGAAACTGAATGTGGCAATTTTAAGTCTGATTGAAAGGGGGAAACTTTTTCACAATGTATATTTATCCCCTGACATCACTTGAACCAAGATGGTAGAGTAGAATTCACAATAACTAGACAGTTACATGGAGAAAGAGAACATACTTGATTACATTACATAGGATAAAGATATAAATTCAAAAGGAATATAAATCCTCATGTCAACTAAAGCAAGAATGTTAAGGAGGAACTCTGCTCCCTTTAATTACTTATTTGAGGGATGGGGGCTTTTGTACCTTCCTCTGAATTGCCAACACTGGTAGGATACCGCAATAGGCAACTTGGTCAGTCCAAGCAGACCAACGTTACGTTCTTGTATTCTGCTCCGTGCACATTTCCTATTAATTTACCATGAGCTACTTAATGACGTTATCAAAACCATCGCTTTCCTGCTGTCCACCTGTATCTGTTTGAGGGGCCATTTATATCTTTCAAATTTAAACAACCATGTTAAAGGAAGAATGGAATCACATCACCATCATAGAGCTTGATGCAAAAACAAACTCACACACTTTTCACAATTGTTACAGACACTAGGTGGACCCTTTCTAACTTTCAGCTCTTTACTTCTGATTGCTTAGCCAGGCCGTTTAGTAATAGAGTCAGCTGAAATTGTATGTAAATATGTTCTTTATTCCTACAGAAAAAGTCTCCCCCTCCCCCAAGAACCAAAACCCTAACACTCATGTGTACTTGTTAGATGTTTCCTTGGGTTTTAAGGAGGTGAACATGATTAAAAAGTGAGAAATAGTTTACAGCAATTCAGCATGAAACCAACTCTAACCCCTAGATGTAGAAGTCATCTTATGCATATCAACAAACTCCTTTTGTTTGGCTATCATGCTTCAGTTCCTTTTGTCTGCCTCAGAATGAATTACAAGGCATATTTTCATGCTGCAGTCTAAGCAAGTGTGGCAAGAAAGAATTTCTTTTTCATAGCTGGTACCTCCCTTTACGCCTCCTGATTTAAAATGCCTCTCTTGACCTCATAAAAGATCCAGTCTCTTTTTAGCCATAGCTCTTTTCTATTCCCTGCCTTTCTCAGATTAAACAGTGCCCCTATTGTTAACCCACAGCACCTGCTACATGGGGCCCACAGCTTTCCATGCTAGTTGGGTTAATGAAAAGGCCAAAATGGTTCATTCAGAGGCTTCAAAAATCCATTAAAAATGTTCGGGGTGAAACAGCAGATAGCACTGTGGTAAGCAATACTGCAAGTATCAATCATTTGCACTATTTGCATAGGTCATCATCATTTCAAGCTGCCCAGTCCAAAGAGGAAATCTCTTTCAACCAAGCTGTGTATCCAAGACACATTTGCTGTACAGATGTTTCCTAGAACAGCCCTGGAATGAATGAATGAGTAAATGTCAGAAAATGTTTTAGACTGAGCAAATGATGAGACATTGGGGCAAAGGAAAACTGTAGTGTTACAGCAAGTGCTGCAGTCCTTGTGCACCATGAAAAGGGGCATTAGCTCAGCTGGTGCTCTATTACTGGTTAGCTTATCATTGATTTGCTGGTGCTCTCTTTCTAGGTGATGACCATCAGTGCTGCATCTCTCAGGCTTCCTTAGCTATCTAGCTTTGGCCCCTCCACATTTGCTTTAGCTGCCAACTGCAAATCATGCCTTGGTTTTGTGCATGTATAGAGGAAGGTAGATGCGAGAGCTCTAAGGTTAAGCTTATCTATAGACTGGAGGCAGAATTTTCTGTGTGGCGGATTAGTAATGTCCCTCAATAAACTAGAAAAGGGAGTTGGGATATTACTGTGATATTATCAGATGATTGTAATTTATTTGGGCAGCAAAACTCATTTGCAGCACCTTTTTTTGCCACTGTGATGCCTGGACTTTTACACAGATATTTCATAGTTTATCTGTGCATTCCAGTGACAAGGTTATTTCTCAACACCCACAGCAGCAAATGTATCTTCAGAACTGAACTGAGTGGCCCTGTTTCTCTGAAACTGTTACATGAGGAAACTCTTCAACTTCTATTTAATCTGCTCAATGATGAGCCAGTTCTGTTTGACAAGCATGGAAACTAATCCAAATCTTATATTAGTCCTTGATTTTAATATTTATGTCAACAGCATGGAATATCTAGACCATACCTATAAATCCACTTTAATTTTTGCAGTCCTTGTATTCATTTCACTTGTGATACCTATAAAGAGGTGGCAGTGATCTTGTGATCAAGATGCAGGGAAAAAAACAGTGACCATTCCAAGATAATATGCTTCTTTTTTGGTATACAAAACTTAAAGTTTAAGTCTTAAATTTGTGCAACAAATTTCCCAAGAAACTGTTATTTTTTGTTTATTTTAAAACAAAAGATGTTAAAATGTCTGTTAAAGTTTTTATCCTCGAAACTGTATAATTCAATGGATTATTAACCTTATTTTATTTTTTTTAAATGTCCAGTGGCAAAGGATCTATTGAGTGCAGGTGCCAATTTTTTTTCCACCTGTAGAATTCCCTACTACAATAATAGTTTTCACTCATCCATTCCCTTCAGAGGAAAGGTATCACATGGTTTTCTGTAGGGGAGGAAGTGGAGAAAGTCTGTGGCTTTCTTCTCTCTTCTCCATTAAAGGCAAATTAATCTCTTGGATGTGTCATAATGAGGGTAGACATGCAACCAAAAAAAATTATCACAATCTCCTATACAGTGGCTCTGCAGCAACAGCTTGTAGGGCTGATTCTGATTTGATAAATAGGTAGCCTGCATACAGTGCCATGCAGTATGACATTCTTCTCCTTGATGCCAGAAATACTGAGACAGAGCAGCACTAAAATGTAATAAAGGCAAAGTGAGTTGTGATAAAAATAACATGATATCATGGCCAAACAGCATGATTGAGAGAGGAAGGCACTTAATATTTTGCAGGTTAGAACCCTAAAATAGTAGATGGCAATTAGTGGTAACAGGCTGTGTTAAGAAAAGGCCAGATAAAATTTCCTCCCAAAGTCCTTTCAGCTTCTGTAAGGATTATCATCCTTTATTGAATAAAAGGAGAATTGATATTGTGAGGAGGGATAGCAAGACATTTAGATTAGTCTCAAATTGTGCCTTGCCTTCCCTCCTCCAGATGCTTTTGTGGAGGATTGCTTCCCTTCTGTATAGGCAGGTACTCAGCTGCCTCCTTAGCCCTGTTTCACCCCTACTACCCTCCAAACCTGTGCCAGATAGGAAACAGGTTTCCTTCACCCAGATTCCCTTTGATTTGAAGGGGTGATCTAGATCAGTGAAAGGTCTCATGTATAGATCTCATTACCAAGAAGGCTTGTGAAACCTAATGGTTAGCAGGCTGTTAGGTAAGTTCAGCAGAGGTTTCATAACTCACTTCCTTTGAGTATTAGGCGTTGCTCTTGCCAAAATAAAACAACAACAACAAAGGAAATAAAGCCATGCTAGTTATTTCATCAAGCAAGAAGACTGGTGAGTTCATTCTGAAGATGATACTGGCCATTAACACTAAAAATTAAATGCTTTCCCTTCACATGAATGAATTCACTTGGATCAAAGAACTCCATAAATCAGCAAATGCTGATTTATGTGAGCAGTCTGTATTCAGGCATGCACACAATAAAAACTCCCTGTGTGAACAGAGTTTTGGAGGACCTGGCCCTTTCCTTTCCCCCCTCAACTTTTCCAAACCTGTGACAACCAGGATTAGTAAGGGTGTGTCTGTGGGTCTAAAGTGCAATTTGCATCATCATCTTTTGTGATGCAATTTAAGAGAGTGGGAGGGTCTGCAAAATTATTCCCACGTCAGTGCTGTGCCAATGATGGACTAAAAGCATGAAGGTTGCACGCATAGAAAGATCTGACTGCAGCAGCATATATTTGAATGTAGAAGTGTGTCCTGTAGAAATTAGACCCTGTTGCTCCAAGGAAAATTTTAAATGCAAGTGTAGGGTGAGTTATATAGCACTGCACTGCTTCTGTTGTGTTTTAAATATACATCTAGCCTGGGGCTGCTTTCTGGACTGCATTTAGCTCAGAGACCACACATTGGCCACCCCTGCTGTAGAGAAAATATCGTTCTCACTAACTAGGCTGAATTAAGTTGCATTGATCTCACTAAGCAGAAACTGCCAGAACTTGACAGCTGGAATTACTGGTGTTGTATGTTATTTCAGTTTGTTTCTATATAAACAGTTGATAATGCAAGTTTAATTTTGACAGAAGGAGCTGATAAATATTTTTATAACTCTAGATCAGTTAACAACTGTGTAATGTCTAAGACAGTTCAATAAAAGAATTAAGTGAGATGTATCATTCTCCTCTTGCACTGTTTAGCTCAAATGGGGCAGCCTTTCTTAGGAATGTAAGCCTGTGCTAATCTTTGTGCTAGTCTTCCAGAGTCAGAGGCAGATCACTACATAACTGACAGGTGAAGATCTAGTTCTCATGCTTCACTGCTAAGGATGGGAAAGTACACAAAAGTACAAATTAACTAACACATTTATTCTCTACAGTGTGTAGAATGTAGAATATATATCTAGAGAGAAAAAGGAATATGCGCCTATCCAGGTAAAATCCTTCATTGCCAGGAAGATACTCTATGATCTTAAAGGTCTTTCCAGTTTATGAGTTCTACTATTCCAAGCAGTCTATTCACAATAGGTGCATAACAAATCAGAGCCATTTTGCAGAGAAAAGAATAGCGCATCCCAAGATTTGGAAAATATGCCTCAAGATATAGCAGCAATATGCGCTCCTTGGTTGTTGGACCAAATTATGTTTTCACTTTTACTTAGCAGAGGGAATAGCAAATAATTCCAGACTGCCATATAGTCCAGTCTGTTCCCCTGCAGGGATCCACTTCTCTTCCTTTCCAAAAAATACTTTCTACCATTCAGCTAATAGGAGCATTTAAGTGTTTGAATAACAATGGAAAAAATTATTTCCAATCCCTGTCGAATGAACCTCAAAGCTGTGTATCTGGTTCTCTTCATTTTTGGTCAGTTTCTTAACATCATTTATCCTGTTTGTAAAATGAGGGGATAAGACAATAGGAGATTCCAGCAGATCCTGTGCTGATCCTGAACTGCACAGAAGGAAGACCAAATGATAACTCTTTGTGAAGGGCAGGTTCAAATGACAGTGAACATTCAGAATCATTCAGCCATGACATGCATTAAGCTGGAGATGGAAGGCCACTTAGTATTTCCCGGACCACAGATCAGAACATAAATACTTTTGAAATCATCTGGCAAAAACTCTAAAAAGGAAGGTCAAAAACCAATATTTTCATAAATCTCAAAGCAATCTGTGAAGTGCTAAGTAACTGAGTGAAATGTTCACATTCCTGTAGCATAGCTGCAAAAGCCACAGTCTTATTGTTCTTTTTACATCGGTTTGGGCCACATATCTCCCTCCCATGGAGCTCTGAAAATCTGGCATTCCTCTCTTGTCCATGCTTTCTCTAGAGCCAAACGTGCAGACACGGGGGGCATTTATACATGTGCTCCGGGAGTTGGCGGGGCGCTTTAATTAGAACAGCTCCAAGAGTTGCTCTAATTACAGTGCCTTGAGCATCACATGTATCAGCATCCCCACACTGAAAAATGGTGGTGGGGGCACTTTAAAACTCATTAAATGAGCTTTGGTTAAAGTGCCCCACTGCCTTTTTTCAGTGGGGGTGCTGATACATGTGACTGGAGTCTGCTGGAGCTCAGTAACTACCATGTTCCAGCAGCCTTGATTAATCAAGCCTGCTCTAATGCACTGTAATGCTAATGGGTTGGAGCAGCCTCACTGCACATGTATAGGTGCCCTAGCTTTCCAGTTCAGAAGTCTGCATCCATGGTGATCACAACCAAAACTTAGGCTAGATACAGACACTCAAAAAGCCCAAGGCAGAATCAATCTAAGTTACACTGTTTTCTGTAAGCGGTGTAGTTTAGATTGGTAGGGAACAGAACACACATTTGCCCTTTGGTGGGGAAGCCAAATCTAAAACAGGAATCTGCCATTTTTAAACCAGTCTGTTTATGCTGAACTTATGTTCTGTTATGGGTATAGACTGGTTTTGTGCGCTGAACTTCTGTTATGGGTATAAACCAGTTTCCAATCACTTATAGTGGTAAAAGTATAATGTATGTACCTGGCCTTAGCGGACTAAGAAGGGAAATGATAGAACAGGGGTTCTAAGAGCACGGGTGACTGAGCTGGCTGTTCCTTCTAACAATATTCTCTTTTCAGTGATGTATTTTACATTGGGTGAAGTTCATTCTTGTGTAGAAAGTTGGAATAAAGCCTATACAACACATAAGTCCTCAAGACATCTTGTGTTGACCTTCTGCACAGGGGTGAATTTCACTCTGGAAGAAATTAGAAGTCAGTTCTGTGGGACATGGCCACCTTTTTTTTTTTTGGCATAAAGCACCGTATAAGCCTTTGGGTCTGTAGAAAGATATAAATAATAATAATAATAAAGGTAGTGAAAGAGAATCAGTCCTCTCTAGCTGCATGCTTCACTAATGGCTGGACTGTGTTTCTGATTCAGAAGTGTTTCTATTTGAGTATTTGCCCCATAATGTGTTTGGTGATGGTTAAAGGAACAATGTGTCAAACTCACTTTTGTGTATATTGCATTGTTTTTCTTTCCCAACCTAATACGCGAAAGCTCAGAATGCTACTAGGGCCAGTGGCTGCGCTGCCACAACAGTTCAAGGCTTCCAAGTACACTTGCTGAGGCAGGGACATTCCTGGCTTCCTCAAAAACAGCTTCCCCTGAATAGAACAGGAAGATAAGTGAAAAACAACTTAAATGTCATTTAAAAACAAAACAAAGCAAAAACTCAATGGCCCATGTTTTTAAAAGTTTCCTCTCTCATTAGACAGTGTCACCTGCTCAGTCTTGTAGGATGAAATTCAGACCTCCACAGAGCGCAAACACAAGGCTGGTACTTAATACTCAGAGACATGATTTGTGGTTAGTCCTCATGCTGACTCTTCGCTTGGATAAATTTGACTCAACCCAGCATAAATTTGGAGCACCACATTCACATCAATAATAGACAAGCCTGATCATTTTCCTTGTTTGGTTAGTTGGTTTCTTTTTTTTTAAATAAAAATCTGCATTCATAACAAGACATTTGTGCAGCACATTACTTGGGTATTGTTTCATTGGATGCAATCACTCGGTCTTTCTTCTCTCTTCAGCATCAGCTCAAGGCCTTCTGTAATCCAACAGAAATGCTATGCCTTGTATTTTACAGTTTAAGATCAGTCTGCACATGCTAGGTTATCATAACGTTCACTAAGTCCTTGGTAACTTTCTTATACAGCAGATACTATTGGCCTTCCCCTGTGCAGTCTCATCCTGAAATGTTTGAAAGGGCCTAAGAGACAAGTATCTTTAAAAAACAACAATAAAAACAAGTTCTGATAAGCAGATCAGGGGCTGCACATGTTTATAGGATTCCTGCATTCAGACGTGATTTAATGAACATAGCTCTGCACGTGGTATCACTGACCGTGTATCTGAATTTATTTTCACTCTGAGAAGGCTTTCACAGCCAACAGTGTTCATAGTAAAGTGAAACAGGAGAAGAAGCTCTCATTCCACCAGCTAAGGAGAAGCAGCAGCTTGGGGAAGAATGATGCTTCTCTAATCAAAGGGGAGGAAGAGGAGTATTCTACTGCCAACAGGATGGAGAGTGTCATGGTCCTACCTGCTCCTGCCTTAATTTAATTCCTGAATGCTACAGATAATAGGTGTAAAGACCCCATTGATCCTGGTAGCAGTTATATGAGGCACAGAAAAGTGAAGGGAACAAGCTCGCCTTAGATACCTGGAAAGACTCAATGGGTAATGCAGTTCCACTCAAGGTAGAACTGAGCTTTGGAGTTTGATTCCTGGACTGAACTTTCCTGAAGTTCAGGTGTGTCCAGAGCTGGGGCTTTGGTTCAGGCTCATCTTTATTTGCAACTATCTTAACCTCAGTTGTCACAGAAAGTTCATTAAAGTGCACTCTGACTCAAGGTAAAAATGCAGAAAAACAAGTTGTGAATGTAATGGCTGTAGTTCTGTCATTGTTTGAAACCTTTTTAAAAACTAATTTGATTATGAAAGCCAGGGACAAATGTCTGTGAATTTTTTTTTAACACTGTGAGCTTTAACCTTGGTTGGTTTGTACAGCATGTATACACATACCCACACCACAAGCACAGGCACTTCTTAGGTACACTTCAGATGTAAATAAGATGAGTCAGTTGCTGCAGAAATCTTTCACTAGGGAGGGAACATGGCTAAAAAAGTTAAAGGTTACACAGGGGAAATGTTGAAAAGCCTTTGCTCTGTTCCAGGTTGCAGTTATGGCAAAATTTGGCCCCTCAGATTTATGTAGGAATCACAAAACCACAAGGTGTTGGATCAAGCACTATGATGCTAGAAATACTTCACCTTTGTATAGTGTCTTTCATTTCAGGGTCCCAAACTGTTTGCCAAGCCTTATTTAATCCTAAGGTGATCTCAAAAATATTTTCACAGGTAGAGAAAACAAGATTCTAAGATGGCCACAAAAAAGAAATGGATAACAGGACAAAGAATATAACCAAAGTTTTGCTTCTAACTTCCTGCTCCAACTACTAGATCCAACTGCTTGGATCATCTTAGTAGCTCTGTTACCTGGCTACCAGGACTTGTTTTATGTATAAGTGAAATACAAACATTCCTTCATACACTACAATAATTTATGTAGAGCTCAGTTCAATTCCTGGCTTGGCCATGGGCCCTGCTTGTGACACAAATATATAGCAACATGAATATATAGGAACATGTACTTTCTTATAGGTGAAAAATAAATAATGAGATCTATTCAGCTAGTTGAATTTTTGTGAGATTTGTGTGCGAGAAAGGTCCTAGCTGTATGAACTAGGGAACTGACTACCAGTTTTTGGGAGAAAGAAGCTTATACAGTTTCTATATCCACTGTAAGCTGACCCAAAGTGCTTCCTAGTAGTTGCTAGAGAGCCTGTTACTTGACATAATCAGATAGTGATGTCAGGGCTTAGTGGCTAATACTGAGTTACAATCTTGCCAGCATTTCTAGTTAATGTGTTTGCACTGCACATTGACGGTATGAAGCAAACTGAAGTCAATGTTTAACTCTACTTTTAAAAGTAAGAAGAAAGGGAGGGGACAGTTGGTGGCTTAACAGAGGCTCAATAGCCAAAGACTAGTGTCCTTGGAAAATTGATAAACAACAGACCGTCCAAACTTTTGTAAGAGCTCCAAGGTTCCCTGTGGGATTCCTTTAGATAAGAATTTGAAGGGCACTGGTCATTTCTGAAGGTACATTCTCCTTTCAAGGTCCAGTCTATGGGATCAAATATAGCCCTTTAAAAATGGGTAATTAAAAAAAAGCCCAACCTCTTGGTTCCTGACTTTCAGCAAGTTGTTTACACTTTCTCAGAAAAACATGTAGTCAGTGGGTGAAGCAGTAGGAATAATTAGAAAAAATTGTGATGGGAAGTGAACATGTAAGGAGCACCAGAACTGGAAATAAAAACAAAAACCCCAAAATAGTTATGCATCTAGACACCTGTTTACCCCCATACATGTAAAATGTTTTCTAGTATAATAATGACATATTAATTTCCTTCACTGGAGAACAACAACCCAATCCTGCAAATCACAGAGCACCCAAAGTATGAACCTAGGGTGCACCTCACTTCACAGAAGGTGTCTGGAACCTTGCATGCTCCAGACCCAGTGGGCACATCCCCATGAGCACACATGTGCAGCTTGTGGTGCCAGAAACTGCTTGCATTCTCCACACTGCTAATTTACAGTGCGGGGGGGGGGGCGACACTGGGACATCTTGGTGTAAAAAGAAAACAACAAACAAAACAAACAAACAAAAAACCACTAAAAAAAGTGGTGCGGCACATGTAGCAACAGTGTGCGCCACCAGAAATGGAGCCTGGCTAGCCAGAGCCATGTTCAGGCTGCCGGCCAGGTTCTTAGTGGCTGGCTTCGTATTGCTGCTGCCCTGGGGGGGCCCCCAGGACCATCGCAGGTGCTGGCCCCAGCCTCCCCTACCCCACTGGGGGTAATTTGCTATATGTGCAGGGGCGTGCCCAGGGACAAATAGCAGCGGCACAAATATGTGCCACTGCTATTTGTCCCACAGGAAATGCATACCCCTACACATGCACGCTCGTGGGGGCATGCCCAGTGAAAGCTGAATGGTGACTCAGAGCAACTTGTTAAAAGTATTCTTAACTGAAGATTTTCTTCCTCTCATAGCTTTGCCCTGAGGAATTCTAGTCAGTAGGATTTGGTAAGTGTATCTACATAATCTAAAGGTGTATGTTTAAATAATCCCATACCTGAGCAGGTAAATCTGATAATTGTGCACTCAATTGCACAATTTGCATGGTTATATGAGCTTTGCACCCTTAAATGAATGCAGGTTAATATTCTGTGGGCAACTGAGGGAGTCACCTGAACACTGCTCTGTAAAGTTAGTTTAACAGTGTTTTTTAAATCATTTGCTTTACCAAAAGTTGAAGGTATAACCCAATTAGAGAAAAGAGAGAGAGAGACCGAGAGAAAGAGATAGTAGCTACTTGTATATAGTCTTTTTCCTTCTGGAGCTGTAACAGCAAGTGGAATGGTCAGAATGGTACAGTGGAATATGTACATGTTATATACTGTGGTTATCACAGGATTTGGGAAACTGAGTGAAAATACAGCACTGCTAACTGGCTCTTACTGGACTGGAGTCAAAATAAGTGATTTATTTATTAATGTGTGTTTTCCTTTTAATTTGCATATCACTGCAACTTTTCTTCTCTTTAAATGAACATTTTCAGCCTATATGATATACAATTAAAATTATATAATCACTCCTAAAAACCCTGAAAAAGATATGTTACCAGTTGGACTTCCTCACTGGCTTGTTGGTGAAGAGCTGCTTATGAGTGTTGGGGAACTGATACTGAAGTTATTTTTTTCAGTAAACATATTTCAGCATGGACTTTGCAAACAGGAGAAAGTAAGGTGGCATAATCTCTAGACCTACAAAGTCACTAAGCAGTTTCCATAATGGTGTTTCCCTTTAACTGTGCAGGCCCAGAAGCAAATTCTTTTGCATAGTTAAGCCAGAGGGAAAGCTGAGTGACTGGCATCTTCTCCATGTCATTCTTTGAACGCAGAGAATTCAGGTTTTATGGCTTTCTTGGGAATTGGAAACATCAGTCATCATCATAATTCAGAGCAAGCTCCAAGTTACAATACCCTGCCTCTCTACCTCACCACTGAATACATGTTCTTGTTTTTAGAACAGCTTCCCACCGTTTCATAGTTTCATAGATGTTAGGGGCTGGAAGGGACCTTACAGATCATCTGCAGTTTTTCTAAGCCTACATGAGAATATACAAGTGACCGTTCCAGGAAAAGTCTTTGCACACAGTATCTAAAATTATGTTTTTAGAGAGCAAAGATCTGATAATAGAAACAGCGCCTCTGTATTCTTGCTGGTGGCCACAAATAGCTTTCTGGGCACAAGCCATGATACTTTGGTCTATGCCCTTGTGGCAGCACAATTTAAGAACCCATCAAGACAGAAGAACCACAATGAAATGCACAGCATTAAAAGTTAATAAAAATGCTTACAGTTTACTACGTCAAATGTAGTAAATGTAGTGGGGAAATTTAAGTGTGCGCCTCCTGTACAGCATGGTATGGGCAGTTACTGCACCATGTCTTAGTACTTCCAAGGAAGTACTGGCTCTCATGTGTAAGCTGCATCTGGAGGAACTGAAATCTACTTAGCTCTGGGCATGTCTATACAGAAAACCCTCGCTATTCACGGGCTTGGCATTTGCGGTTTCAAATATTCGCGAATGCCAAACCCACATTTTAAATACACTTTATACACTTACAGGAGCTCCTCAGGAACTCCATGCTTGCTGCCACCAGGCTCCTGCTGCCGCCGGTGGAGCCGTGCCTCCCCGCACAGCTGCCGGGGGCACTGCGTTCATGAACGCAGATGGCATTCATGAACGCAGTGCCTTATTCACAGATTTCGCCATTCGTGGGGGATACAAGAACGTATCCCCCACGAATGGCGAGGGTCACCTGTATGTCACTATATGGGGATGCTGTTACTATGCTGGGCTGTAGTACTTCCTTGGAAGTACTAAGACATGATGCAGTAACTGCCCATACCATGCTGTACAGGAGGCTCACACTTAAATTTCCCCGCTACACTGCTGTAGTGGTGCACTATAAGCGGGTCGCACGCTGCCACGGCAACATAGCTAGAGATCATGTGTAGACCTGTGTGATCGTCATGTCACCATGGCACACTGTACAGCAACATAGCATGTCACTGTGTCTCTATAGGGAGATGGGTAGACGTGGCCTCTGTTACTTGATGAGCTTTTATATTTCCATCTGAAAGATTACCAGTAAATTATGATAGATAAAAAAGTTTAGAATAAAAAGACCTAAAAGATTCTCTGGCTCTCCCATTCCTTTTCCTTCTTAAAAAAAAAAAAGAAAAAAAGAAGAGAAATTCAAGTTTGTCTACGTCGTTTCGTCTGAAAAATTCCATCAGTGAATAAAGAACTGGAATCTGGCATTACATACCTAGAAAAATAAAGCCTGATTAACTGAGGCAAGGAATAAGTTTTATTCAGACTGTTCACAATTCTCTGCTATTTCATGTCTAATATTTAACAATTTAAATGTCTGAGAAATGTTTGGGAGAAAATAAGTTACTGTTAAAAGATTTGACATCTCCCTCCCCTTCTTTTCTAGCAGCCTGATACAATACTATAAGTAAACTTGAAATAAGACTGATATAGTTCACCATCCATATCCAAGATCTCCAAAGAGTCCTTTCACAAAGACAGGAAAGATCAGACTTGAAACTCCTGATTAAAGGATGCAAATATTTTAAATCTCTTCTCCCCACCCTGCACCTCTGCTTTTCAGGACATCATAAGGAAGAAAAAGAACAAAGAGTATCATAATTATTCTTTGTCTTTTGTAAATCACCTTGAGATTGAGGTATTTTTTTATTTGAAAGTTTCAAATAAAAGCTTTCAAATAAAAAGTGAAGAGATCTTAGAAAAGGAGGTCTCAAAAAGTTTACTGTTTCTGTCTAGTGATTATTGCAGAATACATGCTGTTATGGTTCTCTCCATCCTTTTCTATTTTTTAATTATTGCCAGCTGCCCTTGGTCTTATCTATAATAAAACTTATAGTTTGACAGTATTGTCTTATTGGGTTAGACTGTTACTTGCTATTGGTAGGCTTTAGCTTAATCTATTCCCTTACAACCTATGGTTTATGAAATTTATAATATGTTAATACGGTCAGATACAGGGAAATGCAAAAAAGGAAATACAAATCTGTATTTTTTTTCACTCCTTGGCTCCTGTTACTACTCTTCAGACGTCCATTTTCTTCTCTTCCCGCAAAAGACTGTATTTGTTTTTAGCCAAGAAAAGCCTAACTAGTTTGGGAGAGTGTGGGTAACCTTCCTGGTAGAGAAACTGAGTATTTTTCCACTTATATACCACCTATGTGGATTCCAAAGTCTGTGGATTGTGGTAACACAGATTCTTAGTTCCTTCATCATCTCTGGGCTGGATTATTTAGGCCTGATCTATAAAAAGTGTCTTTGTACTAATACAATTATTTTGTACTGTGCCTATTTTATAACATCTAAACACAAGCTTGCTTTAGAACTGCTATTAGATTAGTTATATACACCTCATTATTTTTATGGTACTTCCCCTCTATATGGTGTGTAATCCAACATTCAAGAAAGGGTGGTCCCTGACTTAAGGCACTAACAGTGTAAAGATAGACAGGTAAACAGAGGATAAGGGAAGGGAAACAAGAAAGAGATATCACTGAAAAATCTCTGGAAGGTGCTATGATGCTAAAGCACCAAAAATAGATGAAGAGATAATCTGATCTGCCCAAATCCACATTCAGAAGATGATGATAAGAACTTCTGCAGAGGCTCTCTATCAGATTTGGAAAGCAGTTCTTCCTTTCAGTTGATTTCTTGGTGACCCTTTGCACATTGCCAATAGCCAAATGAATCAGACATACCCGGCTGTGTGAAGGTGAGGAAAAAACAAAAACTTGTTAAGGAACCTACTGACACTGTGGATACTCATTGGGAAAAAAAGATTCAAAGCTGAAATGTTTTGCAGAAATGTTATCGTTCTAAACTAATTTCTGAGAAAACACAGCAGAGCCCTGTACAAAACCTACCTGGCTTTCTGCTAGCTTGTCTGGAGAGTTACTGTGGAGCCTTGGCTCTGGGACTACTACTATGCAGGCTGCATTAAGGCTTGGGCTTTCATGGACTGTGGCAAAAGAACAACTCTTCCAGGCAGAGGGATGCCAGTGCATTGAGGCTCCCTGCCATGGAACTGGAACATAGAAGTCCTGGAACCCCAGACACTAGAGCAGAGCCTGGACGACAGCTCTAGCCAGGGCTGATAGGGTCTAGGTTCTCAGAACTACAGTATATATATAAATAAAAGCTTCACTGGATTGGTCGGGTGATCTCTCAAGCTTAGTCCACAGAGCTAGGAGTCTGGAAACTTTGGAGACTCCCAGGCTGTTGGCTGTGGAACCGAGAAGAGAGCTTTGGTTATAGCTGGGGCAACCAGATCCATAGCTGGGAGCCTGCAAGTGTGATTTTGAGTTTCAAAATTAAACATTTGGATTCTTAACATTATTTGTTATGATAGAATGAGACACTGTAGAATGCAGAAGAGACTTCCACTACATTTTAGCTAATTTTTTTGTGCAAAACTGAACATTTTTTCCCCCAGCATTTTGGAATTTCAGAAATCCTAATTTGGGATGGAAGGACAAGAAGGATGGAAGGAAAAAGTTCCATGCATCTGTGACCACAGTTGTATGGCCACCATTTCAGATTTTATTTGTACTTCAAATTTTTCTTGTAACTGCATTTGTTTCTGGAGATGAGTGCACCAAATGGTGATAAATGAAAAACTGGAAAGATTTTAGAAAAGAGCAACATATCTGAGTACAGGACTGGAGGAGTTGACTTAAATCATGATATACACATACTTACAGCTTGGCTAAACACTCGGTAAGTACAAGGGGAAAGGTGCAATAATTCTATGGCAAACATATGAAGCGTATAAACACCAGGGAGAGAAAACGATTATCCAGAGTGGGAAAATGGGAGTGATGGGGTGAAATTAAGGAGAGGAACATTTTCAGAAAAAGACTGAATATCAGGAGGAAAACATCTTATCTTCCTTCAGAAGGGACTATTTCTTGTCATGGTGTCTCAAGGAAGAGCTGGAAGCCTGCTGCTTGTGACATTTAAACTCATATTGGATAAAACACTTCATCCAGAGTGCTGGGTGAAGCCTGTTTTTTTGTTTTTCGTTTGGTTTTTTTTACTACCTCAAACATCTCTCATTCTGTGACTTGGGGCAATAAAAACTGATGGGAAATGCCCATAAAACCTGTGGAATTTTTATAAACTCTTTCAACCTAAATCTGTAGAGAGACTTGCACACATGGCAAAAGAGGTCATTCTTTTGTCCTCTGTTCTACTTGGTTGTGCTGCTATTTTAAAAAAAAATGATTTATTATTTTAAGATGGAGAGTCAGTGAGAATTAAGTGCATGGTTATTAACATGAACTGTTTCTGCTACGCCAAGATTAAAAGAAAACTCACACAATCCAAACCACAGGCATCCCAGACTGTTTAGCTGATGACATCAATGCTACTTCTACTCCAATGTTTAGGACAGTAGCAAACATCTCAATTTTATGAATAATTAGAAGAATGTCTTACTGTTATTCCAAGCTCACAGCCACATTCCCAAGGGAATATCTTTTCAAATGAATGGAGTAATACGATGAATACATGCTGCTTTGTATTTCAGGTCTTTTTGTAGCAGGTGGTACAATTTTGCTTTGGTGATGTTCAAGCAGGAGTGAAACCTACCTATAGATGCAAATAAGGGTAAGATAATCTATCGCAGTAAGCAGTGATAAGTCTCAACCCCTTTGTGCATCCATCCCCTAATGTCTTCTACATCTGTTTTTTAGGATTAGTGCAGACCCAGTAGCATAACTGGCAGGGGGGGGAAGAGAAGGAGGGTGAGGGGGGCATTAATCCTGGATGCGAACTACCAGAATACGGTCCCCCCTGAGGGGTCTTTGTCACTGCAAGGAGAGCCCTGTGCTGCCCGGCAGCCCTACCACACCAAGCACTGTATCTTAGGAACAGGGGGACAAGTGGGGAAAGCAGAATGGTACTTCCCATTCCCACCACCAGAGAATTTTTCTCATGGAAGACCCAGACCCAACAGCATATCTGGGGTGGGGAAGGGACCAAATTGGGTACCAGACATGGTTCCCAGGGAGCACACACCATGAGGCTGCTGGTGCCGGAGGCAACACTTCTCCAGCAGCAGCAGCAGCCTTCAGTGTGCATAGAGCCTGGGCAGGTAAGACTTCCCTCTCCTTCCGTTCTTCTCACCCCCAGGTCTACAGTTGTCAGCATCCTCCCTCCTTCAACTTCAGGTGCTGAATGAGCTTACTGTGCCTTTTGCATCACACCAGTATAATGGTGTGTATAAATGCACCATACCAGTAACTATACCTCATGAGGGCAGCATGTCTATGTTAGGAGTTTGCATTAATGTAGACAAGCCCAAATTCTTAGGAGTGCAGGGTAAGAGGATCATGGGGCTTGAACAGAAAAGATGCAGGCTTAAGACTGAACCTCATTATTTCAATAAGGCATTTAACTATTGGGTCCCTCAGCCTGCTACTAAACACAATTAACTTGGCTGCTGCACAGCAATGATCTTGTTGATGAGGATCAGATTCTCAGTACTCCCTTGTCCCACTCATAATTTTTCCCCTGTTTCTTTGGTCGTGTCTGCATGCACAAGCTACACTGATGGACCTTAGAGCTTACCTCCATGGGGAAAGTGGCTCACCGCATTATAGTGGCATAATTATACCGCTAGAACTTTGCCAGTGTAACTGACAGGTTTGTGACTAAAGCTGTACCAAAACAGCCATTTTGTTCCACCATAGTTTCTATGCAGGGAGGCATACCAGTATAGTGAGAGAAGTATAAATATACCATTATAGCTCTACAAGCAGTTTCTACATGAAGGCAAGCCTTAGACTGGTTTAGAAATCAACCTGGGTAAACTGATACAACCTACTTTTGTGTGGACATCCTTACTTCAGTTCAAGAGTTCTCAATCCTCCTTGGCATCTGTTGACTGCTCTGTAACTTCATCCAAGTTAGGTATAAGTAGGGGTCTACCTAAGTCAAGGAGGCAGCTGGCCAATTTTGTGGGCAAATCCCAGGGCTGGCTGCCATTTTCATAGGCTGAGTGCAGTGCAGCCCCCCCCCCCGG
>NW_005841906.1:3295853-3297563 GCF_000455745.1 Alligator sinensis
TGGCTGAGGGGCCCTGGTGGCCCCACCCCTTGCTGGTGATTAGTTGCGAAGGCTGTCCATTATACAGCCTCACCCCTCTCTGTTGATTGGTTGTGGAGCCAGGACCACATGATAGTCAGCCCTCAGGCAATCAGTGGCAAGGGGTAGAGGTGGCAGCCATTCATGCTAGCAGCCCCCATCCTCCCCCAGCAGGCTGAGCAGTCAGGCAAGTGCCACGAAGACTGCTGGCTCCCTCTGGGAAGCCAGCATTTTATTTTCAGTAAGGTTTGGGGATGGTTTTGGGGAGGAGAGGGGTGGTTTTGGGGGCGGGGTTTTTTGCAATAAGCCCACCAAAATCACAGAGTCTGCCTGGATTCACAGATTCTACATTAATCACGCAATCACCAATTCAGTAGGTTTCTAGGTATAAGTCATTTGTAAATTGAAATAATTCTCTATGTGCAAGGAGTTGCATCAAATTTCACTAAAACCCATTTAATTTAATTATTATAATATTCTTCTGTGGATAAAGAGAACATTCCCAGAAGTGCCTACAAGTCTTAGAGCTCTCAGTCCTACTTTCAAAGACATGGAAGTTCCTAAATACCTATTGTCATTTTTGAAAGTCAATTGGATTTGAGCTCCCATTAAAATTGTTATCTCTTCATACATAGGGTCTCCATCTGCATTGTATGGTATGAACCCCTAGATTCAGTTAATGAGCCAAAAGAACATAATTAACTGAGACTCAGTAGTCAGCAGCACCCCACCAAGTTCAAAGAAAGGAACTCAAATGTCTTACTGAAGAAAACTTCTGATGGTGACTATTTAAACCTGTTTCGCTGCAGGCTCAGAACAGTAGTGACTTTCAGGTTAGCTTCACAGCCAGAAGAGATAGCAACCTACCTAACAGTGTGTACAGAAGTTGCTTTCTTCATTTAAAGCACTTTATTGCCAGGATGTAACAGAAGTGCACAGCTTTACAATAATTTAAAAATGGGTCCAGCACTTTCAATTAACCCTTGTTAAGTGAGGTAGTAAATTTGAAGTGCTTTATTTTACAGCACTTTAGCAACATACAGCACTTTAACTTCTATATGCTGGTCAAATTTCTGGCAATCCTGCCAGTACCTATTGGCTTTGCCAGCTTGGTTATTGCCTCCTGGTATGTGCGTACACACACATACACACACACCCCCCTGAGATTCTGCATGGCTGGAGGGGGGCAGATACTTGGACACACTGTGGGTGACACACACGAAAGCACGCATGCACACACATGCACATGCATACACCCATACACATGCCCAACCATATGCCCCTTCCCCCCTGCATGGCTGGGGACCCAATGCTTGGAGCCAGGCTGTCAGCCTGGGTGACAGCTGCTATCTGGCCTGTTGGAGAAGTGGTGCCTGCTCCCAGCGCTGTTAGGTGGGGAGAGGTGTGGGTAGGATGAGAAGTTGATTGACAGCCTCTCATCCCAGCCTCCACCTTCTCCACTGGTCTACAGCTGTCCAGACTCCTGCAGCCCCAGAAGGCTGCAGAGTACCACTTGCCTCCTAGCTTGAAAAGTGCAGGGAGACTCAGAGGTCTCTCTCCTTCCCCCCAATCAAACACTGAACTTCTGTCAGGTTTGATTCATAGATTCATAGATGTTAGGGTCGGAAGGGACCTCAATAGATCATCGAGTCCGACCCCCTGCATAAGCAGGAAAGAGAGCTGGGTCTAGCT
>NW_005841906.1:3297621-3300341 GCF_000455745.1 Alligator sinensis
CTTTGGGAGCCCGTTCCAGACCTTGGCCACTCTAACTGTGAAGAAGTTCTTCCTAATGTCCAATCTAAATCTGCTCTCTGCTAGCTTGTGGCCATTATTTCTTGTAACCCCCAGGGGCGCCTTGGTGAATAAATACTCACCAATTCCCTTCTGTGCCCCCGTGATGAACTTATAGGCAGCCACGAGGTCGCCTCTCAACCTTCTCTTGCGGAGGCTGAATAGATCCAGCTTCTCTAGTCTTTCCTCGTAAGGCTTGGTCTGTAGGCCCTTAACCATACAAGTGGCCCTTCTCTGGACCCTCTCCAGGTTATCCGCATCCCTCTTGAAGTGCGGCGCCCAGAATTGCACGCAGTACTCCAACTGCGGTCTGACCAGCGCCCGATAGAGGGGAAGTATCACCTCCTTGGACCTATTCGTCATGCATCTGCTGATGCACGATAAAGTGCCATTGGCTTTTTTGATGGCTTCGTCACACTGCCGACTCATGTTCATCTTGGAGTCCACTAGGATTTGAGAGTGCTGTAACTGTGTAGCTCTATAAAAATGTTCTAAATGACAGCACTGTAAAATGTGCATGGAGCACTTTTTTTACACACCCTAAAATTTAAGCAAGTTCTGATCTTCAGGCATAAAATCTACAGAAAGTTCCTAAGTTCATGATATGTGAAGATTTACCATGCCCGGGGATTTCCACTGCCCTCTTAATAACCACCAACTCTTGAAGGTTTCATTTATCTGCTATTTGCATATTCGTTGGGTGCAGACATACCAGTGAGGCTGAAACCAAAGGTGGCAACTTGCAACCATACTGGTTAAAGTCTAACTACTAAGCTATCTTCTTCCATAGATGCAGAAAGAGTTAGAGCAGTAGAAATATTTTCTGGCAACATTAATGCACTGATCGCAAACAGTATTGACATAGTGCTTCTGTGACAGGCAGCTACAAGCTCAACTTGACTCCTTTTCTGACGGTTTTCCTTAAATTCTAGTTAGATTCTTTTACTTAACAAAAGGTTTTAAGAAACTCTTCTTCCTTCAAAGTTGGGCCAGATTTTTCTCTAAAAAACTTAATTGATTACTATAGAATTTCACTGCATAACACTAATCAGGTTGCTTTTTACAGGATTTTCCTCTAAGAGTTAGCAAACACATCACAAAGGTAACAAACTGCACATGGGGATTTCCCTGTCTGTCACCTCTGAATCATGAAGTAATTGTGTAAGCCAGTTGGCTAATATCAAAAGGGATGATGAGTACTACAAGATATTTCAGTATAATGGCAATTCTCACAATGTATGCTGAGCCTTTTTAAACTCCCGACTTTTGGTTTCCTGCCATTACTTCAGAACCTTAGCTTTTATTTCAAAGAAAGTTTCTAGCCTTCTGGGTTGCAAGGGAAGGTTTGAAACTGTGATCACTAGATGCTATAGCAGCACAAGACCAATGTAAAGAACACTGGAGTCTTAAATAAAAAAAGAGATGTAATGATTCTTGGGACCCCAGCTCATGATTTTAGAATTTTTGGAGGACAGGGAAATTATAAAGCACCAACAGGAAACTCACTGATGTGTCATATAGAGTGAGGAAAGCAAAAAGTGGAAGGAAGGGTAGATTTGCACCTTACAGACTAATCAAAGTAGCTATATAGCACAAGCTTTCATGAGCTGAAGCTTGTCATAACCAAGTCGAGCAAGTGCCCATGTCACAATAGACCGTATGGACCGACCTCCACTCCCAAATTTGGTCATGGAAGCGCGCTGTGATGTCAGCCATTCCGCGCTCTATTTAGCAGCCCGTCATTGGCTACTCTAAACGTATAAAAGTCCGTGCAGTTTCCGCCCACGTTGGAGAACTCCGTTTACACCTCGGAGTAAACTTGGCGGACTGATCACCCACTAACGACGCCCCATCACCGACCTCCCCGACGTACCCCCTTTCCTGTGCGCTCGGTAATTCGTTTATGGAACGTCTCATCTCGCTTCAAGGGCTCTTGCGATGTTTCTCTCACTACGTTTGTAACTCGTTTGTAACTGCAATTAAGCCAGTTCTTCCTACGCTGCACACATCAGTAGCGTAAGTAAACAACCTTGTTGCAACCAATACGCATCCGTGCCTACTTCCACTCCACGCGTCAAAGTACCCACCTAACGTTCTGGGTTCCCGGCAAGGGCCCCAGCAATCACCTGGCCACCACAAAGCTTACATCTTTTCACAGCATCTGAAAAAGTGCAGAAAGGAGAGAGAAATTAGAATATAAAAGACAAGAGCGGGAGGGAGAAGGAAGGAGAGTGTGAAGTGGCAGTGCTGTAGGAGGGAGGACATGCCACAGATCCCTAATTTCTGAGCATAATGATAAAATGGATGTTAGTTTATTCCTTTATTGGTACTGAAGCATGTAGGGAATAGTGCTTGGCCTACTATGTGACAATGAGCATTTGATTCTTTTAACTAGAAGAAAAATCTTACTCCTCCTCACAAGCCAAGGATGCATTGCATGTCTTGATGTAAGGCAGGGGTGGCGGTTGAGTAATTTGACAGGCTAAATAATGCTTAGCTTAGCATCAATTTCACATTTTGTGTCTATTATTAAGGTGCTGTTTATGTGTTTGGAGCTATGCAGTATAAAGAAAGAAACAAGTTCTTTCCTAAGGAGCAAACATGCTAAACATGTATGCTGAAAAGCTTTCACTCCTGTATGTTCTTAAGTTAGAGAAAATCAG
>NW_005841906.1:3300351-3310019 GCF_000455745.1 Alligator sinensis
CAGTTGAGAGCCCCCATAAGCAGGAACCTGAGGACTGGGTTATTTCAGCTGCTTCTCTACTGTGTTGTTTTTGCTAACATCCCTAACAATGTGGAGGTAAGGATTCCTTAGGATAATCTCTTCTATTGGACCAACTATGTAGCTGTGATAGAGTGCCCCTGCCCTGCCCAGCTCAGTACTTTAAAAAAAGGCCCTGGTGCTCAGCAGGGGGAGGAGGGGGGGTGATTCCCCACTTCCCCCTACTGCATGGGGGGCTCTGCATGAGCCCCCTACCCCCCACCTGCCATGGGTGCCCCACCCAGGCCAGCTCCGGCCCTTTAAGAAAAAAGAAAACCAAGAAAAGCCCCGGGACTCACTGCTCCTGCAGTAGCCTGGGGCTTCAGGAGGTTGTGTAAGAGCCCCACCCACAGCACCTGGTGAGCACCAGGGCTTTTTTCTCCCAAAAAGCTGGGAACTGGGCTGGGCGTGGCAGAGCAGCCATTGCTGGGTCTGAGACAGCAGGCAGGGGATGGGCCTGGCCTGGGTGATTCGGCAGCAGCCGAATCTCCAAATAAGATTCAGCCCAATTGAATCACCGAATCGAATCACTGTCCCCCGAAACTGGCCGAATCCAAAGCGAATACTAGCCGCTTCACACAGGCCTAGTAGTCAGTCCAATAAAGCTAAGTACAAACAGTCAAAAAGCCTGAGGCTGAATCAATTCAAGCTTCACAGGTTAATCTAAGATGTATAGACTGAATCAACAACCAAATGAACAGATTCACTTTTGATTCTGGAAATGTAGCCATATGCCTGCAGCAGCCCAGCCCAGAAGCCAGTGGGTGCTAGAGCATACCTTCCTGCTTGGCTGAAGCGGACAACTTTGGCCAAGGCTAGCCCACCTATCCTGCGCAGGAGGGTTGTGGGGAAGGTACAAAGCATCCTAGGATGCTGTGGGACTGTGAGTTGACTTGAATCTGGGGGCAGGGGTGGGATCTGGGACAGTTGTTCAATAAACTGATTTATCTTAAACCAGTTTTGACCATTTTGAAAGTGGTTTATGCGCACTGGACTTCTGTCACATTACCAATTTGAACTAGATTCCAATCAATTATGCCGGTTTGTGTGTAACTTCTGTCCCTATCCTAAAAGATATCACCCTAGAGAATCCTTGCCTCTTGCAGAATTTCTGGACCATCACAGCTACAACATTATTCTTACACTACCTTTTCTTTCATGGGAAATATGTATGCACTCAGTTTCTCTGCCAATTCATTTCACCTGCCTAAAGAATTGATTGCTCCTGAAAATAAGTACCATAACACCTATGGGCAGCGATGACTACATTAAGGGTAAAGGAACCTAATTTCAAAGATCTAGTTCAATGCTGGGAGAATGCTGTTCCAATCTAGTTTCTGTGGATCAGGCAACAGATGCTGTGTGTGTATGTCTATGAGGAAACCACTGAAGTGGCACAGGCTGCTTGAAGTGATTGATTGCCTTTCTTATCATTATGAACGTTTAGTGCATCCACAGAACAATATTGCTAAGGACGTAAATCTTATGGCAAAACACATACACAGCATTCTGGCACTCTCGAAGCATATATCTCAATACCCAGCAGCACTGCAGATGACAAGCATACTGCCTTGTGGCAAGAGATGCAGAGGACCCATGCAGCTCCAATACTAAGGTTTCCAATCTCTGTTGGACACAAATGGGTTTAATTCAACCAGCTGAAAGATAAAGGCATTGTGAAGGCATTTCAGGCATCTTCTACACTTTACATACACATCAGGCAGTGCTCCACCTAGAAGATGTAAGACACAGCTTCAAAATCTAGCTAGGTTTATAACAGTGCTGTATCTATTGTAGCCAAGGCTACATCTGGGTCAGTTTTTATTTTCTCCCTTTAGAAAGGGTTGTCCTATGGCTAGCGGGAAGGCAGATTCCTTCAGAGAGACTGAGGGACCAGGTCCACCAACTTTGAACAGCATCTGCCAGCAAGCAACCTTTTATGGCTCAATTGTGGAAGCGGAAAGTGAAGTATTGTGAACTCCCAAAGTTCAAAATGTATGAGTGAGATACTGAAAAATCATCAGATTGACCCCAAATCTGTTTTTCTTTAATTTTTTAAGATTATATTGTGGTTTTGGTCTGTCTTTTGATTCGTTTTACCTACTAGGTTCTCTCAGAGGGAGACAGTATGGGTTCTTGTTACAAACTCTTTTAGTCTATTAAGTAAGGTCAGTTTGCAGGCTACTCAATTGATGGTGTAAAAAAAGCTGCAACGTTTTACTTAATTCTGTCCTGTACAGCCCAGCACTTGCCTCTTGTCCCTCAGCCCTTACTCCTGCTATAAGTCCAGGGGCATTTTGACCCCCTCACCATTTGCTTTTTTACATCACAGGACAGCTGATGCACCCTGGTTCCTTCCAAAGATTAAACATAAAAAAAAAGATACAGCTTTTTAGCAAGGAAGACAAGCCCCAAGGAGATGACAACTCAGAACCTCACTCAGGGTAGCTTCCAGATGGAGCCAGTACAGAAACTGCACTCCTAAATTTAGCAGACAAAAGCCTGGCAGCTGATCGAGGTGAAATTTGTAGCTCATGCAGCACCTGTGCTTATCCAGGTATGATTAATGCCCGAGACCAACTAGAGCTGCAATTGCTCAGCTCCATTTGTAGTGGCTCGGGGGCTGTCTGTCCAAATCAACTACTTACTTGGGTGATTGCTTTGAATATACTCGTTGATTTCCTCGTTCATTTAAACAACGACAAAACAAACACTCCCAAGACAATCCTGGCTTTGACTCCCAGGAGGTCTGATCTGGTTCAAGCAGGTTGCAGTAATTTGTCTGTTGACTTTCTTCCAGCGATAAAATGTCTACTATAAACAGGTTTGTTGTCTCTCTTGCTTTAGTGGCTGCCAGCCAAGAACATGCTTTAGGATTCTGGCTGAAAAAAGCTTGCACTGCAACTTCAGCACTGGAGTCCTACATATCTTAGCTCTAGAGAGAACTTGAAAGAAAAATAATTGGAACCACCACCAAACAGAACAGAGCATTTTAGAAAGGGATACCTCTCAAGCAGTTCCAGAAATGAGCTAGCATAGGCAAACATACCTTGGAAAAAATTCAGTCACCTGCAAAAGCCACCCTAGGTTTATCCATCACTTAAGTTCCATTTAAGCCTGAAATAGATTCAAATGGTCCCCAAGTTATTAGTATTCCTGGGGCTGGTGTGTTGGAGGGCAAGGGTAATTTTTCAAACTCTCTGGCAGTTTGAAGCCTTATTCTTACTTGCTTATTGTCCTGCTGTGCCTGCAATTACAGTCACTGCCTTGTAGCAGAAGCCCTTTTATTTCAAAGCATACAACCTCATTCTAATAACCCCTGCACCTTTCCCAGGACCAGGAGAAGTGTTAATTCAAGGAAGGTGTTCACTAGTCAATTTTCCGTGTCTCATTAATGCAGAAATTGGCCCCTGCTGCTAGAATGTGTGTGTGTTATAAAGAGGTTGTACTACATCTCAACAGCATTGGATTAATGCATAGGCAAACTAGGCATGTGCCTGGGGCCCTAAGTGAAGAAGGGGCCCAGCTGTGCTTATTCTACATTTTATAATTATTGAGTGAAAAAAGTAATATAAATATACAGTATTAAGTAGGGACCCATGAGTTTGTTTGCCTAGGGCCCACTAAAGGGTTAATCTGGCCCTACATCTCAAGACACTTCAAACTTTATAGAGCAGAATCATTACATCCACCAGTAAAGGGTTTTGTTGTTTGTTTTTTTTACACACGTGTTCACTAGTTTAATGAAAATGGGACTTTTAAATCATGTTAAATTTCACTGAAATCAGTGGACTTACATTGATGTTAAACAGGCATAAATGAGATCAGAAGGAGACCCAACCTCATAGCATAGCCTGAACCTGAATGCTTTTATGCCCAGAAGTCCTGCTCAGTTCAGTGGGGCTTCTGTGTCTGTACACTATGGGCCTTTACTATATATTTTGTATGTTTTGCCTCAGAGTTTATGCCACCAAGATGAAAAAAGTATTACCAGTCATATGTAGCAAAGATTTCTCCTGTAAGTCCCCTGTATTAGGACCACCTTTGAACCTGTTTAATTAAAGTAAATCTATCTGTCTTTAGGCAGATGCCACAAAGCGCTTGGACAAGCTTATACCCTGGGCCCTGTTTGCTTTTCAATATGCACTATAATACAACCAAGTATTTTGGAAGAATATTTTTAGTAAAAAAATCGCCAGTGCTTTGTCATTTGCACATGTAAAGCATACTGCTAGAGACCAGTTCACTGGAAATGATAACAGACAGTGCTGGCTCCTGTTCCCCATGACTGTTTAATGAAAAGAAACAACATTGGGAGCAGAACCCAGGGAGCTTTCCCTCCCCTCATTCTTCACTGGGTGTGAGCTCTCCATCTTGCTAACTCTCTTTCTGGTCCTGTGGCTCTTAGGCACAGCTGATCTTTTTCATGGGGTGAAATGCATGTCATCTATTGATGCTATGGGACAACAGGTGATATGTTCTCTCGGGGCTTGAGGGGCCCAGTCTTGCATGCCCTGGGAATTCCCATGCAGGACTGGGCCTCGAAAGCCCTGGAAGTGCCTCCCTAGCTCTCTCTGCTTACCAAAATGCAACCCTGGGATCTCTGGGGTGTGCCCTGGTATGAGGGGAAAGTTGGAGATTCCTAGTTTACTGAGATGCATCCCTGCGGGGGGTTGTGTCTCCATAATCAGGGAATCTGGGAAACCCCCTACTTATCAAGGTGTGCCCCAGAGAGTGCTCCCAGGGCTTAAGGGACCTGATCCTGCCCAGGAATTCCCAGGATGCAGAGGGCTGGACCCTTCTATGCCCCAGAGTACCTGCTTAGGATGGCTGGAGTGCATAAGCAGCTCTGGGATGCCCACACTCTTGTGCCATAAAGTAAACAGGCATCCATTGATAAACAAAGGCATAAATTGATATGACCTTTGTTGCAGCCTTTATTTGTAGCATGAAAAGGAGTATGGACATCAGCTTACTTTTCGTTTGGGCTGCTTGAAAAATATGTACAGAGGCACAAAGGTGATGTCTGTTTCCACCCTTACATTCCTTTCTACCAGTTTCTTTCCAGTTTAAACAAATGGAATGAAGGACATCCTCAGCCTACCTGCTGTTTGGTAGTTAATGGACTTTCATAGGAAGTGGGAGATGTGGGTGAAAACCCCTTGGGTTAGGAAGGGCCTACACTCATGACATATGCAGCTCTGAATCAGACAACTGAGAGGACAGAGTTTATGCACACCCTGCAGCTAGTATTTCCTGGTGGCTACCTTCAGGAGACTTCCTGCTCCATGATTACAAGCTCTGGAAGTGCATGTGATAATCCATTGAGACAATGGGAGAGCTATTTTCCTCCCCAGGATTAAAGCAGATTGTTGTCCCAAAGCAAAGCAAGGACCCCATCTTTTGGGGTGGCTGCATAGACTTAGAAATCTAAATATCTGGGCCAAAGAGTTTGCTTGAATTTGGGAGCATATTCTTTGGAAAGTGACTCATTTACTAACAAAGCAAACAGAAGCCTTTTCTAGATAACCTGCTCCAGCAGGAAGGTACTTATTTAGGAGCAAACAAAATTCCAATTTGGAGTGAAGCTGGTTTGGCTTTGAAAATATACAATAATACACAGTTGGCAATATTTTCGATGTGGAAATAATAATTTTGCTGAATTGCATGGAAAAAGCAAATTTCAGGAGCAGAAATGAACTATGATGAAATGGCAAAATTGTCCTTATAGTTCCTTCTTTTACCACTTTCACAAGGCTGAATGGGTAAAAGGCAAAGCTGTCATATATTTAATACCTGTGCTTAAGTGAGGATTAAATTTGTCTATGGATATATTAAGCCCCCTCTACATGTGCAGGTAAAGGCATAGTGGAATCTAACACACCATCCACACAATCGTGCATTGTGCTATGCCACAAGTGCATGGCAGGAGGTATGATAATGCATTAGATCCAATTTCACCTGATTGCTAGTACAGGGGGAGCTCCATGGCTGGGAGCCCCTCAGTTGAGGGGCTCTGAGCTGTGAGGGTACTCCATGAACTCTCAGGGCTGGGGGATCCTAGCAGCTGGGATCTCCAGGGCCTAGAGGCTTTACGCGCTGCCGAGCCCTGGGGATCATGGCAACTATGATTTCCTGGGCCCATGGGTTTTATGCTGGGCATGGGGCTCAGCTGATGGGGCTCCCAGCCACAGAGGAGGCCCTGCTACATGTGCAAATTAAAGCTCGATAGCAACCAGCTATATAGTATACATTTTCAAGGTCTACCTTTCTAGCTGGATGGAGCTTTTTATGGTAGCTACTTTGCACACACAGCTGGTCTCCAGATAATCGTGCAATTAACCAGTTCATTGCACAGTATCTATAATGTGTAGAGAGGGACCTTATGTTCTAACAAAATTTGCCTGGTCAGTGTGGATGGGGTAAAACCATCTTGGAAATATATTTTCTTCGAGTAAATTGGATCTGAAATGTACTGTATGTATAACAGAGTGTACCTCTGTTACAGCCGTATATATGATGACCCTCCCACCTGTGGCCTGAATTGATGTAACTTCAGGTGAAATTATGTGTGCAGCATAAATCATTAATCTCCAAAAATATAATGCAGCAATAGGAGGAGTCTGCCAGAAAAGAGCTACAAGAACGAAGGAGGCACTAGAAAGACTCTCATAAAACTGAAAAGATTGTGACTATTCCCCTTTCCTCTTCATAAGAGTGGTTAAAAAAGGGGGGGAGAGAGAGAGAGAGATGGAAAAAAGTACATAACATGATTAATAGACTAAAGGCGGAAAAATGAAAATCCCCAATATCTGTGCCTCATAACACAAGAACAGTAGGGCATTTAATGCAAGGCAAAGATGGGAAATTCAAAACTGACAAAAGGATTTTTTTTCACCATGTGCAATTAAAGTGTGCAGCTCATTGCCACAGGAAGGCATTATCACCTAGTACTTAGCAAGCTCTAAACTGAATATTTATATGAAAATCAAAAATATCTTGCATTGTCATTGTTAACCATGATAACAGTTTTGGAACAGATACACTATATACTTAAGTGTTTAAAATAATACCCTGTACACTATGGCTAGGTACAGAAATTACACATAAACTGGTATAAGTGATCAAAAACTGGTCTAAACCTGTAAAAGAGCAGAAGTTTAGTGCACAGAGACTGGTATAAAATGGTGGAACCCAGTTTAAGGTAGACCTGGATGGATGCAGTATCAGATTGAATACATTTAGGTTAGACTGATTTACTGAACATCTGTACCCCATCCCCTCCTGACTCAACTTAGGTTGCTGTCCTCTGGCATCCCAGGATCCTTTTTGATCTCCTCTAACACTGCTTTGCAAGGCAGGTGAGCTGTTACAGATCTGAGGCAGCAAAGCCTGTGCTCCCATGCCCTACATCCTGCCTACACCTGTTGGCCAGGCCCGGCAGCTGGTGGGGAGGGGGGAGCACAGGCCCCTGCCCCCCCAGACCCAGAAAGAACAGTTGGACAGAGGACATGTGATGGGGGCTGCCCCTCTCCCCTGATGACTGGACCAGCACAGCTTCTGTCTCTGCTAACAGCTGGCAAGAGACAGAAGCTGTGTGGGGCCAGTCAGTGGGAAAGAGGGGCTGCCCCTGCTGTGCACCATTCTGGTCTGGGGGTCCAGGGCCTCTGCTTCCCCCCCTTCCCACTCTACCTGTTCTGGGCTACCTCCTGACTGAGCTGGGAGCAGTGGCTGGTGCAGTGGGGCTGTGCAGTCCTGGAGCTGTGGGAGCAGCCCTGGGACCAGAAGGGAAACTCTTGTACTCTCTGCCCCGCCTGCTCCCCTGCCACTGAGAAGCTGTGTCCAGTTGAGCAGGAAGACTCCCTGTTCACTCCCCACACCTCCCGCCTTTTCTGGGCTGCCTGAGCCAAGAGCCATGGCACGCGGGAAGGTCGGTGGTGGCAGCAGAGCATTGGAGGTTGCCTGACAACCAGTAGGGATGGCCTCTGTTTGCCTGCCTTTGGCAGGTGTGCAAGAGCGCCCCGCTCCTGATGGTGGCCAGAGCAGGCATCTGCTGGCCTTCCCCTACAGAAGGGCAAACATATGTTCCATTTGTTCCCGATCTAATCTACGCAGCGAGAGAAACCTGCATAGACTGCATCAATTCTGCCTCTGGCTTTTTGAATGTCTATACTTAGTCTGTATGCTTAAACTAATGTGTGGGGCAAACGATCCTATATCTCCCTAGTTCACAATTTTTGCACCTTCCTTTAATGCATCGTATTCTGGACACTAGCAGAAGTATTCAGGACTAAATGGATATTGGATCTGATCCAGCATTCCTATGTTTCATCAAGGGTCTTAGGCATTCTTATAGCTCAGTGGCTTCAATGGTACGTAAGCACATGCCTAAGTGCTTTGCTGCACCAAGTCTTGTGTCAGCACCTGATTTGGTCAAAATAGACTATAAGCCACATGTAAGGACATTTTTGACCACTATAGATGGGCATGTGATTTTAATTTGTTAGTATCATTGGTTTGGTTAGAACAGTGTCTCTTTGAAGGGTATTTATTTTAAGTACTAGTCAATTGCCTGTCAAGAATGACAGGGGTGGGGGAGTGGGAGGGACACTGTTCCCTCCTGCTGCTTAGGGTCTGGACCTGCTCCCCTCCTCCCCTCTGCAGTGGTGGGGGGAAGGGAGGAGGGGCCCGGAACTGATGCGAGGGAGGACCAGACCCAAGTGTGGAGAGAAGCTGGGCCATCATGGTGGAGGCAGGGGGAGCAGCAGGCCCAAGCCAACCCAGCGGTAGCAGGGAGACAGGAGGAGCGGGCTCGGGACCAACGTGGGGGAGAGGGGGTGGGAAGGAGTGTCACCACCAACACCATGGCACACCTGCTTCTCCCCCACCCCCCGCCATGGCGGGCCAGCTTTTCCCCTTCCCATGCCTGCCTTCTCCTCCTCCCCCCACCCCCCCGTTGGGCCCAGACCCGCTCCCCGCACCTACGTTACCTGGAGGGAGGCTGTTTGTCAGCCAATAAGAGTGCGAATAAAGCATTACGGACAGACTTAGGCTTTTGTAATATTAGACTGCTTTATCTACTCTGGCAGCTAATCTGTGTAGGCATCTGAAACAGTTCTTAAAGTCAGCCTTTAAAATGGGTTGGAAACATGATCAGTTGTGCAGTGCAGCTGGAGCACTGCAGGCCTGGGGAAGGAGCTGAGCTTGAATTTTCCTCTCTATTGCCTGCTGCTGCATAAGTATCTACAGTCAGGGTTTTTCCTAACACAACATTACCTATGTCCCAGGGGAGCTGGGAAGCCGGAAGGCCCCGGGGCAGCAAAGGGTCCAGCTTACCTCCTGCAGGGCCAGAAGAGCCGAGGGAGGCCCACGCTCCAAGAATGCCGGCGCGGGTTGTCAGCCAGGCATTTATCCGGCTGCAGCAAAGCAGCGGGGGCGGAGGACGCCTTCCGGGAGGAGCAAAAGGCGACCCCGCCGAGGCAATGGGGCGGCTGAGCGGAGGAAGCTGGAGCGAGAAGCCTCAGTGAACGAGGAGTCAGCTGGGAAAGGAGCCAGCGGCAACGCCGGCGATAGAGCCGGAGAACGGGCAGAGAGGGCCCCAGGCAGCCTAG
>NW_005841906.1:3310178-3310445 GCF_000455745.1 Alligator sinensis
TGTGAAGTGAGCGGCGGGCGCGGCGGAGAGCCCAGCCGCATCGAGAAAGGAGGCATCGGTGAGGTAACCGGGTGCCCCATACAGAGGGGAGCCGGCGGTAGATACAGCGACCTCGCAGACCCCCGGAGGAACGCAGGTACCAGGCCGGAGGGACCAGGCTGGCGTCCCTATAGGCAGTACACCCAGCCCGAAGACCGTTGTTGACGGCCGGCGTATTGAGGCGAGAGGGTGGCAAGCCAGGAGCGATGTTGAGGCCCTAGGAGGCAG
>NW_005841906.1:3310531-3344108 GCF_000455745.1 Alligator sinensis
AGGCCACCCCACTGAAGGTACCATCAAAGTCGTGGCAGGAAAGTTCAGGGGTCCCCCTGATACCAGCAGGGGTAACCTCCGGGGTGCACTCACGAAGCCAGGGCGCACAAAACCTTGGGCCCGGGCGTGGGAACACCTGGTAGAGCGGAGGCGGGTACAACCTAGACTGCCATTTTAAGCATGGGACCTGAAGTCAGAAGTTGGGGCTCTGTTCCAGGCTGAATCAGAATTTTCCTGCAAGGGCCTGAGCAAAAAACCACCCCATGACCCATGTTCCCTACTCTCCAAATGATAACACATATCTACTCACAGGACAACTGAGGGATTCAATAAACTGGCTCTAAAGTATGTTGAGGTCTTCACATAGGCATTACAAAATATGATTTTGTGTCTTCACTGGGATGTGCACTCAGACAATGAATTAAAATAAATATCATTCTGTAGGACTTTGATATAAAAGTTCAGGAATTATGCAGATTTAGCTTCAGAAGCTCAGGCAAATGGGCCAACCTACATTTTGACTGTCCCTTAAATCATGTGGTAGTTTCAAAATGAAAAAAGAGAATAAATAGTTTTTTAAAAAAATCAAACATTTAGCATCATTTACTGAAGCATGGAAAAGCAAGATGATATTCTGTAAAGTTAATTCTGTACAAATAGGCTTACCATAGGACTGGTTGAAGAACTGGTTATGGGTTTTGCAGCTAAACCAAAACAGAACCCAAAGTACCAAACAGTTTGAAGTGAGGTATTTCTTTCTGCAGGCAACCAGTACTTCTGTATAGCCCCCAAAACAGGTATGTTCTCTTCAATCAACCCCATAAATTTTAATAGGCCCAATGCTCATCCACACTGAAGACCACCCTGAGTCAACACAACTGTATATAGTTGTTCAGATCGAGGGAGTTAGAGGTGGTTGAATGTGATGCAAGCCATATCACTCCACTGTGTGCTATTAACTACAGAAACTGGTAGGCCTTATGGTGCTCATGCATGGGTTTTTTCCTCACAAAAAATAAAAAAGCTGAAAACTGCTTCATTTGACACAAAATGTTAATATATACATAGGAAAGGCAAAGAAAATCAAGGGCTAGTGACCTCTTTTATTAAATACCTTAGGGGTCACAGCATTCACTTTAGATATTCTTAACTCAGGTTCAATTTCCACCTCTTCTCTGGGGGATCCACACTTTATATAGCTACTTCCTATAAGACTGCAGGAGACTGCAGGGGGAAGGCTTCAGTGCAAAGGAGCAAGTAATGCTGCCTGCTACTGACATGCAAGCTCCGTGCTATCCTCCTAGGATTTGGGTTAGCCTGAAGTATAAATGCAAGTGTTGCCCCAACCCAAATCTCATCCATCCAAGATTCTCTAGCCCAAGGTAAGTCATGCTCTAAACTCAAGCTAGCTGACCTTTCAGGATTCGTGGGTTGAACCTTGGGTGATGCTGACACTTGATCTTGGAAGTATAGTGGGATTACAGTTTAAGACTTCAATTTAAGACATTATGGGGAGTGCAGGGTCCAGTTTTGATTTTATAGTTGGTGCAACCTGTTATAGAGCAGGGACACACATTTTCCCCTAACATAGTTTACTGTTGTTTTTCTTGCCTTTGTTTTTCTGAATCTAAACTAAAGGGAAGTTGAGGCTGAGTTCATGTCTTGCTTTTTTACGAAGAAACAAATAAGGGCTTGATTATCATTTATAAGGCTCCAGCACAGATCATTTAAGACCTCTGTTTTAAGACTCTTTATATTGCCAAAATAGTAAAAAATGTCAAGGTCAAAAACACTGTAGGTTTTCCCAAGTGCAAGCAGCCTATTGGGCTAGTGTAGTTAAGGCACATTTGTTTCTGTAGCCAACAGAGAGGTAGTTAGCTGTGTTAGTTTGAAGTCAGTCAGAAGGCAGGGTAGATATGCACCTTTATAGACTAACTAAGTAGCCAACAACACATAAAGGAATGACATGGCTGGCATCATATATGATTAAGTACCTATGTACAGTTTTGTTGACTGGGGGAAGCTTTCAGTGTAGATACACATTGGGCCTATAACAATTTATGACGTTGCCTGAAGAGAAAAATACCTGTTTTCATTCTTGATTCTGGCAACAGATTTGGCAAAAATATGAATGAGGTATAAAGTATTTTCTCTTTTCAGCAAACGACAGGGGGATAAACTTGGAGGCAGGGAAATAGTCAGAATTTGCTAGTACTGGCCTCTAGGTAGCAGCATCTTCAGTATCCACTTCAAAGGGTCTTTCCCTTGTCAAACACATAAGTCAAGTTTAAAGAAATTGTGTACAAAAAACAAATAGATGAAATTGCTAAGAGGTCACTAGAAACAGGATCTGAGGCAGCACACTGTCATGTGTGTTATTTACTGACGTGAGAACTCCCTGCCAGAGAGAACTGAGGACATTGTCAAGAAACCCGGGTATAAGTAACAAAATGATATTGTAGTCATGCTCATGAGGCACTGATGCCTTATACACAGACAAAAATAGACAAGATCATCACATCACATGCTTTCACATGTAACAAAGGTCATGAAAAATCCCAGCATTTTTTTTAAATTCAGAACCCAAGCAATGGGACTGGACTGTCCCTTTCTTAAATATGCTGTTGCTCCAGAATGTGAATGTGATTATCTCATAATAATCAGTGGTGTAAGGAGGGGGTGGGGGGGCAACTGGGACACCTGTGCTGGGGTGGGAAGGGGTGCTGGGGAGCAGAACAAAAATGGCTACTGATCGCAGATGCGTAATTGGACTGGCAGTGCACCAGCAACCAGAAGTCACCACTGCCCCTGTGTGTGGCAGCTGCCCTGGGCACCCAGCCATATCTTTACAGCTCTGATAATGATGATGATAAGATCATCTCCAAAAAATGCCAAATTCTATTGTGGCTAAGGCTTGCTTGGATATACTGGATCAATGTGACCATCCCAAGAAACAGACTGAGGTACAGATTGGCAAATGTAATGTCACTTTACAGTCACGGTCCAACTTTTGTTTTCTGGCCAAACCTATTTAACACCCTATTCCAGTTCCTGGTTAATGCTATTTAGCCACATATTCGTTTTTTGAGGGGATATACTCCCTCAACAGCCTGCTCAATGTTCTCAATTATCCACATTATTCTTTTGTGTGCCTCAGTTTGTCATTTCTGACTCAGTTTCCCTTGACTCCAGTTTGTTTCCCACTGATTGCTGTTAGCTGCCTGGCATGTTGACTTGTTAAAGAAGCTTCAGGGGTTAGGGAATAGATTACCCCATCAGACCACCTTTATCCTGCATTGCTGCTGTTGTAATAATTGAAGGAGACTCTCTGAGTCACAACCTCCAGAGCCAAGTCAACCAGCTGCAAGCCCAGAATTCTGCTCACTCTAGCTGCATCAGTTGGGCTGCTCAGCTTTCACAACTAGCAATAACAGACTACAACCCTGAAGTGCCATTACCAGAAAAATGAGATTGGAATTAGATTTCAGTCACTAAACTAATGCCATGTCACGTATGTGCTGTGGCCACACCCCAAAAGGGTGAGTGATTGCTAACTTGTTTATCAATATTATTTATTTATTTAGCAAATGCAAATCTGTGAAGCCAAGCAATAGCTTGATCATTATCTGAGTTCAAAGTTATTAATCCACCTCTTAGTTTGTAGAGGGGACACTCCTCAGTGATGTGTGGCATTGCTTATATCTCTCCACAAGTGCATGATAGGTTAGCACTGAGGCCCTAGCAGTGAAAGTCAGCTGCTCATGGGCCTTGGCCTGTCCTAAACTTGTTTAACAGGGACCAGTCTCGCCATGATAGTTCAAAGCCAGCAGGTTGATGAGTGGGGTTTGTCACACTTGTTTGTGACTTCCCACAATTCCCATTCCTTGATCCAGAGGGCATCTGCAAACAGATCCTGGTCAGGGAGGTTGCTCCATAAGGGGCATCATGAAGAAAGGCAGGTCTTTGGTGGATTAAACAGGTCCTTGTAGAGCAGTAGGTAAGGTGCAGCACAAATGGTTTCAACTAACTTTCAGGTCATCATCTGTGGACGGACGTGCGGGGGAGTGATATTTGCAAGGATGGGAAGCAAGGGGAGGGCAGTTGGGCAAAGGGTTCCAGTTATGATACGCGTGGTTGCATTCAGCTGAGTATCAACAAGATGTGTATGTTTTGACCTTTGCCAAACGGGTGCACAATACTCTGCTGATGAGTATGATAGGGTAAGAGCTGAGGTCCAGAGTGTTGTGGCTGCAGCAAGCTTGGCTAGCAAGTTGTTTTAGGATTTGACCGTTGTTGCTGTTTTCTTTAGGTGTTCCTGGAAAGTCAGGGTTCTGTCACCCTAAAGACACTCCCAAGTATGTTGGGCAGGGATCATACTTTAGTCTCTGACCACCCATATAGATGTTAAGTTCTTTTTTAGCACTGGCACTGTGGAGATGGAATGCACTAGATACAGTTTTGGCAGGACTTTGCATAAGCCACCATGTGGTACAATAGTCTACCAGTTTTGTCACATTTTCATTCAGGGTCTGGTCCAGAGCACGGAAAGAAGGAGCTTGAGTGGCGCAGCAGATGTCATCAGCATAGATGAGCTTGCAGGATGTGGTTGTTGGTAGATCATTTATGTACAAGTTAAACAGGACTGGGGCCAGCACTGAGTCCTGTGGAAGTCCATTGGCCTGTCTTCTCCATGCGCTTGTCCCCTGCCCAAGGCAGACTCTGAATCATCTATTATGGAGGAGTGTTTTGACAACTATAACGACCCAGCTTGGAAGTACTCTTGACAACTTTAGAAGCAGGTCAGTGTGCCATGTGGTTTATCAATGAAGTTCTGGGTTGGGCACTACCTCTTCTGGATTAAAGTACTATTCTGAATGATTTTGATGAGTTAATTTGTGCTTCTTCCCATCCCCCAAGTCTGACAATACCAATCAGATTTGAACTATAAAAGTTACACTAAAACAATCAAGACAGAGTTGCCATACAGTCTGTGATTATGCTGTCCACTTTCAATGCTTAGATGTCAACATTGAATGTAGTCAGGTGGTCCAAATGTTTCATTTTCACCATGGTTTCAATGATGAAGGGAAGGAGCAAGCCTCCTGGTCTCCTGAATACCTTCACTGAACTCTGCCATTGGATCAACAACCATCTCTTTGAGCAGTGGCAAGAGAAGAAGGGGGTCTCAAAATCAGATTCAACCTCACTTTTCAAATTTCAGCTACCTGCATATGTGGAACCCACATCTGATCCAATCCAGTACAGATTGATGCGATGTCAAGGTGCCTTTTTTAACAAGAGAAAGACCCTTGGCAATAGAATCGATTTTGTTTTTATTGTAATGGACATGGCTAGCCACTTCTTGCCCAGTCCAATACTATTCTTGTCAAGTGAAAGCAATTCAATTTTGTTGAGCCTGTGGCAGCCTGTAGAAGCATCTTGACCTTTGACCCCTCCACCAATGTAACTGTGCACCTTTGAGTCATGATCTAAGATCATCCTAAAATCTAGCAATTCAGTCTGATTAATGCACCATATCTTCCAGTAATACCAGACAGCCTTTGATTTCAGAGCCACTGGCATGGGTTTTTGAGCATAGAATCAGCATTTGGTTCAACAAGGCACAACCAGAAATAGAAGTTCAGGTAGAACTTCAGGACAGGAAGGAGTACTGGAAAAGGGCCAATGTGAAGGGGAGGAGGGAGGAACTGGGAAACTATAGGCCAGTTAGTCTCGCCTCTATCCTTAGTAAAACTCTGGAAAAAATCATTAAGGATCATATTTGCAGGAGTCCAGCAGAAGAAATAATGCTGAAAGGAAACCAGCATGGATTCACTGCAGGTAGATCCTGCCTGATTAACCTTGTTTTTTTTTTATGACCAGGTCACAAAATGCTTAGATGCAGGAGTCGAGGTAGATGTCATCTACCTAGACTTTAAGAAGGCCTTCGATACGGTATCTCATTCTGTTCTCGTAAATAAATTGACAGGCTGTGATATAGATGATTACATGGTCAGGTGGGTGGCAAATTGGTTTAGGGGTTGCACCCAGAGACTGGTTGTGGACAGGTTGATATCAACCTGGAAAGATGTGATGTGGGCAGTAGAGTCCTGCAAGCCTTGGTCCTTGGACCAAGCCTATTCAGTGTCTTCATCAGTGACTTGGACGAGGGCATGGAGAGCACCCTGTCCAAGTTTGCAGGGTGGATCTGGACAGGTTGGAAAAATGGGCAGAATGAAATAGGATGCAGTTCAACAAAGACAAGTGCAAAATGATGCTGCACCTGGGCAAAAAGAACCACCAATACACTTACAGGCTGGGGGAGGGCCTTCTCAGCAGCACTGTAGTGGAAAGGGATCTCGGCGTCATAGTTGACTCCAAGATGGACATGAGTCGTCAATGTGACAAAGTGATCAACAAGGCTAACCACACTTTATCATGCATTAGCGGATGCACAACGAACAGGTCCAGGGAGGTGATGCTTTCCCTCTATGCAGCACTGGTCAGGCTGCAGCTGGAGCACTGTGTCCAGTTTTGGGCACTGCACTTCAAGAAGGATGCGGAGAATCTTGAGAGGGTTCAGAGGAGGGCCACTCATATGGTCAGAGGCCTACAGGCAAGGCCCTATGAGGAGCGACTGAGGGACCTAGACCTCTTCATCCTTCTCAAGAGAAGGCTGAGAGGTGATCTTGTGGCTGCCTATAAATTCATCAAGGGAGGGCAGCAAGGAATAGGAGATGCTGTATTCACTAGGGCATCCCCTGGAGTAACTAGGAACAATGGCCACAAATTCTTGGAGAGCAGATTTAGGTTGGACATTAGAAATAATATTGTCACAGTAAGGGTTGTCAGAATCTGGAATGAGCTTCCAAGGGAGGTGGTGCTCTCCCCTACCCTGGGGGTCTTCAAGAGGAGACTGGACAAGCACCTAGCTGGGATCATCTGACCCCAGTGCTCTTTCCTGGCCAGGGCAAGGGTTTGGACTAGATGACCTACTGAGGTCCCTTCTGACCCTAACATCTATGAATCTATTAATTTACAGCATACTACCCTGGTATCTCGTGGAAAATGTGTCAAGTCTGATTCTACCTGAACTTCTATTGCTGGTTGTGCCTTGTTGAACCAAATGCTGATTCTATGGAAAATCATGGGATGAAACCTACCATGTTTTCTAGCTAGCAAGCTAAACTGAATCCTAATACTTTGGTCTCTACTGAATACCAAGATTTATTCCAAGAGTTCCAACTGGCACATCCTGGAAGATGCCCTTCTAAGGGAAGAGGAGAAATGTAAAGACGTATTGTTTCCTGGCCAGTCCCATTTAGTCACTTGTCTGTGTACTTGATGAATTCCATTTTGCCAAGTATTCACTGTGGAGGTTATATAAACCCTTGGCAAATGTCTGTTGAAGTCTTATATTGTTCGTGTGTGTCATTTCTGGTTCTATTTCCCTTGACTCTGGTTTGTATCTTTTGGGTTGTTGCCCCACTGACTGCTGTTCACTGACTATTTGAAGAAGCCTCTGACCAGTTCAGTTCTGAATGCCTGTGGTGATTACACATGGCTAGAAGAGGAAATTCCCATTTATTTCATGTTTCAAGTCATTCATGTTGCTGGGTGTTTGGCTGTAGCCATGTTGGTCTAAGGACATAGGCAGGCAAGGTTCTTTGAGCAGATGTGATGTCTTTTATTAGACCAACTGAATTGAACTTTTCCAACTACTCAGTTGGTCTAATAAAAGATATCACATCTACTTAAAGAACCTTGCTTGCCTATGTTTAAATTCAATATTTAATTTCAGTAGAAAATTGCAACCACCAGAATTTCTGGCTAATTGATACAATCCATTTCACCGGTGAGCCTGCCTGCCTGCCAACCAGAAGGGGAGCTAGATAGGCTTCCAGCCTGGTCCATCCACCAGCCAGGGGGCTAAGCCGCCTACTTTGCCCACCCGTCCATCAGGCAACCAGCCAACTCATCTGCCAGGGAGCCAGCCAGCCTGCTTACTCTCTGTGTTTCTGTTGAAAGCTTTAATTTATTCCCCATGACACACTATGATTCCACTGAACCAATATTTTTGATGGAAAATTTGTTCTGTCAGAATTTTGACTTGCTCAAGCGTTAACTTGTTGGCTACAAATGTCCAACTCGGGATCCTTAAAATTCTGGTTTAATAGGTGGATTGAAACACTGTAATGAAGTCAAATCATAAACCTTGGGGCTGGTCCCCCCATGCCCCCACACACGCGCACACACAGTAGTGAGCTACAAGAGTTAGGTATACCTATCCCACAGGCGCTGGAGTCTGCTGTCAATGGCCAGTCGAGGCTTCTTTCAGCATGGTGTTATCCTCCAGAAGGGGGTCGTTGGCTGGTCCTTCTGGCTGGACAGGTCGGGTGCTGGTCAAGTTGGAGATCAAGAGGGCACCACCGAGGGTCATTTTTCACTGCTTTTTATCTGTCCTTGGCAGACTTTAGTGACTCCCCAGTTTTCAGGTTTGCCCAATCCAGGGGTCATTGACCTTCATGGGACTTCCCCCTCGGTGGCTACTGGATGGCATCTGTCAGCCCCAGGGGTCATCGGCATGTATGTGCAGGTTTGGGAGTCTGTTGATGAATTTTGAATAGGGCTCTGGGAGCGGTCGATCTGGAGATATTCAGCCCAAAAGTTGGTCCCCGGCATTGATTAACTCAGACCAGGGCTTCTAGCCCTTGAACAGTGAAGTTTAGAGACTTCCCGGTTGCTACATTGTCTCCTATTGATTTCTTCCGTTGGTTGATCTGTGGTTTTCCTAGGTGTTAATTGCCACCTGCTACTGTGTTACACATTCAATCACTGATTCACTCGCTCTTTCAGGGGCCCGCCTGATACAGGGAAGGGGCAGTTTAATTCCTGCCCTTGTTAACATTGCTACAATGTATAACTTATTTCTGAAACTAAACACATTTAGTTAAAAGGTGAGGAGTATAAAATATAAGCTACAAGAGTAATGCCATGGCACACAAATAGATAAAAATACCAAAATACAAGGGGAGATACAAAATACACACATACAAACTTTAAAACACAATTCCTTATCTTATACTGAAAGAAAGAGGAAGGAAGAAAAGGTAGAAGAGAAACATATCCAAAGAGGGGAGAGCAAATGCAGGCAAGAGGAAAAGGAGGCTTTCTGCTACAAACTATATGTGTGGTACTTATAAGAGTCTCAATTACCTGAGGTCTTCCTGACTATGGTCTCAGCAACTGCTTTGTTTTTCTGTCTCCTAACCACCTTGCCTCTCTCTGCAGTGCCCTTCCTTTTCCCTTTCCCACCTCCTCTACCCTTTGCATTGTAATAGTTGCTTTCTATTTAGCAGTCCCTTCACAGCATCTAATGAAGTAAGCCCTCTGCTTGCAAAAGTTTATGCTATACATCTCTAAGTTAGTCTATCAAGTTGCAACTCTACCCTGCCTTCTTCAACCACCATACACACATTTAGTCTGATTCCACAAAAAGAAGAGTGCACACATTGGATATAGTATGCATTACATTCAGGCACAAAAAGGTGGAGCAGGTTGGGGAAGCATGCCAAAAACTAGCCACAGATAGTATTTTAAGCATGTCCAAGACACAGCCCCCTCCTCTCATAGTGTCCCATTATGTAATGAAATTCCTCTCCTCCAGACAGTGCACAACTAATATGGGCCTGAAATGCCCCAGGCTCAGCAAGCCTCTGGGATAATGGTTGGTAACTCCAGTCTCAGTCAACAAGCTGTCAACAAAAACCTCCATTGACCATTTATTCTTGGGCTGTGTTTTTGAGCATCTCAGGCTGACCTCAGGCAGGAGTGAATGAAATATAAAGCAACTCTTCATGTTTTCTTCACTCAGCCTCTCTTCTTCAATGTTCTTTTTTATAGTGCATTTCATGGCACGACACACAGATGGCTTGAATTCTCAATGCAGCTTTACAGGGCTAGATAGTAAAGACTGAAAGAGACCATTCAATTGCAATGGAATGAATCCACTGCTGTCCTCAGGTATGTTAATGAATCTTTCACTGAAAAAGGCTAGCTAGGAACAGATAGAGGTGAGATATACTTAGAGTAGGACCCCAAACTTGAAAAGGGAAAGAAGGGAACTCATTTCTAGTCAGTTGTGGAGCATTGTTTTTTTCTTTTTCTAAGTTCCTGAGACAGAAACTTTCCACTTTCAGAGCCCAAGTGCTAAATATCGTTATGCCTGCCCTGACCAGAGCCCCTAAGTCCCATCAGAAAAGCAGCGATGGTGATATTTAGTAGCATAACTAGGGTTGGGTGATGGGAACATGCATCCCAGCTACTGACTTAGAGGTTGTACAAGAATGGCAACACCCTCCTCCCCCCACCACTGCCAGCCTGGCCAATGCTACTGCCTCCGCTACCACTGCCCCTGCTGCCCTTGTTACTCCTCTGCTCTTATTTCCAGCCCAATCTCCAGACCACAGAGAGATTCCAAAGTTACTAAAACTTTTGATTCTTTAGCAACACTAGGCCTCTTGAAGTTCCCCTGGTTTTATATCTGCATAGGAGAAGCAGTATAGCCTTTTGGCAACTGTCATCAGAGGATTTGCTTCATCTACAATAATGACAGCCATGTGAACTGAAAATTGCTATTCTTGTTTTGTGCATCAGGAAACCAAAGCAACTTGCCTAAAGGAAAAGTCTGTAGCAGAGCCAGGAATAAAACCTAGATCTCCTGAGTCCCTGTCTACTGTTTTAACCACACTATCATCCTTCATTTACATAAATGCTTTATGAATGTCACCCAGCAAGCATGTGAGATGAGTACAGAGATGAGGAAATGATTACTCTTTAGAAACATGCATGCCTAAAGTTAAACTCCTTAATCCCAATACTATCTATAACCTTAGATGTCATTATAGGCTAGAACTAGTTCATATGAATCCAGAAGCACAATTCCCAGGAAATGTACCATTAGTTTAGATCTGATACCTGTGTTTCTGTCAACTGACCTAGAACTGAGGTTCACAAACTTTCACATATACAATGACATCTCAATAAAGTATCCTGTGGAACCTCCCCCAAAGTCATATACGCATTGATAATGTCACATCCCATCTGCAATCGCAGATCAACCCTGTGGCAGCTAGAATACTTATTTGCATGTAGTAATAATGTTAAAGAAAGAGTAGGATGTGTTTTTAATTTCTCTCAAAGCTGCTCAGCATCTGGAAAAGAAGGAGAGCTGCCAGCACATAACACTACCCTTCTCCGTGATCCAAGAGCAGGTGTTCAGAAGGACCACCAGCGAGCAGCAGACCATAGTTTAGGAATCACTGGCTTTATGCCATATTAGTGAAATAGATATATAAACCTTGGTTAAGATTATGTTAGATACATAATACACTATAAAATGTTGAGAGGGAATAGCCCAAAAGATGAATCACATACAGTTATATTTTTAGCTGCCAGCTTGCGCCAGACATAACATGTTGCCCCTTTCGTCTGAGTGGTTAACCAATATTTGAGGCTTTGCTGTTTTGTTCCCTGTAGGAGGAGAGAGAGATGTGAGTCAGGTATAGTCTTTGGTGCAGTCCCATTTATTTACAAAGAAGGTACAGAAAGTGCTGTTTTTACTGTTTTCAGAGAAACAGCAGCACAGCATGCCAAGTCCGTTCATTGTCCCACGGAACTCTGCTTTCTTTCCCCTCTCAGGCCCATGCTCACGATGACTTGCTGCCTGCTTGCTTTATTTTCCTCTTGTTCCATCCAAGCCTCCTGCCTACAGTGTGCCAGAAATTTGCTAGTCTTTGCATTTGCAATCAGGGAATCCTTCATTTATACTTGGTTTAGCTTCTGATAAGGCCTTCCATAAGGACCATTCCTTGTGCAGGGCTTCTGTTGTTTCTAACTACATAAAGGGTTTTAATTGCCCTCTAGTTTTCTTTAAGAAAGGGTACTGAGCATACTCTTGGCTGTGACCCTGTCTCTGATCATCTATAAATCAAAGATCCAAGTGATGTGGCTATTAACACTTCCTACTGGGAATGGACATGATCTCAACACACCGAGCCTTCTGCTGTAACTCCTTACTCCTTAAAGAGAAAGCACTGATGGTCCTTGTAATATTAACACTACAGGCAGTTCTAAATTTCCTTTTTCCTGACCAAGTTCTTGCTACTTCATCCAACGTCAGCTTTGCCAAATCCGGAAACCTATCCTAACAAACCTTCAAACCACCTAGAAGTTTCATACAAAAGGAATCCACCCATTTGTCAACCTCAGATATTTATGGAGATCTGAAGGAATGCAAAAAAAAAAGAAAGAATTGGAACACTAAACTAAACAGTGAAGCTCTTGTATATTTATAGAATCTGCTTTTTTTCTTAATATTTTTAATTATTTTTTTTCTCATCAAAAAGCCCATAAAGACAGAAAGACAATAGGTAATATCCCATTAAAACTCAAGATACTTGTTTTTCTCACACTCTCAGTGAAAGAGAAAAAAGGAAGGAGGAGATATTTTCAGTGAATACACCAATTCTTCAGTTTTTCCTAGGGTAATTCTTTTGTGGTATCAAGGTATGAACTGGGGCTGTCCAGCTTCTGGGCAGCCAGGGGCTACACACACAGCATGGGCCAAAGACCTGCAAGCTGCATGGAAAGCATGTCATGCAGGCAAGCAGCCCCCCATCCACTGGCTCCCTTGCAGTCACACTAGCAAACCAGTTTCCCCACTCCCAGCTGCACACACCATCCGTCTGCAGGGTGGGTAGCCCAGCTCCCATTTCTTTGCTGTGTGCACGTAGCATAAACAGCCCAGACCCCTCCCCAGCAAACACTCTATCCTCCTCCTGCATGCTACCCTGCCCCCAAGAGTATAGCAGGAAGTAAAAGCCAACAGAGGGAACAAGGAGCCTGAAAGACACAGCCACCACAACAGGAGCAAGTGGGAGGGACTGGCAGCTGGGTAGTGACTGGGAGCCTGTGTAATGAGGCCAGAACAGAGCCCTGGGCCAAGCCAGTCCCAATCAAGATTAGGACAGCTTATCCCCAGAGGCTACAGGGAAACAGGCACCACCTGCTGCAAGCCCAGATCAGTACCCAGGGCCCAGATGGTCCTAATGGCTAGGGACAGAAGTTACACATAAACTGGTATAAGTAATCGGAAACTGGTTCAGATCTGTAATGCAACGGAATTTCAGGGCATATAAACTGCTTCCAAAATGGATGAAACCAGTTTAAGATAAACCTGTGGATAGATGTAGTATAACACTTAACTGATTTAGGTTAAATTGGTTTTGTGAACTTCTGTCCCAGATCCCCTCCAGATTCAAGTTAACTCAAAGTCCTCCAGCATCCCACAGTGCTTTGTACCTCCCTCACAAACTCACCCTCACAGGGTAGGCAGGCTAGACTTGGCCCAAGTTGCCTGTTCCAGCACAGCAGGGAGGCGTGCTCTAGCGCCTTGGAGCTTCTGGCCTGAGCCACTGCAAGCATGCAGCTGCATTTCTGGAATCAAAATGAAAGTCTGTTCATTTGCTTAGCAGTTCAATCTACACAGCTTTGACTAACCTGTAAAGATTGAATTGATTCAGCCTCAGGCTTTTTGACTGTCTGTACTTGGCCATAAAGTCCAGGATCCCAGGGTCAAATGCAATTTTATAATTCCTTTGCACAATTAATAATTGCAGTTGCACATATAAAAAAAAAAATTTTTTTTCATGTGCAAGTCTCACATGCAATTGTAAATACAGATTTATTTGTCCTCAAGTGCCTGAAGTGTTTTGAGAACCAGGAAAGTGTGTGTACACAGACATACATATATAGCTTTATCTATATATACACATGCACATACAATAAAGGTATAACACTCTAATAGCACTTGCCTAATATCAGGACTGTCCAACTGGCAGTCCACAAGCTGCATGTGGCTGCCAAAGGGTTAACATACAGCCTGCAAGCTGTTAGGGACCAGGGTGTGGGTGTTTGGGGACAGTCACCTGATAGACAGGCTAAGTCCAGGAGCTGGGTTCCCAGGGAGCCAGAAGTCAGGATCAGAGCTAGAATCTGCAGCCAAAGCTCCAGAATCAGGAACTAGGACAGGGTCAGGATATACCAAAAGTCATGACCAGAATCAGAAGCCAAGAGTAAAAACCAAAGGTTTGATAAGAGAAAGCAAGGAAACACAAGGCAGTCAGGAGTGAGTGCCTCAGTCTTTCCCCAGCTGGAGTACTACATGCTGGGCCTGGATTGTTAAGGTTGGAATGGGTAGAGTCTGTTGCTTTTAGCCTTAGGGGACTGGCAGCCCTGATTGCCTCACTGGCTAAGTACAGACAGCCAAAAGCTTGAGGATGAATCAGTTCAATTTTTGCAGGTTAGTTTAAGCTGTATAGATTGAACTGCTAAGCAAATGAACAGACATTCATTTTTATTCCAGAAATGCAGCTGCATGCCTGCAGTGGCTCAGGCTAGAAGCTGGAGGGCGCTAGAGCATGCCTCCATGCTCTGCTGAAGCAGACAGCTTGGGCCATGCCTAGCCTTTCTACCCTGTGAGGGTGGGTTTGCAAGGGAGATGCAAAGCATCATGGGATGCTGGGAGACTATGACCTGGAGGGATGTGGGCAGTGGGGTCCCCCAGGACTCATTCCTCGGACCCGCACTGTTCAACATCTTCATCAGTGACTTGGACGAGGGGGTAAAAAGCACCCTGTTCAAATTTGCAGATGACACTAAGATGTGGGGGGAAGTGGGCACGATAGAAGAGAGGAATAGGCTGCAATTGGACCTAGACAGGTTACAGGGGTGGGCGGATGAGAATAGGATGGGTTTCAACACTGACAAATGCAAGGTGCTGCACCTAGGGAGGAAGAACCAGCAGCATACCTACAGGCTGGGGAACTCCCTTCTTGTCAGTGCAGAGACAGAAAAGGATCTTGGAATCATTATTGATGCCAAAACGAACATGGGCCGACAGTGTGGGGACACGGTCAGGAAGGCCAACCATACCTTGTCATGCATCCACAGATGCATCTCAAGCAGGTTCAAGGAGGTGATCCTCCCCCTCTATGTGACACTGGTCATGCCACAGTTGGAGTACTGCGTCCAGTTCTGGGCGCTGCACTTCAGGAGGGATGTGGACAACTTGGAGCGGGTGCACAGGAGGGCCACTTACATGATCACGGGGCAGCAAGGCAGGCCCTATGAGGAGAGGCTAAGGGACCTGAACCTGTTCAGCCTCCACGAGAGAAGGCTGAGGGGGGAATCTAGTGGCCTGTTACAAACTAGTCAGAGAGGACCAGCAGGCACTGGGGGAGTCCCTGTTCCCCCGAGCACTACCAGGAGTGACTAGAAATAACGGCCACAAGCTGGTAGATTCAGGCTAGACATCAGGAGGCACTACTTCACTGTCAGGGTGGCTAGGATCTGGAACCAACTTCCAAGAGAAGTGGTGCTGGCTCCTCCCCTGGGGGTCTTTAAGAGGAGGTTAGATGAACACCTCGCTGGGGTCATTTGACCCCAGTACTCTTTCCTGTCATGGCAGGAGGTCGGACTTGATGATCTGCTCAGGTCCCTTCTGACCCTACCAACTATGAAACTATGAGTTAACTTGAATCTGGAAAGGATCTTGGACAGAAGTTCAATTAGCCAATCTAAACTAAATCAATTAAGTCTGATACTACATCCATCCAGGTTTATCTTAAACTGTTTTCAGCCACTTTGAAAGCAGCTTATGTTCACTGAACTTCTGTTGTGTTACAGATTTGAACTGGTTTAAAATCACTTATTCTTCTGATTTATGTGCAATTTCTGTCTCTAGCCTATGTAAACAGGCCCCATAAAAATTAGACCCTGTAACATATGACATCCTTTACTGCTCCTGTGTTGTTCTGTAAACCTTAATTAATGTGCGAGACGTACATCATATTGGTGGTCATTTGAGGCACAACATCACTTAACTCATGATACTATCCCTTACTATAACTTAGATTGCTAAGTGAATGAATTAATCTGTCATTACCTCTCAATGTGTAACACTCTGCAGATCAGATCAAAGCCTTCAGAGGACAGTTACAACCATAGCTTTGGCAAAAGATGTTCCCACCTCTCACCTGGTTTGTCCTTGTCCCTTCCCCACAGACAGTTCCAATAACCTTGCCCCTCCTGCTCCTTTCTGGTCCCACTCACAAATGCATCCAATTAGCCTCCAACTTGGCCTGAGATTACCCCTGTAGATATGGCACAATTATAGCCTTGCAAGACTCCTCTCAGTGGGAAGCAACAAGCAGCAGCAAGGTTATAATTATTTCACAGGGACCCAGACTCAGGCTGACTATCAAATACACTACATAAAGAACCCCTATTATAACAGAGATAGGAAAATGACTGACTCCAAAGCTATTCCTTTAAACACAGAGACTCTTCAGTTGTGTTTTGTTTTTTCTAACCTGCAGCTGGCCCTCTTTCTCTTCCAGGTAAGTCTGTCACCAGGTCTCTAGGGATCCTAGAAATAAGACAAAACCTTGACAACCCACCCCCACCACCCCGCAAATCCAAGCAAAACATCTCCAACCCACAGTTTTCAGTTTGTTCAGACTGGGGGAGGGGGTTATAGCTGCTCCTTGGCGTAGTGAGATTCTAAAGCATATCTCCCCATTGAAAAAATCTTTCTACAAAGCATATCTTCTTGTATGGCAAGGTACACACTGTGCAAACAACACTTTTTTGTTTTACTGAAGTCAGAGCCTGGAGGTGAGCAGCATCATGGGAAAGTAGGTCTGGAAGAGACCTCATGAGTATATCTAGTCTAGCCCTCTGCTCAAGGCAGGATAACCACTGACTAAACAATCCCAGCCTGTTCTTGAAAATTTCCAAGAATGGAGTTTCCACAATTTCTTTCAGTAGCCTTCCAATGCTTGACCACTTTCATAGTCAGAAAATTCTTCCTAATCTCCAACCTAAATTTCCACTGCAGTCATGGAGAAAATCCCACCTCCGTCTTTCTGTAACCCTTCAGATATTTAAAGACTGTTATCTAATCATGCCCTCAGTCTTCTCTTCTCTGAACTAAATAACTCTAGTTCTTTCAACCTTTCCTCATAAATCTCATCTCCCAGGCCCCTTATCATTTCTGTTCCTCTGCAATAGACTCTTTCCAAATGTCTGCATCCTTCTTGAAGTGTGGGGCCCAGAACTGGACACAGTACTCCCAGTGAGGCCTTTGCTTGACTTGCAAGTGATAAGCCTGTTAATACAACCCAGTATTTTGGGATTTTTTTTTGCTCATTTCAGTTTTTTGCTCACATTCAGGCTCACATTCAGTTTATAATCTACTGAGATCCCCAGATTCTTCTTTGTAGTACTATAACCTACCCAGTCATTCCCTAGTCTGTATTTGTTCATGCAATTATTCTGCCTCAAGGGCTGGATTTTGCACTTGTCCCTGTAGATCTCATCTGGTTGATTGCAGACCATTTCTCCAGTCTGTTCAGGTCATTGTGGCTCCTAGCCCTTCCCTCCTAAATGTTTGCAACTTCACTCAACTTGGTGTTTCCTGCAAATTTGCTGAATGTGCTCTCAATCCCATCATCGAAATCATTAATGAAGATACTAAACAATACCAGACCTAGGATGGGCCCCTGTGGAACCCCACTTGGTACCTCCTCCCAACTAGGCATTGACCCATTGATGCCTAATCATTGAGTATGATGATCCAACCAGTTGCATATCCACCTTACAGTACTTTCATTTAGTCTGCATTTCCATAGCTTGTTAATGAGAATGCTATGGGAGATGTTATCAAAAGAACCACTATTATTATCAAATGCCTTACTGAAGTCAAGGTATATTAGATCCATTTCTCTTGTCATCTTATCTAGGAGGAAGTACCATTAGTCAGGCATAACTTGCTCTTGGTGAATCCATGCTGCCTGTTCTTGATCACCTCGTTCTCCAAGTGCTTCACAAGACTTTTCTTGAGGACCTGCTCCATGATCCTTTCAGGTATCAAGGTCAGACTGACTGGTCTGTAATTCCTTGGCCCCTCCTTCTTCCCTTTCTTAAAGAGAGGCACTATATTTGCCCTTTCCCAGTCATCCAGGACTTCACTCAACCTCCACAAGTTCTCAAAGAGCATAGCCAGTGGCTCTGAAATTTCCTCAGTCAATTCCTTCAGGACCCGAGGGTGTATCTGTTCCAGCCCTGCTAACTTGAATGTATCTAGCTTCTCTAACCTGTTATTCTGTTACTCTAAGCTGTTTGTCTCATTCCTCATCATTACTGCCAACTGCACTCATCATCTGGCAGCTGCCTCTATTTGTAAAGACTGAAGTAAAAAAGGCATCTGTAACTAGATTGCCTTCTGCATTCTGTAAAAGATCTACAGTTTCCTTGGTCTTCCTCTTTCTTTTGCCGTACCTGTAGAATCCCTTTTACTGCCTTTTATGTCCCTTGACAGCTGCATCTCAAATTATGCCTTGGCCTTCCTAATTTTCTCTCTGTATTCTCATGTGATATTCTTGCACTTTTCCCTAGTATTACAACAAAAAAAGAATCCTATAAAAAGTGGACATTTGAAGTTTCAACTCCTTGAGTAGATCACTGTCTAGCCAGGCTGGTCTCCTATTGCACCTCCCATTCTTCCATTTCACTGGGATAGCTTACTCCTTCACTCTTAAGAGACCCTCTTTAAAGTATAGTCAGCTCTTCTGAACTATTTTCCCCTCAAACTTAACTCCCAAGGGATCCTGGGGTTTGTTAAAGTCTGCTTTTCTGAAGCCCAGTGTTCTGTTCTGGTGCTCTCCTTCCTTCCTTCCTTCCTCCCTCCCTCCCCTTAGGATCTTGAATTCCATAATTTTGTGGTCACTGTCACCCAAGTTACCTTCCACCTTCCCATTCTCAAATGATTTTTTCCTGTTTGTGAGCATTAAGACAAGAAGATCTTTCCCCCCTAGGTAGCCTGTCTACTACCTATATATAAAAAAATATTCCCAACACACTCCAGGGATTTGATGGACTGCTTATTCACTGCTGTATGTCCCTCCCAGCAGATGTCCTGATAATTACAGACAACCATGAGAACCAAGTTCTGTGATTTAGAAACTCCTATCATTTGTTTAAAGAAGGCCTTGTCCACCTCCTCCTCGTGGTTTGGAGGCCTGTAGCAGATGCCCACCATGACATCCTCCCTGCTGCTATCCCATCTGATCTTTACCCAAAGGCTTTCAACAGACCTACCTTCTACTTCATACCTTATCTCCAGACACACTTCCTTTTTTCCCTTGCCTATTCTTCCTGAACCAGCTATACCCTTCCTTGATCATACTCCAGTCATGTGAACTATCCCACCATGTCTCCAAAATCTCAACTATATCATAATTCTGTGTTTGTACGAGGACCTCCAGTTCTTCCTGTTTGTTCCCCTTACTTCTTGCATTAGTGTACAAACATCTCAGGTATCCAGCTGTTGCCTGTCCTGTCCCTGAGAACATTTCTAAGACTAACTGTTAACTCAGGATATGGACTGAGTTTTTCCCCTCTTTGTCTGATACGATGCCAAATATGCTAATGATGCAAAAAATAATTAGACACTGGAACAGAAGAAATTTGCGTCGCTTGTAGGAAAAATTGGCACACACTTTCTCTTTTGATCGCTAGGACTTTGTCAAGAATTTTAGCTAGGAATTTATTTTTTTAGCTTGACTTACACATTTCCAGTCATCTCTCAATTTTAGGACATACATTTAAAATACAAAGAGACATTCAAAGCAAATGTTATTCATTTAATGCTTACTATCTGATACTTCTAAAGAGTTTTTTTTTTTTTAAGTCCAGGGATCTCTTTTCAAACTGTTATTTGGGAACTTCATAGCTAGTGTTGATGGAGATCTCCATATCTTTTTGATGAAGGTAATTGGAGTATGACTTCTTTTTATGCTGTAATAGCAGTTTTCCCTTTGGGAAACATATCTAGAAGCCTTGAAAAAATATTCATTAATTTTAGGAGGTGAAAATAGCTTTCACAACATTCACTGCAGCCAGTCATTCAGGATGCAATTTACCTGTGTTTTTGGTTAATACTATTCCAGCCCTCATCATAGTCAACCTCCAGGGAAGCAAATAGACGTTTACCTTTCCACTAGATAACTGTTATGCCAGAGGCATAACAAGGCAGCTGGCTGCCTGGAGCAGCAGTGACATGCAGAGATAGCAGTGACTTCTGGCAGGATTGGGTGGTCGTGGCGGCAGCAGTTATTTTTCTCCCCCATCCTTCGTAAGCCATACCTGAGGAGCACACCGCATTTACTTTTACCCGACTTTAGTTATGCTACTGATTTTAGCCAATCATGAACCAAGATTTCTGTTGCACATGTAAGAATAATATCTCCCTACATAACACAGAGTTTAAGAGGCCCCATGTTTGAGATCCTTGCATATAAAGATGATAGATACAGTGGCTTACATTCATCTCACTGCCTGAGCTAACTTCTATCCAAAGATCCACAGCTGTAGAAAGTCAGCTGGCAGAAGCTTACAGTCACAGACAGTGGCTGACCCCTCATTTTTGCAATGAATGGGAAGGTCTTCACAGGGACAAAACAGTCCAGAGAGAAGTCTGTGGTGGTCAGTGATGTGCCGATTCCAATAGGTAGGCAACATTTATGGTCAATGCTTGCACAAATCTGGGACAGGACAGATGCCCCAAGTTCTCTCTCTCCTGCAAGTTGTATTTATTTATTTGAAATTTGTACAAGTACCCATTTATAGGAGTATCTTTTGTGAGAAGGAGTAAGCTACCTCTTACCTATTGGGCACTTAAAGTACAAACAGGACAGAGAGTGGAATAGTCTTTGTTCTGTAAATTCGTATTTGTGTAAAACCAGATTCAAGTTCCACTAGACATGCCATTAGTTTCATACTGCAGTACAGATTGGCTGTCTTAATGTAGTCTCTTATTGTTACTGGTTCAAAATCCTCTTTTCCACAATGAGAGCTGTTATCTCCTGTTCAATATTGAAAACTCTCTGAAGCAGGGATCATTTCTTTTCCTGTATCTCTTACAGCACAATGGGATCCCCATTTATGACTGGGGCTTCTTCCACCACAGATAATAAATGTATAATGCTCCTGGTGCTTTTGTCCTATCCTGAAAACTTGGACACAAGTGTATTTTCTGACTCTTCACAGATTATTGCATGAGATCAATCCATTTTCATTACAAAAAGGCTTCATTCTACATTAGCTCAAAACACTTGCATTTGCCCCAGACTTCTGTTGCACACATTCCGAAACAGAGGTGGGTCTGGGATTGTGAATTTAGGACAAGAGCCTTAGGATACTATTAGAGATTCAGAGTGTTACATTCTATAAGGCTCTTTAAAGTAGTGACTAAAGAAAGCACCTCAATTCCTTGGATGGATTTGAGGATCATAAAGCACTTCACAAACATGACGTGGGGGAAACAAGCAAGTTTGAGTTGAACAAAATGAATTTGACTTGCCTAAGATGCTGCTGAAAATTTATGGCAAAAACAGGGAAAAACAGAAAGAAAAAAAGAAACCATATTAAATTACAGTCTCTGGATCATAGTAACAAGGAGGTTCCATAGAAACTAGGTCTCCAGCCTGATCTTTCAGCTGCTTGTTCTTTGCTTTGATGCAGGCTATTTGGGAGGAACATGACTGCTCGAGAGAAATGGAACGTTACCTTTTGTCCATAGTCCAGTGATAGAGAAGCAGGAGATATATATGTAGAAGGATGGTCCAGGAGTTTAAACATTATTTTCGGACTTTGGGGATCTGGGTTTGAGTCTCTCCTTTGCTACAGACTTACCAAGTGGGGTTGGGCATGGGGCTTGATGTGTTCCCTCAGGTCTCTTTTAGTAAAATGGGGATACCAGTTTCTGACACAGCTGAGTGATGCTGTTTGGATAAATGCCTTCAAGATTTTGGAGGGCTCACATGTTGGTAATAGGGGTCATAGTCAGAAGTGGTTATCTCGGACAGACCATAAGGAGGGCTATAAGAACATGCACACTGATTGGGAGGAATTGCTATGGATAGGCCCAGTCTTGCACTAACCTCCCTAATTTGTGCAGACCTTGTCATTAGTAATTTCCCTCTCTCTGGAGCTGGAGAGTCATTTGCCACTCTCTCCAGAACACATTAAAGTAAACCAGTGACTCATTGCTTTAAACTTTAAGGAAGTAATCAAGTGTGAATAGCTTGTAAGTAGCTTGTAACTAGGTTACAAATAAGTAAACAGTAAGGCAGGTTGATCAACATTGGCTACTTGCTCTAGGCCACCACTTACATACCCCTACATGCTGAAAGTGGGTTTAGAGTCAGCAAGATTCTGTACAGCTAGTTTTGCATGTTCCTGTTCTCTGCTGCCTAAAAATAAAAGCAGTTGCATGCTGCTATCTAAATGTCATTGAAGATGCCCAGAAGGGAGATATGCTGCTTACAAGACCAGTTCCTGATCAAGAGAAAAAATATGTTATTCATAATTTAAACCTTTTAAGCCCTTTCTAACAATGCATCTTAATCCTCCTGATTTAGAGCCCCTCCTGCTATCAGTCCCAGGGCTCCTTACTCGAGGTCCAACAAATCCTGATATGGTCAGTCCACCTTCCTCACACTTAATAGCAGAGCCAGCGTACATTCATGCTGAGCTATGCCCCAGCTCTTCTTGTCCCAGTGGCATCACTGGGCTCTACCCATAGACCACAATCCCAACCTGAGCCCCTACCTGGCTCCATCCATTCCAGGGTCTCTCAAGCAGAGACTGTCAAGCTCTCTCAATACTATTCATTTGCAAACTAATTTGAAAAGGGGATAAATGGAGCCTCAGATCTGAATTATAGATTGAGTTTTTTCACTTGCAGCCTTACTGAGGACTTGATCCCAGATTTCCTGAAAGGAAAACGTGATAATCAGCTTTGTTGTCACCATTTTTTCACAAGGTGCCCCACAACAGACTAAATGCTTTGATGATAATTCACAGAACAAATAGCAAAAGGTCACTGCTCTAAAAATACCGAATGTTAGGAATGACACAAGTATGGCTAAAGAAAAGAGAGAAAGGTAAAAGGCAAGACACGGTTAAGAAAAATAAGATCAGGTGGCCATCCAGTTAAGCAATGCGTATATCCAAGTAGTTCTTGCTCTTTAATAATTGACTTTGTATTGGTTACATTGCCGAAGAAAGGCTTTGAGAGAGGAAATGAGAGTCTTGGTAAGGGTGTTCCATGAATAGGGGTGGAATAAAAAAAAAAGTCATGTAAGTGAGATCAACAGAGAGCCTTCACTTCCTATAAGCTATACAGCCTAGCCCTTGCAGTTTGTTTAACTGGAGTTTTCTGTAATATGAATCACACAGTTTATGGGGATGTCTTAAATTCACATGTTCATCATATGCTACAAATGTACTAGAAGATAATTAACAGGTTCTGATGAACTTTGGCACAGGCAAGGATTCTCTTTCAAGAGCCTGCAGGTTAAGGGTCACCCATCCTGAAAAATAAACTCCTTGTCACTTACAGAGATGAAGCAATCATGATTATGTAAGGCACTTAAGTCATTGCTCCTCGTTAGAGAAGAATATAAACCAAACTTGCAATTCTGTATTATTTGCCTGAGCTCACAGTCGCTCTACCTTTACTGATGCCTTAGCCTATAAAAGTGCTTAAATAGACTTTCTCATTGTCACAGTAATCTGATTACCTCCCAAGTGTTTACAGATAAAAAGAACATTTTCTACCCATCCTCCCACCCCCTCCTGTCCCCACCCTTTTCCTCCCTTGAAGTTAGTGGAAGACTAAAAAGAAATGCAAAACTCTAGAACTCTTGGTTCAGAGCTGACACTTTTTATTAGACCAACTAAAAATTGCACACAAAAAAATCTTTTTCTAGGCCAGCTAAGAAATCACAAGATTTATTAGTCGGTCTTATAAAAGGTATCATCTGTGAATGAAGAGTTCTAGAGTTTTGCATTTCTTTTTGTCTCAGACTAACACGACTACCAAATATATCCCTAAAACACTGGAAGAATAAAGTGAAGCATTTGGTCTCCAGTTACTATTGGAACTAGTAGCAGCAGGAGTAGTATAATAGCAACAGCATTCTTGGTGCATAAACAGAAATGCAGAAGTCTCTGGCCCAAGGCTGTACAACAGACAGGCTGTACAAACGGAGAATGGAGCAAAACTGGAAGCAATCAGTTGAACTGGGTGTACTACTCAACACTGTTCAGTTCAGCACAGATGTAGAACTGGAATTACACACTTAAATTGTATATTCATACCAGCTCCAAATGTATATGTACATACTTATAAATAATTGTTTCTTTGGAGACCTGGAGAGTTTATAGGCCTCTTGAAAGAGCTGTGAGTTTTAAGAAGAAACTGAAAGCAGAGGGGTGAGATATGTCACACTAGATGAGGAGCTGGAGATGAAGGATGGAAGAATGAGACTCCTTGTCCACCATGTGAACTGAAATCTGGGGAAGCCCTGACACTTTATATACAGACCTGAAAAGAGGCGAGCTGGAAGTATGTGCCAAGCATGCAGTGGTGAGACTAGCTTGAGGAGCTGAGAACAGATGTGTATGGTTTAATGTGCATTGCAGGCTCTCACATTCCCGTAATGGAGAACAGGGTTGAAGACACCCACAGAGTGATGTTGATGCTTTCACTTACCTATAATTAAGCCTACAGACAGACCACTGTTGTTTCCCACCATGCTGATGACAATCCTCATCCCTGTGCCCTGCTCCTGACACAACCAGCACACTACAATGCTAAAATGAGGCATATTGGGTCTCTTACGGTAGGCATACACCTCTTGCCTTTGATTATATGCATGGGGGTTAAGGAAATGAATTTACCACCTCACACACTGACAGAGGGGTATTCCCCAGTCACCTCCAATCATCTTCACAATTGTCCACCTACTCATGCCAAACAGAGTGAATGCAGCTGGAATGTGGGCAGATAATTCCCATATGCCACTTCCAGATGTAGGGGAGCATTAAGGTCGTGTGGATATGTACCTTAACCCTTTGTTTCCTAGTTTACAGAAGTTTGAGTTTGGATGACTTAAATGTTCTGGAAGAGAACAAGATAACACCGGGCACCTTTAACTCTGCATTAATGATGGTTTTTGTTATTAATTATATGGTGTGTTACAGATACTAAACAAATCTGCCAGTAATTGCAGGGGAGGGGTGGTAGTGGGGGACATTTTTGCCCCCCTTTTAAAAACAAAGCTGAAACATTTAGTGACCAGCTTAGTGTTCTAGTGTCAGAGGTCTGCCTCTGTGATATCAGGATTAGGACTCATTCTAAGATAATGTCCTTTGCATTGGATCCACAAAACAAATTCTAAATCCACATGGTTTGGAGTCAGAAAGAGCACTTTGTTACTGTTGTTTTTATGAAAAGTCTTGTTAATATGCTGGGGGGAGGGGAAGGAGGGTGGCTTGCAGGACCTGCCTCTCCACACTCCACTCTGCAGAGGTCTCTGGCTTGCAGGCCCTGCCTCTCCACACTCCACTCTGCAGAGGTCAGTTTAAGCTTTTGTCTCTCAAAAGTGTCACAACCCAGTGATTTTTTGTGCCTCGGCACTATGGAATTTCCTGGCCACATGAGAGCTCCTTTGGACAGCAGAGTGTTTTGCTGCAATTAAGAGTCTGCGTGCAGGAGAGTTCCTGCCAATTTGCAGTTTCCTTTGCAGGATGCATTTCTTCTTTGCAGCACAGAAATGCACGGTGCAAAGAGTTCCCGCTATTCGGATGCAAATTTGTGCCCCGCTATTGGCCAGTGCTAAATTATTCACACGTGGCGGCTAGTAATTGGCTCGCTGGCCATTTAAAATTCCGCGCGACTTCCGCCCAAGTCGAAGAGCTTTGAGCACGCTGCAGAGTGCCTCTGAAGTTATCTGACTTGCGGCTGCCGATCGATAGACCGATCACCTATCGATCTTTCTTCCCGTCACCGAGCGCAACCCCGACGTACCCCTTTCCCCGCCGGCTTCGAATTGCGGACGGATTAACTGGCTTGGGCCCTTTCTTCCCGGCCCAGGCCCCACCCCCGACGTCCCCCTTTCCCCGCCGGCTTCGAATTGCGGACGGATTAACTGGCTTGGGCCCCGCCAGCTGGAGCAACTCGTGTGGTTGTTCCGACGACCGGACCACCTGCGTCGTGATTGCAAGCGGCGTGAGTAAAGTTTTTTGCAACCAATAAGTTGTGTCTGCCTCTCCATTCACCAGCCTGCCCTGACGTACGAGCGTAACTCGAGTCGGCCCTGGCCGTCCGAGACAAAAAGAATGCAAATGATCCTCATCAAAACACCCACATTTTTATAGCAGTTTTTTTTCTTGCGACTAAGTTACTAATTACTAAGTAGGAAGGGGGGTGGAATGCACCGCAGTCTATGACAATCCTTGGCTAAGTCTGACTCTTCCCTGAGCTGTAGCAGTAATTACTTTCAAACCGCATGAATGTCAGTTTGGGTTTCCGCTCTGGTATGATAGTGAGTACTTTGGAAGTCTTGCGGGATAGAAAAATTATAGAACAAACCAACAATTCAGAGCCATAAATGCAGCATCTTATTTTGATGCGTTTTCCAGTGCTTGTCTGATCGCTGTGGGCCTCATGAGTCAGTGCGATCTGGACTGTTCATGCAGCTGAGTTATCTACTGGAGCTCAGACGTGGCCATAAGCAATGTGATGATACCTTTGTATATTTGCATCCCGTGTACCTGACTGATCTATAGATATGTGAGAGCAAACAATCCATATATTTTCACTGTAGTCTTACCAATTATTTATTATAGTAGCTAGTATATCCTTGACCTAGAAGATATCAGCTGAGTTCAGATATGACTCATGTTTATCTACATCAGCCAGGTAACCAGGCAGTATTCAGGAGTGTCTGCCAGTTATGTGCATTAATTAGCATTAACATTGACTTTTCAAAGCTAAGTACATTACCTGGCAGCAATACTCTTACAGCACAAGAGTTTCCTGCCATTTAAATGTTACTTCCATACACAAGATAAAATTTAGGGGAGCTGTAATTAGTTTTCCAGCTTTGGTGAGTTGCGTCATGAAAAGTTAGAGGAAAACGAAGGTGATAATATCAGAAATGTCTCCAAAGCATTAAAAAAAAAGAGTTCTCAGATAATAGCCTGGAGGTTAGAGGAAAGGGCTGGGAGTCACGACTGCTCGGTTCTGTTCTCTGCTTCACCGTTCACTCAGTGCCTCCCTAGGCAGGTCCTTTAAGGCCTGATGCTACTCTGAGTGCAGGCAGGCAAAGCCCTGCACCCAACCCATACAGATTCACCAGAGACTTTGGTAGAGATGTGCTTGGACCAGACTCATTGCAGGGTTGGATCTATTCTCTTTCTAGGCCTCAGTTCTTCCCTCTTAAGCAGTGAAGTGAGCAAAACTGCTCCCCTTGAGCATGAAGCTAAATTAATAATTTCAAAATACTGAGAGATCTTCTCATAGAATGGGCTGGAGAAGGGCAGGCAGCTGTCACAATAGCAACACCTAAATAGGATCCTTTCTGAATTGTTTGCTCACTGTCTTCTCTGCAGGCACCTGTGCACTCATTGAAAGGTGTGATAACTTCGTGGCTTATTCCCTGTTTTATTACACAGAGGATGTATCTACACAAGACACTATGGCACAATGCAATGAGCTACTGCACCATGGCTTGTTGCTACTGCGCAGTAATGTCACCAGGCACTAACTGCATGGCAACAATACTGTGCAGTAATAATGAGCTACTACGTAGTAGCTCATTGCTACTGTGCAGTAACGTCTGACAAAAACTGTGAAATGACGATACTGCACAGTAACGCCGGTTACTGCACAGTCATTTAGTACTTGCTTAGTAACAACTGCGCAGTCTGCTGCATGTGTAGATGCAGCCAGAGTGTATGTAATAACTTTGTGACTGGTTCCCATCATGCTTTCAACTGAGCGTGTGGCTAGCACTCCCAGCCTCAGTGTTACACTGGAGCCTTCCAGGACTCCAGTAAGCTCTTGAGACTGGAGTGCTGGTCAGCTGATCAGGGATCCCAGCCAGGGAAAGGGCAGGAGAGCTGTCAGCTCCCATGCACTCTTGTGTCTAGGAGATTGGCTCCTGTGTGCTTCTGAGGTCTAGAAATGCAAGGGATCCTTTGACTCTGATGCTCTCCCATGGCTGCGGCATCAAGGGCTCTCCTGGTTGGGAGCCCCAGTCAGCTGACTGGGATTCCAGCTACAGGAGCATGTGGGAGCCAAGTTTACTACTGGCTAATACAGGGGAACCCACAATAATTACCCAAGGCTCCCCCTGCACCACCACTGTGGCATAATTGGGATCTAATCCCCAGTCCCATAATCATGCCTCCTGCCATGCATGTGTGACATGGCAAGAGGAGCACTTGATGGCATCATGGTTCAGATCCCATCACACCCTTAATTTAACATCTGTCATCAGCCCAGCAGCTGCAACTCTGAAGGAGTCACACAGGGAGTTGATGTAATGCAGGTGTGGGCAAAATGGCAGATCCGGCCAGTGGCCAGACTCCATTTCCCAGCAACCTTGGCCCACGCGGCTGGGGCTGGTTTCCATGGAGACCCCAGCAGCAGCCATGCTATGATAGCACGAGGCCAGGGTTTCCATGGAGACTGGCCCCAGCGGCGCTGGCAGGGCATGGAGCTGCTCCAGAACCAGCCTGGGATCTTGCGGCGGTGACAGCATGGCCCAGAGCCAAGGCTGAACTGCAGTCTGCAGCCTGCATGTTCCAGATATACCTGATGTCTTAGTTCTACTGATTATGCATCTTGTTTATGCAGAAAAGTGCCTTTTTGTATCATTTAAGGTCATTATAGGATTTCTTGTCAAAACTGAACATTAGTGAATACCATGATCTGCTGCCTGCACGGCCCTGCCCAGGGCATGCAGATTGCAGCTCTGCCCTGGCTCTGGACCACGCTGTCACTGCTGCAAGATCCCAGTCTGACTCTGGAGTAGGTCCCCACCCTGCCTCATGCCCTGCCAGCAGGGGCAGTGCTAGGGGAAGGCTTAGGGAGGCTCTAGCCACCCGAAAATTCCCTGTAGCTCCCCTCCCAGTAATGCCACTGCCGCTGCCTGCCCTGCACAGGTGGTAGCAGTTGAGCCCGCCCCACTCTCACCCACAGCACAGCTCCCACGCAGCCCCCCGCACCAGGAAGAGGCTGGCAATGCTACTGCCTGCCAGCGCTGCTGGGGCCAGTCTCCACAGAAACCCTGGCCGTATGCTATTGGGGCTTCTGGGAAATGGAGTCCACTGCCGGCCAGATCTAGGCCATGGGCCAGACTTTGCCTGCCCCTGATGTAATGCCACTCTTAACCCATCACACTTCAGAAGAGACCCATGCCTTAAGGCACTATATCAGGGAAAGCAAATAACATGGAAGTCAAAGATATACCTGATGATTATGTGTCTTGTTTATGCAGAAAAGTGCCTTTTTGTATCATTTAAGGTCATTATAGGATTTCTTGTCAATATTGAACATTAATGAATACCATTGTGAATCTCTGTTGTCTTTTTGGGTAATTGGATCTCACTGTAATGGGAGCGTATTCAGACACCAGAACATTTATACCTGAGGAGGGGATGTATACTTTGATGCTGAGTGTGAAGTGTTCTAGGAAATATGGTATGAGAGCCAAGAAATCATTTTATTCCTGCCGTATCTGTTTGGCAGCAATTAAAATATGAAGAAGTGTGCATGTGTGTCTGTTCAAATTGGGCAGTGAATTCTCTGACTGCTTTACATCACATGGGAATAGATAGAATGGGAGATATTTGAATAAAGGGACATATTCATTCATGCAGATACAAGACCATGGGTAAAATCCTTCTGTGCAGTGAAAAAAAACCCCTCCTTACCTAGGCTGGAGGCACCATGGAAACAAGTAGAAACCTGGCTCTCCATTCATGAGCTCTGGACTACAAGACAATTTTTTTTAAATAATGATAGCGAAGTCCTTGCATTGGGCTGGGGGTGTTTGTGTTTTTGTATTTTACCATTGTTCTTTATTTAATCAAATGGACATTTTATAGAAACTAAGCTGCAGTTCTTCATCAACATATCATGCTGCCCAGAGCTCACTGTCAGAAACCTTTTCCCAATGTTCATCATGGATTTCTTTTTCCTTCTTATACCTTTATAACCCTAAATAATTCTTTCCCTTCTTGATGCTCAGTTGTACCCAAAGTTATAGGCAGAGCGGTCCCTAGAGGTGTGTGTGGCCCGGGACATGAGGGGGTAGCAAGCGGCCAGAGCCGGCAGTGCTTGGCAGCGGTGGCACATGGTGGCCGCGGCAGTGCCTATACAGCACTGACTGTGGGGTCCCCCAAAGTGCAGGGCCCAGGGCGGTTGCCCCAATTTGCCCCCCCTCCCCCCACCCTACCCCAGGGACAGCCCTGGTAATAGGACTTCATGAATCCAGTCATTTTGTCATTATTTAAATAAGACTTAGCTTCCTAAAAGCCAACTTCTCCAGCCTCTGGATAACTTTCTAAATTCCATCCAGTTTGTCAATATCTTTCTGGTAACATAATTCTTAGAACTGAGCACAATATTCCAGATGTAGTCACTCCAGAGCCAGCTGGAGAGGGATTCTACAGTGATGAGCTTGGTATAAGAACGTACAAAGAACAGAATGTCACCATTCTCTTCCGAGACATGGTGCCTCCATGCAAATACTGCTTGAAGTTGTTTGGTCTCTTTCCTGCAGCCATATCATATTGCAAACCCCGATCTAATTTGTGGCTTTATTTCAGCTCATCTAGACAGAGTCTGGGGTTGAAATACACAAGAGACTAGGGTAGGAAGGGAGGGGATGTTAAGGATAGGAAGGGAGCTAACTGAGCACTTTGGACCTTCCAAAGTTTGGGGATTTTATCTGCAAATGGGCAAAGCTGCAGGCACTCCTATTGCCCCTTCCCCCTCTCCACAAACATCTCCAAATTTTCTACAAAACAAAAAAAGAGCTTGGATGAGGCAAATCTCTCATTTCTGATGCATCTATCCCCAAACCTACCAATAATACTCAAAGTGCCATGGTATATTGAAATAATCTACGTTCCTTACCCATTGCTTGTAGTTTATGATGGATCTGTGTCCTATTTACTAGGTAGAGAACCATTTGTCAAACAGAGGTACAATTATATCAAATGTTGCTTTAATCAGGCTCTCCCATTCCCTGTGCCACAGATTCTACTGTTTTCATTTTTAGTTTCATGATGTTATCCCATGGAACAATTTCCACAGCCTTCCATGGAAGGCATGTGTTCTGGTGATCTTTGCAAGGATTTTCCCCCTCCATCTCAAAATAAATATAGGTGCTGATTGCTCTTTGTTTGGTGAGAGATATCCCAGGCTCATCCTATGCTTGAGGGCATCTAGACCCCTAACCTCCTTGTAACTAAAGCTTAGGGTTGTAATCCATTGTTTCTGTTTTGCTTCTGAGTGGCCAAATGAGGCCAAACCCCAGGAGAAACCATTCATTGCATACCCTGGTTCTGTCCTGAGTGGCAGGGGCATAAGGACACAGCCAGGTGCCCAAGGCAGCTGCACACACAGGGGTAGCAGCAACTTCTGGTTGCTGCCTCACCGCTGGCATGATTGTGCGCCTGTGGTGGCAGATTGCACTACCACCCCACCGCCCTGCACACACCAAGTCGACAGTTGCCCCAGTCATCCTGCCCTAATTATGCCACTGCTAACTGGGATCTGAATGTGTGTACTCAGAAGGTATTAGTTACTCTAGGAATTCCTTTTCTCTAATGTAGACCATGCAGTGTAGACTTGTACATGTGGTAAATTTGGCAAGTTGAAACCTAAGCTTATGCTTTCTGTGCTATGGAGCCTATGCTGCTTTACATATTTATTTGAATATAAGGCGACCTCCCAACAATTAGATTCTATATATGGAAAATTTATAATTAAAAATAAATAATTTTACAGGAATAGAATCTAATTGTTCTACTTTTTGGTCTTAATTTTGTCCCTATCCCACTGTTACAGCGGATAAAAAGAATCTGGGGGGGTGTTCAGGTGGTTCCCTTGCCCTCTGCCCCCCAGCTTCTTCCCTCCCCCCACAGTGTCAGAATCCACTCTCCCTTACCACATGAAGATGAGGGGCATATATGAAAACACTGATGGGCAAATTGATATTTTTTATTTTAACTGAGGCAAGTTGTAGCAAAGGTACTCCACAAACATACTTTTAAGCAGCACTTTTATAACCACTTGTGTAGAGTTCAAACTATATATGATATTGGTCCAAAGCCAAAAAGCTCATATTCATCAGGCTGGGCCCCAGCAGAGTCAGCAGTGTTTCAAGACATAGTGACCCCATAGCTCAGCCTGCTCAGTATGTGTGTGTCCTCTGGTAACCCTCCTTCCCTCCCCACCCTCAAAAGGAACTATGTGCTAATTAGCCCTTGCTCCTGACTAGAACTGGGTGTTCTCGAGTCCTGGCATCCTCCAGCAATGCATATGCTGATGAGGTGCAGGGCAATCTGGTCCAGTTCCACCTTGCAGGGGGTGGGGCCACACTAATCATATGGGACAGGCTGAGAGAGGGGCCAACAGAGGGGTTGTGTGTGAACTGTTTGGGAACCCATTTGGTGATGTTTGCGAGGCATTTAAGGGTAGTGAAGAAACAGGAATCACTGGAAATGGGAAAGAAATGCACAGCTCAGCTATGGCAGTGAAAAGGACATAGAAATGTATGCAGTGTAGTAGCTCACCATGACCCATAACAGAACTGGCACTGAAGGGGACTACCTTCAGCGCAATGGGCACTACCATGACTCTTATTCAAATGGCCTGCACTAATCTGTCTTTGTGGTAGGTTCCCGTTGCGCGCCTATAAGAGTCTACCATAGCTTTCCAATGGAAGGATCCTAGTGACAGTTAATGGTAATGGGGGATTGTTCTCTGGCTCCCCATAGATTTCATAGACATTTGGACTGAAAGGGACCCTGAAGGATCATCGAGTCCTGCCCCAGGAGCAAGAAGTCAGCAGGGATCATTGGTTCCCACCAAGATAGACATCCAAATGTGTCTTGAAGGCATTCAAAGTGGGTGCTTGAACCACCTCCAGCGGAAATCTATTCCAAACCTTGGGTGCTCGGACAGTAAAAAGGTTCTTCCTTATGTCCAGCCTGAATCAGTCGCAGCGGAGTTTGTGACTGTTCGATCTTGTCATCCCTTGGGGCGCTCTATTGAACAGACTTTCCCCCAGATCCTGGTGAACACCCCAATAAACTTATAGGGGGACACCATATTGCCCCTGAGCCTGTGCTTATCCAGGCTGAAGAGTCCCGTGGCTCTTAGCCTCTCATCATAAGGTCTGTTTTCCTGACCTCTGATCATGCATGTGGCTCTCCTCTGCACTCTCTCAAGCTTCTCCACATCCTTTTTGAATTGTGGAGCCCAAAACTGGACGCAGTACTCCAGCTGCAGCCTCACCAAGGCTGAGTACAAGGGGAGAATGACGTCCCGGGATTTGCTTGAGAAGCATCTATGGATGCAAGCCAG
>NW_005841906.1:3344986-3346654 GCF_000455745.1 Alligator sinensis
CCCATCTGGTTTAGCAGGGGTCCAATGTTGCCCTTGCTTTTCCTCTGGCTCCCCACAAATCTAAAAAAGGACTTTTTATTGTCCTTGATATTTGTAGCTAGCTGGAGTTCTATTGCAGCCTTGGCTTTCCTGGTTTGCTCCCTGCAGGTGCGGACCAGAGCAGAGTATTCCTCCTTGGTGGTGGTTCCAGTCCTCCATCCTTTGTAGGTCTTCCTTTTAAGACACAGGAGGTCCACTAGTTCCCTGGAGAGCCAAGGGAGCTGCTGTGCCCTGTTGCTGCCTTTCCTCCGAGACAGAATAGACTTTGCTTGCACATCCAGGATTGCTCCCTTGAGGAGCAACCACTCATCCTGAGCTCCCCTCCCCTTTGGGTTGTGGCCCTTTAGGGCCTCACTGACAAGCCTCCTGAGCTTGTCAAAGTCAGCTTTCCTGAAGTTGAGGACTTCTGTATTGCTGACTGACTTGCCAGCTTTATGGCAGATAGTGAAGGTGATCAGCTCGTGGTCGCTGTCACCCAGCTTCCCTTCAATCATTAGGGATTAGGTCATCACCGGTTGCCAGTACCAGGTCGAGCAGCGCTGTACCTCTCATTGGCCCATAGACTTCTTGATTCAGATGGAGGGCATCCATGCATGAGAGAAAACTTTGCAACCGCTCGGATTCGGCTGAGCACTCCTCCCACGAGATGTCTGGGTAGTTAAAGTCTCCCATGACAACCATGCACCGGGAGCACACGGCCTCAGCTAATTCCTTGGCAAACTCCTGGTCAAGGTCTTGACCCTGGGTAGGGGGTCTGTAGTAGACTCCCACCATCGTGTCCCCTGTGCTGTGTTCCTCATGGATTTTAACTCAGAGGGTTTCAAGTCTTCCACTGTGGGTGCCAATGTCGGCTTTCCTTGACAGAGAGAGCTACACCCCTGCCCCTTTTGTCCACTCAATCCCTCCTGTACAGGGTATAGCCGTCTATACCTGTGGTCCAGTCATGGGTGGAGTCCCACCAGGTCTCCGTTATCCCCATGACATCGTAATTGTTTGCACTGATCAGGAGGATGAGCGGGGAATAAGAGGAGGATGAGCTGCTCCTGCTTATTCCCCAAGCTCCTGGCATTAGTGTACAGGCAGGGAAGTGCCCCCTGGGGGGCTCCTTCCTTGCCCACAGAATTTACCAGGGCCGGGGCAGGGGTGGGGTCCCCGAACAGTGGCAGAAGTCCTCCCATCCCCCTTAGTTTAAAGCCCGGTGGAGCAGGTCAGCCAGTCTTTAAAGTAAGCCCACCTCCAGCTTGTTTCTGTGCCCATTTGGCTAAGGGCAAGTGAGACTAGGGGGCATCTGAACCTCAAGGCTTCTGGGCTTGGGGCTTGAACATAGGATGCCTGCCATGAATTTGGGAGTATCTAAAGCCCCAGCCTGAAAGGTCTGGGAGGGAGGATACTTGCTCATGGTAGCTCCACACAGACTTGAGCAATTGATCTCAGCTCATTCGGTAGAATTCAGAACCAATTTGGATGATTTGGACAAGGAAAAAAACGGTTCCCATCAGCATTTTTGGCACCCGGGGAAAGGGTGTTGGAGCTTGCTCTGGCCTCTCTGAGTGCTAGTCTCGTATCGCAGTACCTCCAGGCCCAGTGCTCATTCCCTTCTGGGGGAACAACGGTCCATTGGGGGGGGGG
>NW_005841906.1:3346664-3403114 GCF_000455745.1 Alligator sinensis
GGACACACACATTCCCATCAGTATGTTTGCCCAGTATAAGTTATGTGTTTTATAGTCATGCTCAGTGTTGGCTGCATTTTAATCAGCTTCATAGTTTGTTGTCATTACTGAGCACATGCTACTTTCGGCAGTAGTCTAATTATAGAGAATGTATTTAACAAGTTTTCCTTGCATGTGATTGTAAGAGGAGTTCCCCCCAATCTTATATTTGAGTAAATATGGTGAAGCTATAACAGTATGTCAGCAAAACCCTTAGTGAAGATGCAGCACACACCAACAGAAGGCAAATTACTATAAGCATCATTATACCAATATCCCAAATGACATAAATTAAACTGGGCGAAGCCTTCTGTTAGCAGAGCTGCATCTACCAAGAGCTGCAGGGGTTTTGCCATAGATACCTCAGCTACAAGTTCTTTTCACACCCCTAACTGATAGATATGCTGGCAAAATTGTGTAATGTAGACATAGCCCTTTATGGGTGAGGCTCTTTGCCCTTTGTATTGCAGGAGTTCAGATAACAGGATCCAAACAGTCTTTATTGGATTTAATACGTATGGGCATGTATTAATTAAAATATGTTGGCTATCAACTTCTAAAAGCAAATCTTTGTATGGAAAGGATCAGATAGCAGAATATCTACCCAAACGGACTGTGCCCTGGTTAGCCTGCTGCAGCACAGAGGAACAACAGGCTCATGGATGTGGTAAGGTGTCCAGACATACAAAGTGGAAACTTATGAAGGGGGAGTGGGGAGGTGTGGAGAGAGGGATGAACTTGGTCTTCCACCACATCTGCAGCCACAGCCCCTCTGGATGCAGATTTTTCCATATTGAGGCTGATGACTGTGTCTCGTCCCTATGCCTGTTTACATTCTCCTGCGCACACAGTTTACTTGAGCTGCATGCTGATTTCCTGGACTTGGTTCATCAGATATAAACTCTGGTCATAATCCACACAGAGGAATATCAGCCACGTCTCCAGTTTTATTTATTTCATCTGCACGCACAGGAGAAAAGATACCTCTAGGGATGTTTTTGTTCAAATATCTCAGAGGATAAGTTATGTACAGACTCCAACCTCCACTCATGCCCTCAATCAGTAGTGTAACTGGGAGGTAGAAGGAAGCAACCAGGGCAGAAGCCCCAGGCACTGCCTTTGGGGGGAGAGTGGGGGGGGCATGCAAAAATACCGTCAGCGACAGCTGGTGGCTGGCCACGCTGCTGATACTGCCGACACAGTAGCTGGCACTGATATTGCCCAGGAAACAAAGCTACCCTATTACACCTGTGCCCTCAGTGTTCAAGTGTAAGGCAGTCTTTCAGACCTGTTCAGGGATAGCTTGGGGGCTACTGGAAATTTTATCTCTGGCTTCATTGACCCACAGCCTTTGTTTTATTTCACAAAGGGTTTTTAACCACAGGGTGCTCTTAAGGCAGCTTTAGGACAACTTAGAGGGAGATCATGTTCCTGTTAATAACTTTCTGATCTGTTTGCCCAAAGATGTCTGCATGTTCTTCTGCAGATATTTAGCAGGTGTTTGGCAGCAGATATCTTCCATATCAAGTAGATGCAAGGTGTTAGCAGAGAGCCAGCAGCCACACTGTGAAAGGCAGAGAGGTTGGAGAGTGTAATACCGCTGTTGTCTACTAAAGACAATGAAAGTGGTGTTGGCATGTGCAGAAGGGCATGTTGTGCTGGTGCCAGTGTAATGATACATTTTTAAGAAGCCCACTATGCTTAGAATGATAAAAGTATCTATGCTGCAAGAATCAGGGTCTATTGGGACAGAGGAATAACTAAGATTTTTTTTATCTATATGTCTAAATACAGATTTCCAAATGCAAATAGCATCCATATCTGAATGCTAGTGTACTTCCTGCACTGCTGTTCCAAACACTTGCAAAATCTCCTGTTATTTATGATGGGTTGGAGCGATGTGCTCCCATCCTCGTATCACAGAATTGTGACTGTGTCAGATAGAAATGTGCCTGCCAGATCTACTTCAGAGATTTCAGATGCTGAGCCAATAATTAAAAAAAAACCTGGCAAAAGCATTTCAGCTCTCGGCTGTGTAACACTCCCCATCTTCCCAGTGCATTTCACACTCAGTACATTAGATTGCTTTATTCTTCTCATCAGTTTTCTTCCAGCAAACAGAACAAATCTTCCCACACCTGCACTTTTCCTTGACAAAGGGTTTTCCCATATGTTCAACATCAACTTCAAACTTTTTGATGCTTTGTTACCACCCCAACAACTTAGGCAATATTCAAATAAATGGTAGCACAAGTGTTTCTATGTCTGTCGCAACCAAACTTAAATGGAAACATGCAGTTCATAATGTCAAGGGTTAATTAACGACTGAAACTTCCACCACTGTTTGCTAGAGCTGAACAAATAAATTACTGCAAACAACATTTGATGCATTCTTTCTTTCCATTTGAAAACTGTTCATGAGCAGGTTGTGATTTCATTAAATGTATTCAAAATGATTTGCCAAATAGTCATGGTGACTAATTCTTCGGCTATGTAATGCTAGCTGCGCTTTGTCAGCATAACATACCAGTATTATATGCCAGCAAACGTTCCTACTGCAAACACATTCAGGTCAGCAAAGCTGTAGACTATATGAATATAGTAAAACCCACAAATGCAACAAGCTATGCTGGCTCAGTGTTGCCAGGATAAGTGTGTCTATATACCAGGGGCTTTTGTGGTGTTGGTATGAGAGTACATATTACCACACCCCTGACTGATATGACTAGGCTGGCAGAAGCCTGTAATGATGGCCTAACCTTGGTCTGCTCCCCCTGTGCAAATTGTTTGTTTCAGGTATTTGATGCACACATGCATTCGATGGCCACATGCATCACTGGATATATATTTTCTTCCCTCAGTTTTAAAATATGCTCCACATTGTGGAAGATTTAAGAATACCTGGATTAGATAGACAAATTAAATGTTATAAATCAGTTCTGTGTTGTGTACAGTTGCATTTTCCAAGTCCAAATCTGTTTTCCATTAATATTTTCTAATACTTGCTGTAAATTTGCTTCTTCTGTTAATACAGTGAAGGGGCATGGGTGGATCTGTCAAAGTGTCTCTTGCTACAGCTCCAGAGGCATGAATCTGAGCCTTACCCTAGACTCATACAAAAGGCTGCCCTTAATTAGGAGGGCCCTACTTAATTTGCAGTTATTTTGCAGAAACTGTGAAATCCAGAATTGCCTGCAAAATGCATGAAATCAACAACAACAAAAAAACTTAATAAAAAGAAAGTTCTGGCTCACTAGTGGGAGCCAGCAGTCCTCACTGCTAGGAGGGGAAAGTGCTGGCTGGCAAGGTGGCACAAAGGGCAGCAGACAAGATGGTGACTGCCCTGTTATCCCTCCTCCCCTGCATCCAGGGCTCTCTGCCAATCAGCACCAAGGCACAGGACCACATGAAGGGCAGTCAGCAGTCAAGATGGCAGCCATCCCCTTGTCCCTTCTCCTCTCTGGGGCCTCTCCGCCAATCAGTGCTGAGTGCCGGGGCGGCTATGAAATGACCATGGAACTAGAGCTTTATACCACGATCAATCCAGGAAAATTACTAAGTCCCCCTGCAATTTAGGTAGATGCCTATTAATTAGCCCATCTGTAAATGGGGTCCAGGTCATTCAGACGAGGGAGTCAGAGGCAGCTGGTTGTGATGCTGGCCACACTGCTCCCTCATGCAGCATTGGCTGCAGAAACTGGTGTGCCTGAACCCTGCTAAACAAATAAGTTGCAAGGCTCAGGCTGACCTTTGATGTTTTGATCTACACACTTGACCTTGCTCATGAGAATAGTAATGGAAGGCCAACTGCCTGGTCTACACTTACTTTTTGATGGCATAGTTGTGTAAGTTAGAAGCATGCAATGTAATTAGAAGCACGTATGTTAGAATCACTACCCAGCCAACAATGTGATGGTGATAAAAGTCTAAATGGACTCTGTGAAATGTGCAAAAAAAGTCTCTTTCCCAGTATAGCTTAGTCCAGACATGTCAAACATATGGCCCATGGAGCTGCTCCGTTGAGCCCTCCGGACTATCAAGCCAGGGAATTTGAAGGCATGGCTAGGGGATGGGTCCAGCCAGAAAATCCAAGGCCACATTAGATATAACTCTCACTGGCAAGGGAGTGAGCAAGGGCCTTGGTAACACCCTGCTCACTTGGCTGATGCTTGACCTGCTGACACTTGCCCTATCACTATTGCCGCTTGCATGATCTCTACTGTAGCAGGCAGCCACTTGGCCCATATCTGCTTGCCCTACCACTGCTGGCCTCATTGCTGCTGCTGCCACCACTACTGTGGATGGCCCTATCACAGCCACTGCTGGCCCCACTGGTCCAGCCTGGGAGGAGCCCTCTGGTCCAGATCCAGCCCAGGGCCAGGTGAGTTTGACAACCCTGGATTGATCTAATTAGCAAATTGGTTTAAGATACAATGGTCTTCACCAGGAGGGTTTATTAGAATTGCTGGACTGATGTAGCTGTAGATCAGATAAGGCCCTGACATGTTAGCTTAAAAACAAATTTCCATGCAACATTTCTTTCTCTATTATTTTGGCCCAACTCTTTGCTGCAGATGAGCACATACAGCCAAAGAAGCAAAATATGCGAGATTTCTATTTTATCTCTCATGATATAAAGTCTTTGTATCACCTTTTAAAACTAGGAATATTTTCCAACAGTCATCCTAGCTACATCAGCTACAACACATTAAATGCTCTCCTAATTTTACTTTTCAAAGTAAACTATGCCACTGATGCTATGTAATGGCAAATGTAGAAAAGCAGTCTGCATTTTTTAATGAAAAGGGAAACATCCAAGAAATGCTCCCTTAAGACATGAACACCACTATGGAAAATTTAACAACCCCTGAATTATATAGATAAAGCTTCAGCTGAAGATGAGAGATCCCAGCACCTCTGCTTTTCTTTTTCTTTAGTTCCACAAAGATCTCTCAGCTCAGTAAATTATCTGGAACTAACTATAACAACAAAAACTAAATCACATTGCCCTACCTCATAGGCTTGTCAGGAGTTAAATTATTGGTCTCTGGAAAGTTCTGTGAGATTTGGAGATGAAAGTCCTGATAGCAGTGGAAAATACTATCACAACATCTCTAAGGACATCAGTTCAAGAAAATGATTACTTGAAAAGAATACTATAGTCAACTGGATGTGGGTTTGTAATGCGTGAACAAGGGTGGGGAAGAGGCGCTCACTTCTTAGGATTAAATTCATAATAAAGAATAGGAATAGTAATAGATATTTCAGAGCTCTTAACACCATTTCTCATTTGACTATCATATTTCTAGTGATGAATTCTAAATGTTGGTTTTTACCTTTAGAAAATAAAATCCATGTTGTCTCAAACCAGAAGAATGACCAGACAGCCGAAGTGAGGAAGTCAGTTTGCTTAAGGAATAATAGGTCAGATCCTTAACTGGTTAAAATCTCTCTACATGAGGACCTGGTCAAATGTTTAGTACAAAAAATCCCAGCTGTGCAGCTTAGACTACCTAAATCCCAGGAGTCCTGTCTTCTAAAAATGCATTGCTTCACATCTATTCCTCATGATCTGCATTAGAAAAATATGCACCAGTATAATTATATGCATCACTCTAAAAGGTAGATGTGCTGCACTGTTTTAAAGTAAGGTTTGGACAGATGTGATTTATTTTCATAGTTTACTGGACTAGGTAACACTGGCACAGAGGCATAACTAAGAAGTTTTTTCGCCCTGGGCCACAGTGGTGGCTGGGGCACTGGCAACAGCTGGGTCTGTGATGGCTGCTGTTTTTAAGCCTCTGCACTCCCCCACTCCCCAGTCAGCAACTGGGGCTGCTGCCCCACTCGCCCACCTCTAGTTACACTACTGTACTGCCACAAGTCTGTGCTAGAAGTTAGGCCACTATAACTGTAGTGCTTGGAGGTGTGGTGTGCATGGTTGCTATTAATATGTCCGGGTGTACTAGTACAACATGTACCGTAGATGCAATTATACTGGAGTAAACATGCCTTATACCAGCCCTACTTATTGTGCTTCCCAACCTGGAATAAAGTAGGTGTGAACAGCACTTTGATGCCAAAATGTTTTCACCCATACTAGGATGGGGGAGAAAATGGGTACTACTTTAATTCTGAAATGTTATAAAAGCAGTTAACTTTTCCATTATCGATAGGTCCCTGGTGTGAATCTTGCTTTTCATCACTACAGTATGTGTCCTTTGATGGAATTACACTGGTGCATTTTGTTTAAAGCTAGCTCCTAGGTCACTTTCCATGCCAAAACAGTGCACATATAGTCATGTAACTACAGGTTTTTGGCACTTAGGCTCAGCATTGCTCCAACCAGGCAGCTGTATGGTGAAAGAGAATCAGACAGATATGCAGTAAGCCTGGGCAAATCCTACATTTAAGTTAGACAAAAACCATGAGGAGGAGGATCTTCCTGTCTTTAAGCCCAACAGCTTCTCTAGCATTCCTCTTGAAGATGGCCATTTGGGCAACCAATAGAAACCAAGTGGTATATGGCTTAGAGAGCTGAAGGCCACTCTAGAAGGGAGAGGACCTTATGTTCTAGCCCTGGCCTCTGCTCCCGAAGTGCCAAAAACTTATCCGGTGAATATTAAATGCAAGTTTCCTCTGTGTTAAAATAGTATCCTAAATTGTGCCTGTTTCTCACACTACAGCTATGTATGTACTACTTAGACCAGTAAAGTGAAATAGCATTTAGCCCTCTGTCTTTTCTTTCATCTCCAAGTAAAAGCTGAGTTGAAGTTTACCCACTGGTGACCAGGGACTACTGCAAGTAGTTCCCCTAAAACTACATATTTACTGCAATCTATCAGCTACTGACAGAGCTGAAAACTGGAGAGAGAAGCAGATCTCTTTGCCCGCTGTCCATGCAATAACAAGCAAGAAGGAGGAATGTTGCTTATTTGATGCAACTGAACAGAATGAAGAAGATCTCCTTTATCCCTTTCTGGAAGCCAGCCCAATGTTAGGTAACAAGAAAACTATGCTAATAATTTTCCACCCAAGTGAACGAGCATTTCAGCACAGACATGCTAGCTGGCTTCTTTCATCAAGCCATGTGCACAGGTGTTGAACACAACCAATTTAGCAATTCCAGAGCTAGATTCGCAAAAGGATTTAGGTACCTAACCCCAAAATTTAGACCTTCAAACTATTCCCCAGCTGGCGTCTATCCTTAGGAGCTTCTAAGCTCCGTAGGCATTGACATTTCCGCTGGCAGAAGTCCCTTAGGAATCTAAATTTCTGCTGTGCAGCATGCGAAAAACCACCCAAGAGGTGATGCTATGGGATTAAGTCCTGAAGTGCCAGTGGAATCCACAAACCATGTTGAATTGGATAGGAGTCTGGGTACCTGACTTAAGTCATAGGTTTCCACAAGGTGCACCACATCTGATGGGTGGGTACTAAAATGCTGTGTCTGCTTTGAGGACACAATCCTTTTTATCCCTTCTATCCAGCATGGTGGCAGATGACAGAACAAAGAGCAGTGGTCTCAAGTTGCAGCAAGGGAAGTTTAGGATAGATAGTAGGAAAACTTTCTCACTAGGAGGGTAATAAAACACTGGAACAGGTTAGCAAGAGAGGTTGTAATCTACATCCTTGGAGGTTTTAAAGACCGATTTAGACAAAACCTTGGTTGGGATGATATATTTGGGGATAGTCCTGCTTTGAGTAGCGGGTTTGGACTAGATGACCTTCTGAGGGCCCTTCCAACCCTAATTTTCTATGAGTGAAGGTGCATCATTAATGTGTACTTCCATTTTAGTCAGGCCTGGGAGTTAGAATTAAGATGGTCTGTTGTTGGGTGAGCAGGGAGTCCTACACCAAGCAGAATGCTAAGAGAATCAGCACAGAAAAGATTTTCCACCGAGTGGGCAGATCCATGAACTTGTCATGTGAGTGAATTATCAGGAGACTGGAGCAGGAAGGGAAGAATGTGAACAGCATTGAATGAATGCATGGGTAGAGCTCCCAAAGGGACATTTATTCACTCTGTAAGGAAAGAGACCTTTGTAAAAAGAAATAAAATAGGAAACAATGAAAGGTGTTTGCTGCTGTAAAACATAGAAGCTAGCAATAAAGATTTGGGAAACCACAGAGGTTGCTTATGGCTATGTCAACAGAATGCTAACAATGCAAGGGAGAGGCTCTGGTAAGGCCATTCCTGAAGGCAAGAGACCCTGCGTCTACTTAGCTCGCAGAGAAAATATATGGGGGATACCAGTTAATAGGGGAACCCAGGGAAGACGGTCAATGGGTATGTTTTTACTGTGATCAGCATGTGAGTTAGGTTAGCTTGAGTGTAGGTAGCCACACGGCAAGATGCAGATTCAAATTACAGTGCACTCTATTTTGCTGCACTTGCCTGTGCCGGTTGCAAGGATTTGGGGGGCAGATCCAACACGTTTTGGGTATGAAGTGAGCTAAGCTACCCCATGGCTCTTTCCCAGTAAATTATGGGAGGGCTTGTTCCTCTGCATGCATGTGGAGAATTGTGGGAAACCACCGGAGGATCAGTAGTACCAAAACCAGATAGTCTGCATGCTTACTACAAAGCAGGCAGATTACTAGTCAGGGCGAAATCAATCCCTGTATCCTCCAGGCCAAGATGAGTGAGTTTGCCCACACTACATACATCTGTTATTGCTTTCAAGGACCTGGTAGACCCTACTACAACACAATTCAAATAAGCACTCAGCAGTTATTCAGTGAATATAAACATAGCAGAACCTTTATTCATACCATCAGCCAGGTGGCCAGACAGCAGGGATAGTGCAGGGTTAAACAAATCCAAAGTGCAATTTTATTCCATTTTTTATACACTAGAAGTGCTTATAGCAAGCCAGCATCATTGTATCTTTCAATTTGCTGATTTATGATCTTTACCTTTCTATGTCTATTGTACCAGGTTTGGTTGTACTGTCCTATATGCTTTCCTCATGATCAATCACGTGTTTTAGTCATGCACTTTTGTAACTTACTGATTAATGAACTTATTCAATTACAGCATCCCCTACACACCTATTGTTTCAGGCTTGGTCAGACCATCCTATGTGCTTTTATCTACTATGACAGTTTGTACCAATTCCATCCATCTCAGGCTGTTCTTGAACAGATCCCAAATGTTCCAACACACTCTATTGCCCTCCACACAACTTCAGACCAGCAAACTTTTAACTCTTCTTGTTCCTGGATTGCTTTATGGCCTATAACACCAACAAGCCATGGCAAACAGGGACTTATTTAACGATTGTACTTAGTTCGTGAAGTCTTGGAGGTCTCATTGCAGAAAGACTCAGTCATCCACACAACAAGGACATACAGTAAGGGTTTGCCTGCGTTAGAGCTACATATAGTCTGCATTAGACATAGCTGCATTAGAGCTATGTATAGTCACAAGACCAGGACCCTAAGGCAATTGTCCTCTGTAGCCTGGTTACAACCATGGTTCCAGTTTGGAGCATAGAGTGAACTTGAATGGTGTTTTTTGATCAGAATAAAGCCTTGGCATGTAGTTAAGGCCCACTCCATGCTATATGCTGGAAATTTATGTTTATAATGAAGCTTTAAGGAAAAACTGCTGTAAACCAGGATCTTTGACATGATTATCCAGAGCTTTGGCCAGAAACACTCTTCAGCTTGGGTCCTCCCACTAAGGATGTCATTTCAACTGTTTCCCTGGCCAGTGTCAGACCTCACCATGTTATAACAACCTATCCAGCAAACTGTGTTATATCATCATAGAACATGGTTCTGGCAGAGATGGAGCCAAAAAGTAGTAGGAGTAGGTCTACATAGCAGTCAGAGGGGTAATTTCATCCTGGCAGACCCACCTGAGCTAGGTTTAATCTAGCAAGCCCATGGAGGCTATGCAAGGTCTCCGTGCATGCTACAGTGTCCCGTGCTCCCACTACTTGCAGTAGCCAAATGAAGCCTGCCCTGGGCACACATTTGTGCTGCAGTTAAGTCTCCAAACTGCAGTGCAGGTATAACCTGTGTGATGTGCTCTACCAGCATAGAGTTTCTGCAGAACAGCGACTCCCCGTGCATGGTTTGTGGAGAACTTGCTGGTGATCTGCAGGTCAAATAGTACTGGCTCCTTTTGATTCTAGCCATTAAATTACATTTAAAAAAGCTGAAGTTACACAAATGCTTCCTAAGTGTTGCTGTTGGTAGCAGTGGTGTTATTTTAATTTAAAACAGCTGCTGTAGCACAGGGACATTCTGTGATTGTTAAAGGAAGGGAAACAGATTTGTGTAAGCTTGAGTAGCCAGAAAGATTTCCTTTAGCTGATCCCTGTGCTGATGTGTGGTACTCACTATAAAATGTCTGCAAAAGCCGTACTGTGGAATAATGGGTTTTATTTTACCTGATCAATTGATTCACAATGACACGTAAGTTCACTCTGCTTTGACAGAAAAAGAGGGTGAGAGAGCAGGTGCTTGAGAGCCAGGGCACATGTTTACCCTGCATGTGACTTGAAACAACACATTTAACTTTTCCTTGCCTCTGTTTTCCCACGCTAACAAACCCATGAGCCTGTAAAACATCACCCCTGCCCTTATGTTACATACAATGGTCACGCTGAACTTCATACCACCACAGAGGATGCTAGTAGGAAGACTCAGTAGTCTCCTTTTCCAAACCCACAGATACCTTCCCCTGGAGACGCACCAGGCGTGGCAGGACAAGCCACCAGATGCATGCAGGTGTTGATATGGAAATTACCCAAGGTCCATGTGCAGTGTAAGCACAGCTGTGTTTCTGTAGCCAGTTTATAAACTGATAAACTGACAGAGTTTATGTAAGTCACTTGGCTGTCAGAACCAAACTACATGCATTTCCCCACAGACTTTTTTTTTTTACTCAGAGCAAAAAGCTCTTTGGGACAGCCTCTGACTCACTCTGTGTTTACACAGTGCCTAGCACAATGGGGCTTTGATCTTGCTTGGGGCCTCCTGCTACTGTAAGACATAATAATACTACTTACAGAACAAAGTTATTTATATATTAAGTCCCTTTCACTAAAAGGCAGATGTTCATTATCACTGCAATAGCTCACCTTATCCCAAATCTCCTGGTTGCTTCCCAAGTCAGCAGCCCTTAGCATTTCATGGCTGACTAGCCAGCCCTCTCCTTCTGCTGGGCCTGAGACACTGATTTTTCACTGCCTCTTCCAAACTGGGGGTGGGGGGAGAAGGAAAGTGCTAAAGACCACCGCAGCAGCATTTAAAACCTACTGAGGATGTGAGAACAGAGAAGCCATGATGAAGGTGCTAAGTGCTGTTAATTATTTCTGCTGCCTAAAACCCTTTTGTATCATTATAAATAGACATAAATAGACTTAAACCCCTATTAACAGTTTGGGGATTATATCCCACTTCATTATAAGTGGAGTTGTGCTCTGAATTTTGTTATAAGAATGTTTCAATGTACAAGGGTTGAAGGGGAGAAACTGGGATAGAGACTGAATTAAATCAGTAATAAGACACTGAAACTTCTGCTCAGGACCTGCAAGCAACCAACACACCTGCATACAAATATGTAAATAGATCATCTCATCTATGCACAAAGGTGTGCCTACTTTTCTAGTGGTGTGGCATTGCACGGATTTAGTTCAACTGATGCAATTTTGTGTAGGGACACTCATTTTGTTAACATGTTTACATTGGGTTTACACTATGCAAGCCAGCTTTAAACTGAGTTGAGTGTAAAGGTAAGTGTGTATGGCAGTCCATAAACTTAAACTGGGGAATGGTGGCACTGAAGTTATGGTGTCCTGCTATAGTTCCGGAGGGAAGGAGTTCAAAACCTTGCTCCAGACTTGTACTAGCTGGCCCAGCTGTAAATGGGTGCCTGGTTATTTAGGCCAGAGAGTTGGAGTTGCTCCCTTGTGTGCTGTTACCTATAGAAATTGTTTTGCCTTAACCATACTAGCCAAATGGACCCTTTGGCTCAGTCAGACACTTTGAAACAAAATAAGGGCAGTTTAACTTAAATAATGCAACATCATATTTTTAATCAGAACAATGCATTTTGGTGTATAGACAAAGCTTCTACTAGACACCTATATTTTCGCTCTTGTCTACACTATGGAAATCTGCCAGGGCAGAGGATATTGTTAGGACTTGGTATGGTCTTATGGATGAGTCTGAAGCATGTTTTAGTTATGTCCTTACATCTTAATATAGCCATAGCATAATCAATACCCTATTTAAAACATGGTTCATCCCTGCCTGTGTGACGAGTCTGATTAGATTTTACCCATGGTTATGAACTGAACTGTAACGGTTATGAACTGATTTTACCCAGGTTATGAACTGAATTGTAAGGGGGTCAGTTGAATTGTGATTTAAACGGATCTCACAATGTAATAGGTTTCCCTGGCCTTTAATAAAAATCAAGGGAAGTGTGTGGGAGTAATCATGCAACAAAATCCACAGAAACCAAAAAAGCAGACCAGAAGTTTTATGGAGAATACACAAAGCAATGCACAAACTTCAGGCCAAATTAGGAAGGCAAGTAATCACATACTTTTAAAGATCTCCAGTTCTCCAGACACTTAGATCCATGCTCTGGATCTAACAAGCTAGGCACCGTGCCAGAAATGGTTTGCAGAAGAGACACTTCTACCCACAATACAGCGTGGGTAGAAGTATGAGCAAGCCAGAGAAAGCACTGTAAAATCATTCTGCTTGAACGATGGCTGTCAGGCTCTGTGGTCAGAATAGCTGGGTGGTCTTTCTTCAGTTTACAGTTAAAACTCATAAAAATTTGCAGTGTTTCCCGACACAGCTGGACTGACTGGCAGCAAGGCTCAAAATCCTGTGATAGATACTGTAAGATACTTGCTTTAGTTGCAGTTATTTCTTGTTTTGCTTTGCCTTGTGCCACTGGCTAGGGCACTAGCCTAGGACATGGAAGGCCTGGTTTCAATACTTTGTTCTACCCTATGCTTCTTGTTTGACCTTAGGCAATCACTTAGCATACAAGCAGAGAGGTAGCCTGTGACACAGTTAGAACGGGACATAAAACAGGACCAGAATTGTCTTGTAACAGCTGCTTACAGATGAGCAGCTGAGGCCCAGTTGTAAATTTGAGCATTTGCATGGAGTAGGGTGTACCACAAGCTAAACCCATAAAGAAGCTGGCATCACTCTGTTCTTTGCAGCCCTGCCACCCCCACAGCAATGTGGGTTATGTGCCACAATATAACAGGAGACCTTTGGAGGAGGGTGACTGGAAGCAGTTTCAACTTCTGTGGGTCAGTTCTGAAAAATTCCTGGGAATCACTAGGCAATTCTTTCCCAGATGGAAATGGATCCATTTTTAAACCGGGAAGGCAGTACCATGAATGCCTCCTGCCTAGACTTCCTTAACTTGCTACACATCAGCCAGTGCCAGCTCACAATGAATGCATCTGGCTTCTGCTGACAAATATTCATAAGAATGTAAGAACTGCCATTTACTTGGACGGACCATATGTCCATCTTACCCAGTATCCTGTGTCACACAGCAGCAGAGAGTAGGTGCTGAAAGGGAGAGTGACCAGGGTATGACAAGGGTATTTTCCACTGCTCCTCTTTCTTTTGCAGCCTCCAGCATTTAAGGTCTAGGAAGTTTTTATTCAGAGGCTGTGCACCTAATTCCCATGCTCAATAGCTACTGGTGCACCTTTCCTCCTAAAAGTTGTTAAACTGGTTAAACTGTCAGCTCCCACAACACCTGGTAGCAATGAGTTCCACACTTTCATTGAACACTGTGTGAAAAGGACCTCAGAGTTTTAAACTTGCTACCTACTGGTTTCATTTTATGACTCCTAGTTCTTGTGATGTGAGAGAGTCTCAAGGCAGCTCCCTATTTATTTTCTCATCACCATTTAGTATTTTGTAAACCCTTACCATGCCCTCTCTCAAGCATCTGTTTTCTAAACTGAATAGGTCTAGCTGCTTTAGTCTCTCCTTATATGGAACCTCTTCCAAACCACTAATCATTCTTGTGGCTCTTTGGCCCTTCACTAGTTCTCCTATATCCTCTTTGAGGTGTGGCATCCAAGTCTTTGCAAATCCTTGTGGCAACAACTGAAGATGACTTTGCTTTGGAGACAATAGCAGACCACAGACTCCCAGTTCTTGCTTTGTTGAAACAAAAAAGTGAGGAAAGATAGAAGCAGATTGTGCTGCAAAGGCAGGAGAACTTCAGGATGACAGGCTACTTCTCTGGGTATCTGCAAAAATGCTGATCATTAGAGCTCTCTGCACCAACAGACTCCCTTTGACATGATCGCTGCAAGTGTCAATAGCTAACCAGAAGCTGGCAGGTCCAGACTGCTACCAATTTACGATGAACCACTTTGGCATAGGTAAACCTACTATGGGTGCCACTAAGCACGAGCTATGTTCAGCTATAAAAAAGAAAAGAAAAGAAATGCTGGTTGCTTGTCTAATCCTTAGGCAAGCAACACCTTTTTGCTTGCCTAAGGATTACCCAAGCTTGCTGATCACCAAGAGGTTTTTGATGACTCTGCATATGTGAGGTTCCCCAGATGCCTGGGGGCCATAAATGGAACTCAAAGTCCAATTATTTGCTCCTTCCCGCCAGTCCTTGGAATTTATTAACAGGACGGTTTTTTCTCCATTGTGTTGCTGGGTGTGGTAGACCATGACAAGTGACTCATGCATGTCACTGAAAGGTGGTCCCAATAGATGCACGATGCAAGAATTTTTCAGCAACAGCTTTATGGTTTCACTGATGAGGAAGGGACTTGGGATTTGCCAGTACTGGTTAGAGCCCAAAAGATCTTACTGACCCCACCCATGCTCTGCAATCTCATCAACCCACTGCTGTTGTAGTTCATGCAGCCTTATTCAGGGTACCTTGATCACAGGCCCCTTCCTGGTTTGCATTTGCTGAACCAGTGCTTGGGACCCCCATCAAATGACTCTGATGGGTACTGCATGAACTGAACAATACAGCTTTTAAACCCTAAATCCCAGAGTACAAAACCAGTACAAAACCAAACAGTGTAAAGTGGACAGGGCTTCACACTTGGATGTTACAGCAAGATATAATACAGCATGGGCTTCAACACTTGGAAGATGGGTTCAAATGTGAATGGTAGTGAACAATATACCGATTAAAAAAATATCAACAAGTCATGTAAAACAGGTGGGCCTAGGGGGCCCTTTTGTCCTTTTTGGCTGGGTGGTGCTCAGAGCTGAGGAGGAGAGAGCCCTTGCTGCCCATTTCAAATCCAAGTCCCCCTGAGTGTTGAGGGAGTCAGCTGGCATTGGGACTGTACAGATCAAAGTATCAGGGCTTTGTACGTGAGCTTTGGCCATCAACGAGAGATGGAGATGGAGGGATGGCTGACCAATTAGGTGAATCAGGGAGAAGCTGCAGAGGAACAAAACCTAAAGTTCAATATTTGAAGCTGGGACACATTTAGCCCTTATTCACCCAGCGGTAAATTTCTCATGGATGGAGAGGGGCTAAGTTACTTTTAGGAGTTGCATAATATGTCTCTAGGTATTTTTATTTGCCACTGAATAACCTACACATGTATCCATTAGCCACAGGTTCCCAATCATAACATGGATGTGACAGTGCTTCCATAACTCTCAAAGTTGCAGGGAAGATGCGTGTATTAAGGACTGTGAGAAACCCAGTTACCAAATATCTCAAATATGGAGATCTGGAATGTAATTGCAATGTCCTCGCTGCCAAATGTGTTGATAACAGACTTCAGTGTAACTGATGCCAAGTCCTGCTGGCTGCCTATCAAAGCCAGGCACATGGCAAACCTTTCTTGTGATGTGGCTTTGCTTTTCACAACAGCTGATTCTCAGCCCCTATTGAATCATCCTTCTGGAATAAGACAGTTTCTGCCTTGAGGGGGAAGTGATAGGATTGTTCATATAAGTGATGAAAGTATCACTGAGCTTGGAATAATAACAATTATTCTTACAGCTATGTCCTGCTCAGTTGGCAAATTAGGTAATGCAAACTAAACTAAGAATCACATTCTCAAATGCGAACAAACAAGGTGATACAATAATGCAGGAAGGGGGGAAAAATGCAACTTGGGTTGGAGGGCGGGGGGGCGGGGAAGGGTCCTTCACCTTTTAGCCCAGTAGCTAGGACCTTGCCCAGGGTATACAGGACTAAGTTTCCATGAGCCCCAGCTCTTGGCCCTTCCTCTCAGTCTTGCCCAATTTTCTAACAAAGCCATCCCCTCTGTTACTCAGATCTCTAGTCTTTGCGTTATACCATATTTCCTAACTTACAATATTCTCTCCCCCCCCAACCCAAAAAACAACACATGCCTTGTTTTTGGAAGGCAGAATGTAGAAAGAAAGATTTTTCATGGCCAAATGTGTGATATAGAATAAATCCTCCTGGGAACCGTGGCATGGCAGACTGTATCCTGTGATACCACACTTCCTAGACACTCTGTTTCCAGGTGGATTTACTTGATGTTACATAGGTTTGGGCCCCAGATGCTTGCAAAGGGCAGTACTAAGTCTGTTGGTTCTTTTCTTTAAGAAGTCATTTATGTAAGTTCTGTAAAGAAAGTCTTGTTTCCATATCACAAGCCTCAACAAGAGGCTACCAGAAGCTCACTTGTTGCTTCCGGTAAAAGCTATAGTGTTTAGTTAATAGCCACAGCTGTGAGAGGGCTACCACAAGCCTCCGCTCCTTCAGCATGTTGAGCAGATACAAGCAGTGGCTATTTTGACAGCACAGGTCTCCAGGGGTGCTCCTTTTCCAGCAAAGAAAACAGTCTTCCCACTTAAAACATGCACATTGGGGGAAAGGTGCATGTTGTTTGTGAGAAAATATGGTATTTAACTGGGCCCATTATCTCTATGCAGACTGTGCATATATCTTGCTGCGTCTTCCCACAAAGCAGCTCTCAGATCTGGTCAGTTGTCTCCATCCACTCAGCTAAAATTCTCCATTAGATCTTCATCATCACACATTTTGACATCATTTTCTCCATTTTTTTTTTTGGACCCCACAAAGCTGCATCTTGCTCCCTTTCTGTGGAAAACATTGTTGCAAAGATCTGCTTTATGGCTGCCTAATCATTCTGCCGTTACCAATAGTCAAGCACTATCTTCACTTTTAAAACCTTTCATGGCTTAGCCCCAATACCTTTTATTTCTTAGGCAGTAAGATGCATCATATACATTATACTACCCTTTTTAGTGACACGGCCACATGCTATTTTTTCACATGACCTCTGTCTCATACACTGTACAAGATGGACAGTGTTCACAAAGCTACTTGCTTTGAGTAACTTCTAATTTGCATAGAATCCTTTTAAATCTCTATGTAACACTATTTCATCCCTAATAAACTCTGTAGGGCTTTTTATGAGAGTGGTCCTTGAAGAGGGGAAGATCTCTATTTTTAAGAGCTGCCAGCATCTGTCCTTAAGATGGCCCCAACTTTGTGAACAAAAACCATGGACACCAATGAGTTTTTGCTTGAGGATGGTGGGGATGTCTGTCTGTGTGTCTTAGCTTGCAGAACCTGTGGCTAAATAGAGTGATTATTACAAAGCCTGTCAATAGGCTGAGTGCAAAAAACCTTGTGAAAACTCAGTGGACAGTTGCTTCATATCTAATACATTGGAAAGCTTCCCTGTCTTTGAAACCATTCCCACTAAAACAAAGGGCATGTCATACCCTTCCACTGCACTCCTGAGACCGCCCATCAAGAAGCACGGCCTTGCTGACCCACTCCTGCTGGGCATGTGCCATACCTAGAAATGAAGTAGTGAAGCGACCCTGAGGGCACTGCTCCTTATATGTGGGATGTCTGTCTCCAATGTTCTTGAGAGTTGGGGTGAAGGACACCTCCAGGGCAGCTTCACTGCCTCTTTTCTGGGTTTGGTGCATGTGGAGTAGCAGGAGAGTGGGCAGTAGCATTACTTAGCTTGGGTGAGCGGGGCACATACCCTAGGCACTGTCTGAGGAGAGAGGCTCCAGGACAACAGGGGAGAGGAGTAGGCACCTTCCCTGGGGCTACTTGCCTTGCTGCCTGCCTGCCTACCTGCCTGTGTGCCTTGGGGATTCCCTCTATGATAGTGGGAGCCAACTTTTTTGGCAGGCATGCCACAATTAGCTGCCACACCCTCCCCAAGTGCCGCTCTCATCCATTTCCCTGCCCAATCTTCTGCTCCGCTTTCTGCTTCCTGCTCTACCTACCACTGCACTGCCTGTCCCTGCCCCAGTCTGCCACATGCCATGTGGATAGGCTGCCTGTGCCTCTTGCTGCACACTTGCAGCAGGTCGGCCACCACTGCTCTATGACACCATTGCTGGTGCAGGCAATGGGTGTCACACAGCGCAGGGTGTTCTAGGAGTCATGGCTTGTAGAGCAGCAGTGGTTTGCTGCTGCAGGAGGAAGAACTGATCCCCATTTTTTGCTGCCAAATTCAGCATTTTTTTGCCCTCTGGACATAGTCTTTGGCAGCAAAAATGGGGAGAAATTTTCTCCTGGCAGCAGAAAACTCTACTGCCAGTCTAGAGAACTATGGTTCACAGAACACCTTGCCGTCTGCCCAGCTCTCTCACCCTTCCTCCAGAGCAGAGAGGGCTGTCCAAGGTGCCTTTTCCATGTTCCACCTTTGGGGGTGAACAAGGGGAAGTCTCCTCTGCAGCACCATGCAAATGCCCAAAATGCTCATTGGTAGCAAGTAACACCTGGAAGTTTACCACCACAACTTTGCCAGTGTCAACATATTAACATAATTCCTTATATGGGCTGTCTTACTTCCCCATATAGAAAAACTCCTAAAATGACCAGCCCTACATGCCTAATCAATGGGAAAAAACCCAGGGCTTTGATTCCACTGAACAGAAACTAGGGTTTATTCACTGACTACAATGCTTGCTAATGTTTGTGCCTCTGAACATATGAGAGTTGTTTTTAAATTGCCTTGTACATATATGCATGTGTGCTATAAAGTGCATATGCTGATGTCCTATTGTTTTCTGAAACTCTAAAATGATCTGGGATAGAGATGACAGAAAAACTCAGCACAAAACAGCTCAGTACACATACATGGGTTTTGTTCTAAGGTGGGAATGGGATGGTGATAATGTTGGTCATTGCTGGAAGGCCAAGTGACCAAAGAAGTTTAAAGGTATTTATACTAGTTTTGAGGTTCTAGTCTTGTGATGTATTGTGCAGGAAACCCACAGAAATGGAAAGACTCCAGCTGGGGTCTGGGTCTGCCTATGTGGCCTATATTGGAGGATTGTCAGGGCCGAAATAAGCCACAGTAGACAGTGCACGGCACCTGTTTTCACCCTCCCAAGAAATGGAAAACTGCATACGTACAACCTGATTAGGGTTTGATAGAAAAGTATGAGAAGGAATTTGGAGTGTTAAGAATATTTTGAAAGGAAAATGTTTCATGATGTCAAGGAAACAGACAGAAAAGCGTGGGACTTGTCAGATAGTGGGCAGAGACTTTACAATAGTTTTTACAATGCCACCATCAGACTGAATATTAGAGTTACTGGTGGCATTACAACTGATCTGCTAGCTCTTTTTTGTGGTGCAATGTGAGCCCACAAAACGTGTCTCCCTTGACGGAGTATGGAGGGAACTGTTCTGGCTGCAGTGATTTTCAGTGTTTGTCAGTGCTGGGTGTTGTTGCATCAGGCACAGATCTGTGTCATCACCAAGATGGTCTGACCAGCCAATTAGAGTGAAAGCTTCACATGAATGGTGATATGGGGCCTTCCAGATTCCAGCGTTCATTTGTATAACCCAAGCTGAGCAGCAGCCAGGAGGGGAGAGAGCCAGACTCTGCTCTGCTGTTGCATTATTGCCAGGGAGAGTGGGACAAAGTCCTCAGCAGCTGCTGTTGTGTAAGTGTCTGTCTGGGTTTCTGCAGCTTCATATGAAGAGAATGTTTGAAGCTCACTTCTGGGCCAAGAGATTAAGTGGACAGCAGCAAATAGGATTAACCTTTTATTAGAGAGATGCTTCATTAATGACACATTTGCATAGGGAAGGGGCTTTTCTGGACTCACAGCCTATATATTACTGGGTGCAATCAGAAGTGTCATGTCATTAGTGGCTTTAGTCAACCAGAAAGACATGAATGATGAATTTGGTGGGTGTATAAAAGGAGTTGCATGGGAGTTATACTTTCCACAAATGTGAGACGTTATAAAGAACAACTGAACATTTTGGTGTGGTTTCAGCAACGTTCTCATATGATGGGATCGGGATCAGGGGCTGGCCAGCCAAGAGCCAGTGTAGCATGGCCAGCAGAAAGACAGCAGATGGAACTGCCTGCAAGCAAGAAAGGAGGAGATCAAAACACAGAATCCAGAGAGGAGCTCATGGGACTGCTGGCTCCGAGTGCTTTCTGCGGGCCACCACCCAATGGGTGTGGAATAAGGGCTTGGTTGCCAACTTCGTCACCTGTTATTCACTTGTTTTTTTCAATACAAGGATGGAGTGTTAACCAAGAGTGATACAAGGACTATGCATGCTCCCCTACAGTTCTCTCACTTCTTGCTGGCCTGCAACATGAGCCCGAACACACTACTCAAGGAAACCCTACTGGACAAAGTCATGAGTCTCACTCTAATTACATATTCAAGAGGCCATAAAGAATGGTCTTGGGCTTAGTCTGTAATTGCATTGAGACTTTTATAACATCTCACTTTTTAGCTAGCACTTCGAGGAGGTATGTGGTCATGTTGCTACATTAGCTAATCCAGCCAGTTTAGTTTATGCAGCTGATCCTGTAAATATAAGAGCAACCCACCTACTAGCAGTTATTAATGGACTGTGTGTGCAAAGTTCCATGTACGTGTGTGCATGAGTGTGTTTAACGAGTGAGAGAGAGGATGCTTACAAGATGTAGCTTCGTGTAGAATGGACATTGTAAAGTGGAACTGCAAGTGGTGAAGTTACTGTGCTGTGCAAGGAAGTAATGGAAAAGTTTTGCAACCAGATGCTTTTTCATAAATATTTGCAATACATTGGTATTGGTTTTACTGTATTGGTATGATTATGTTTTACTGGCAAATGTCACTACCCAGCCAATGATGCAGTAAAGAACCGAGTTTTTAATCAATAAGTGTTTGTCTGTATCATCATGACAATTTATTTTTCCCCCTCCCCTAGTCTGTGACCACACAATTGCTTTCACAGTGGAAAGAACTGAAGATGAATGAGATTCAGCATCAAAGGGGGACGTCAGAGGACTCTCTTTTGAGGTTAACATCTTTTTTATGTGGATTCTTGGTTTTTAGAATCCAAAAATTGCTAAGTTTTTAAGTTAAAAGAGTGCAGCCCAACTTAATGGTGCAATAAAATGTGACAGTTGCAAGATAAGAGGAACTCAGCAGAAACGTCAACACACAGACGTGTCAGAGGGCATTGCATTCCACACATTAGAAATCATTATCTCCTCCTTGAGCCCCCAGCTTCAGCACTCTGGATTTCCTTACACTGGGAAGTATTTAGATACACGGAGAAAAATTCAAGTATCAGGAATTGCCACAGGGATAGATTTAGCCCACTGTTAAAGACCCAGTGGCTACTTCATGGAAAATGATCTATTTCATAATAACTATACTTAGTACTTGTTCTCTTTTTGTCAACATTTACCAATCCTTACAATACTCCGGAAAGGAAGCAAGAATTATTGTTACTTCTGTTTTACAGCTAGGTAAAAAGGATAAAAGAGCTGAAATTCCCAAGACCATGAAACAAGTCGATGGCTAAAAGGCAAGGGCTCAAATCTGGGTCTCTCATTCCCCAGTCTTACTTTCTAACTATTAGACCATGCTGCCCAGCTCAGAAAGAATTACACTTACTGTGGCTGCATCTACACAAGATGCTGGCTACACAGTCATTGCTGCATAGTCATTTAGTACTTGTGTATACACATGTACTAAACAACTGTGCAGTAACTAGCATTACTGTGTGTGCAGTAGTATCACTGAACAGCTTTTAGGTGATGCTGACTGCGCAGTAGCTCATTACTACTGCACAGTAACATTGCATCATGCTTCCTGCCACGTGACACCTCTGCACAGTAGTAACAAGCTACTGCACAGCCAGTGTCTCATGTAGATACTCCCTGTATTTACCTAATTCCTTACCTGGGAGATTATTAGGAACAATGCTGCACTTGTTTTTTCTAGAAACCTGTTCCTGTTTCTTCTTCAACTTCAATCATAGCTATTTTTGCAATTAATGGCCAATCCTGGAAAGAGATTCTATTACTTCTTAAACTGGTTTATTTTCCTTATTTATTGCAAGTCAAAAACACACTGCTCAATGATGTAATTGTTACTTATTCATAAGTACACCTGGTCTGCTGTTATTTTTGAGAATTGAATATGAAATAGAGAATTGACCAAGGTTCCCATTAACTTTAAGACTTGCATTCACACTACACAAGGACTTGCCCACAGATCCAAGTTAGCAATGCCTGCCCAAGCAAGGTTGCCTGGATGGGTTAGTGTGTCTGGTTCTAAAATGAATTGTCAGTGTTACTGTGAGTGGAACAACATAGTTCTGTGGTTGTGTTAAGAACTGTATCTTAACCCAGTGCCAAACCGCAAAACAGAAGGTCAATCCAACTAGCAGTCAAGAGCAGAGGCTTAAGGATACAGCCAGGTGGCTGGGGCAATTACCACATACAGAGGTAGTGGTAACTTCTGGTCACCACTGCTGCTATGTGTCTGCAATGGAAGCCAGATTATTTTCACCCTCCCCACCACATTTGGCATCTGGGACAGGTACCCTGAGGTCATCCCCTAGTTACACCACTGGTCAAGAGCTCCCGTAACATGCTTACAGCTCTGCATTGTTCAGCATCCTTTAGCAACAAAAGAAAATACCTGGACATCCGAAAATGCAATAGACAACTTTGCAAATGTAGAGTTTATACTGCTATGGAAATGCCTGTGTTGCAGAACTCATTGTTGTGTCCCTGGCCCATAACTGTATTTTAGCCTTTAAGGCTACATGAGGGGTACAGAATTTGCATAAGATCCTTTTGTCCCTTCTTAAGGAAAAGTAACTTTTGTACAATTTTCATACTGCAGAAGCACTGTGGCCTAATGGACAGAATAGTGGGTCAAAGTAACATGGGATCCAATGTCCATCTAACGTTTCATTTTCCAAATGACAGAAATGCCATCCAGGGTGATTTCAATTAAAAGGCAGAGAGGGGCAGCAGTAGGGTGCAAACTTATGGATGTAATTCAGACTTCCCTCTGTGGGACACAAAGAAATGGCCAAGGAGAGACAGTGCAACTCTAACTCACAAAGTAATTGGAACTGGTTGCAGATTATCCAGGTGTGACAGGCTCCTGCCCAGTGCTACTGCTGCAGTGTCACAGGTGTGCCCTGTACCTACATCACACCTTACCTGGTTTCCTGCCATGACTTGATGTTCAAATGATGACCCAGTACTCACCTGGAGATGCTCCAGTGCTTTCTTGTGGGCTGGATGTGACTGCAGTGGCACATCTTCTGTGCTGGGCCAGGTAAGGCTTCACCTTGGGGAGGCTATCTTCGTGCCCCCATGAGGCCTGTGCTCCCTCCCAGCCACCTGCAGATGAATACCCAATCCATGGGTTTCTCTGGTGGGCCCGTGTGCTGTGGGCATGGCTTTAGGGACCCTTTCCCCAGTTACCCTCTGTGCATGGTCCCTGGGTATCTGTGGCCGGAATGGCTGAGTTATGGTTCTCACACGGGTGTCTCCAGGTGAGGGCTCAATGCCTGCTGTGCTGCTGCTTTGACCTGGCTCGGTGCTTCCTGCAAGAGGGTTTGCCAGCAGCCTCTCCCCATCGCATCTGGCTGGAATTGGGATCCCGGTTTCGCCTCTTGCCTACCCTGGACGGTTTGTGGTGCAGCTGGTTGGCTATCCCGTGGCATTCCCAGTCTACACTGCCTCCATTTTCCCTGCCACGGGGAGAGCATTCCAGGCTCTGCCAAGGGTGAGAATGGCTGGGGTTGTCTCCAGTCCCTCCACTGCTATTCCCCCCTGCCCCCGTCTGCCTCACGCTTTTGGCCTGTTGCCCAGGGGCTCCTAGTCAATCAGGAGCATACTTCTGGCTGATGCAGTGTTGGTATGGCCATGCGGGCTCTGTGCTGCAGGCAGGGAAGATGGGTGAGGGGCTGTTACAGCAGGCAAAGTTAAATCCACAGTGTTTAATACGAGCTTCCTAACTCATCCCTGATCTAACAATGTAAGATTTATTCCAAACCTGAATTTAGCCCATTGATTCCAGTTTTTAAGTTCCTTGAGCTCACTCTGACTATATCCACAAGAAACCAAATAATTCATTTAGATCCATACAAGAAGTTAAGAAGTTGCTTTGCACCCTCCATGGGCTGCCTAGGCCCCAGAAGAGCTACGCACCCACCAGTGGAGACCAGGGTACTGGGTGTGACAGGCCCTGGCCAACCACCTCCCGCACTCCCCTCTCTAGCCTGCCTGCACTGCTGCCCACAGACCCCCTACCCTCCCACCCAAAACCTGCACCACACGCACTGCAGACACATCAGAAGAAAAAGTCTTTATTTTCCCCACATCCAACAGAAATCCTCCCTCCTCAACACACAGAGCCCCTCCACCATCCAGCGTACCCCCCAACCATAAGAAACACTCTTCCCTGTGGAAACTATGTACAAGGTGGATTTTTTCTGGAGTCCCAGAGTGGGCAGCCTTGGGATAAAGGCACCTAGGGGGCAGAGCCCAGGGACAGGTGGCCAGCCCCCCAGCCTCTGGCCATTCCCTGATGGGTCCTCATGCTGCAGCAACTGCAGTGGGCTGGGGGCTTGCCCAGCAGGGCAGCAGTACCCGGTGATCCTCCAGGGTGAGCAGCTTCCCCTCTGGCTGGCAGCGTCGAGGCCCAGCATGGCCGATGTCCAGTCCTGGTGCCTCTCCAGGCAGTTCCAGTTCCACATGTGGAGCAGGGGCGAGTGGCCTGGGCCCAGGTTGGTGGCAGCAGACCCAGGGTGGGGGCTGGGCCAGGGGCTCCTGGCAGCAGGAGGTAATGGAGGACTTCCTCCCAGGCAGGGGCTTGCTGCAGGGCAGCAGACAGCTGCCAGGGGGCCTGCAGGTATTGGGATGAGGACCAGGCAGCCACAGACTGGAGCAGGATGGAAAGGGAGTACATTTAGATATCATTTACACACTAAATAAGTAGACTAAAATCTGGCCCATAGGGTGCAGAAGTATGTGGGGCAACTTACACACTGAACGCTTAGCTAGACCAGGTGGCTGTGCAGCATGTGAAACCTTAGCTCCATGCTCTACTTACTGACTGGAGTTGCTGAGCCAGAGCCAGAGGAGATGATAAATTACTGATGGCATAGCAGTAAATTACCACATGCCTGGAGTAAGGAAAAAGCCAGGAGGGAGCCATGCTTCAAAAGATTGTCTCTGAGGCATGCTGCTCATTGGATGGCACAGTTTGCATAATATTCCACCTTGCTTAAGGTTGTTCCCAGTCACGATTAGCTTTTTGAACTTCAGGTGGATGACTAAATCATCTAGAAAAATCACTGCATCCTAAAGCATTAACATTACAAACCCCTCACATGCTACCTGTCTTCACAATTACTCATAAGTTTGTCTAGCCACCTCCCTTTCCAACATATTCCCATGACAGGCCCCCTCCCAGTACTAACTCAGACCCACCTGTTATCTACACACTACAAAGCAAACACTTCACCTTAACTTGACCTGCAGCGGTAAGTCTGATGAAGGCATAACTACACACGTGGAAAGAAGAGCGATTAGAATGGCACTTTAGAAGGTAAAGGTGCCATTGTTCCTGATGGGTGAAGTGATCACTGGTCATTATGGTAAAAGTACCTGGGCCTGGCCCCTAGGAGGTGCTGAGCACTGTTAATTCCCTTTGACTTCAGTGGTTGCTGAGGAAACACGATACTTCATAAAGGTAGGCAGGGCAAATATTGGGGTAATGCACTGATAGAACCATTCAGAGGCACTAACAAGATTAGTTGTTGGGTTACTTGGCCATAACATGATTTAGCCCATGAAGAATGAAGATGAATGAGACCAAATAGTTCTAGAAAAGGAGACAGTCTGTAATGGTCTGTCTCCTGAAAGTCTCACTTTTCATTCTGTAGGCACATCAGTTTAGCCAGAGAATCACACCGCGTCAGTGCAGAGCAATAGACACTCGCCCTCTGAGACCATGGAAACAGATCTGTCTTACCTCTTTGGTATGTTCTAGCCATATTTTTAATCACCAGCAGGCCTATATTTGCTCACCTCTTCTGTGCTGCTCGTTCCATCAGAGGAGAGTCAGACTTCAGATGAGATTATTTAGTCTGAGGGAACAGGAAGGGGCAGGAGAACAGCATATAACGTAGCACAGTGGGGGGCTAACCTTTTGACAGGCATGCCACAAATTAGCCCTATACCCGTCTCAAGTGCCACTCTGATCCCCTTCCCCTGCCTGGTCTTCTGCTCTGCTTTCTGCTTCCTCCTCTATACTGCCTGCTTGATCCAATGCTCTGCTTGCTGCTCTCTACCCTATCTGCTAGTGTGCTGCCTGACCACTCCCCATTCAGCTGTGTGCCACATACAGAGGCTTCCCATGTCACTTGTGGCATCCATGCCTCACATTGGTCCACCCCTGACTTAGCAGCAAGCTACTGTTGCATCGGGGGCATCAGGGCGTGGAATGGTAACTCATTAGGTTAGCTTCTGGGGAAAAAAGTGGGTGAGAGAAAATAGATTTGGGTCATCCAAAAATAAGTGGGATTTATTATTCCTTTGAGTCATTTTTTACTTCTTGGTGAGCATGGTATCAATGTCCAGACAGAAAAAGAAGAATGAAAAATGATACCTCACTGGTTGGAACACTTCTCTACAGAGAAGAAAAAGCATAAAGGAGGAACCAAGCTATTTGGTGAGAAGTTACACAGACATATAAGATGGTGGCAGGTGGGAAGGACGTCACTTAACTCAGGAGGCTCTGCAGAGCTGAATGAAGGCAAGAAGTTAGGCCCTAGTATGAGGTATATTTCCAGTCATGGCACAAGCCCATATCTTAAGAATCGGGAAGAGGGCTGAGAGCTAGGATGGCCTCAGCTCTCATATTACCTATTTCAATAACTCTTATTACTGTAGGTCCTACCTCCTCCGATGGGAAAGCCTACCACCTGGAGCTACAGCAGGGGTGTGCAATTATTTTGGGTGGAGGGCTGCTTACTGAGTTTTGGCAAGCCATTGAGGGCCGCATGATAGGCAGCCAGGGGCAGATAAATATTGATTTTCCAAAATTTTTAGGGGCTCTGCGAACCAGATAGAATGGCCTGGCAGGCTGCTTCCAGCCCGGGGGCCACGTTTTGCCCACTCCTGAGCTACAGAGTCAAGCTCCTTGCTTGTTCTTCTCTCTCCACTAATCCTTTACTTTTGGCTGCCTAATAGCCCAGCTTCAACAGGGGGGGTTCAAGGGTTCTTGCCTATAGCCTGATGATTATTAGGGTACACCAAATGGGAGATGTAGTTTTGAATCCCTTCAGGCTGAGGCCCCAAAGTCCAGGCCTCCGACTTCTTGCACAAGTGCTTTCTTTGGCAGGCAGTTTTGCAAAATGTGGTTAAATCTACCCTACCAGCTCTCTTCCACAATGAACTGCAAGCGTGCAGCAGTTCCTAGGCATGATCTGCTGCTGCCTAACAAAATGGCGACTAAAGCAGAGTTTGCGCACCTCCCAGGGAGTGCAAATAGAAGTGCAGCTCCAAGCTGTAACTCAGAACCATCTCTGCAAAGCATTCAGAGTTACAACCTTTCCCCAGACCAAACAGAAGTTCACTATTAGTTCGGGGTGGGCAGGGTGGGGGGCAGGGGGAATTTAGCTGCAGGCTGGGAGCCTGCAACCAGGTTCCCAGAGCAATGACTGGGCTCTCTGCCATTGCTCCTGGTTTCAGAATGGGAGCATGGAAAGGCAACAGAAAGAGCTTGTTATTGGGGCTCCCCAGTCAGTGCTGATGGGTGGGGTGGATGAGTTGGAGCCCCCCCCCACCTTGAGGTTGGGGAGCTCCAATACATCCGCTCTACCATGCAAGGAGGGCTGAAAACCCCCCAGACTAAACTCCTTCCTCTCCCTTTCCCCCCTCCCATTCTGAAAACAGCAACAGGCTGGGAGCTCAGCAGACACAAGTTACAGAAGACGCTACATTTTGAAATGTCTTCATCTGATACCTCATGCAATGAGGGGTCAGATTTTCACCTTATTGGCCATTTTTGAAGATGTCTGCAACTGTGCATTTGTGCTTGGTCCCAGCTATAAACTGCTTTCTGTGGCCAGACCCGGAAAAAATTGGCACTTCTATCTGCACCCCTATCATTCTGGATCATGTGTGGTGGGAGTCAGGTGCATTTGTGGCTGATCTACATAATTTCTCAGCCCAAGTATTGGAGCTGAGTAGGTATTTTTAGGTCAAAATGGAGATGCTTACTGAAACTAGTGCTGAAGCAGTTCTGCCACTGCTGAAGTGGGGCTTTTTTTCTTGATTCCTTTATCTTAATTCTGCCTAAGTCTTGTCTAGGTGTCTCCAAGAAGGATTTGGATCTGGCCCCAAGTCATTTTGGGAAGTTGGAAACAACTTTCTAAGTCACTAGACTCAGATCCTTAAAGGTATATAGATGCCTAATTCCCAGGAATAGGGCCCTCAGTACTGCTAAAATTGGGGCCAAAGGCACCTGACTTTTAGAACACCCCCCCTCTTCTTTCCTCCCTCCTCAGCTTTCCATTGGTTTTGGACAAAGTGGTAAAACCTATGGGGAAAAATAAATACCCACAGGTCTAATCATGACTTGAGTAAAGCCCAATGAGATATTTGGGGAAAAACTTGGAAGAGAATCCAGGCTTTTGCTCCAATAGGCTAAAACATACTACAGAAAAGATGCCTCAGAAAAGAAGCTTTATGTCTATGAACTTAATCACACTACTTGTGAAAAGGAGTACCAACATCTTTGTCAATGCTTGAAGATCTATCAAGTGTAAAAATGCTATATCCAGGCAAAATGTTTCTACTAGGCTTCTTTTACAAACAGGAAATTGTAAACAGTGGAGCTGTTTAGTTTGCATGGCTAATATGATGGGCTAGTGAGATAAGCTTTTCCCTATGAACCAACAGACAAACCCTGGCACTTTAAACCCAGAACCTACATAGTAACTTTTATGTGCTCAGTATATTACTCTGGTTGAAAACATAAATAAATATTTTTTTCATGGAATAATGATAATTACTTGGGTTTTTTCTCCCTTAGAGACTGGAATAGTGAGACTAGAAGAGCTTATCTAATCAGCAAGTGCTCCAAACTGGCAAATTTTGTGAAACAAGGGAACAGCTTGTTGCTTTTAATTATTAAAATGATGTGTGATCCACTCCTTCCTGAAGTTATTTTTAAAATGTTGTTAAAGGTAGATAATGTGCAGCTAAGAATAATAATAATAAAAAACCCTGAGGGTGGGAAGGCATTGAGTATCCTGGTAGGTAACTGGTGATAATTACTACTTCACAAGTCTCCTGGCAGCTGGCAAGTACCTCTAACAACTTTAGCAACTACCTTATAATAGTCTCTTAACAGAGATTATGTTTGTATAAATAACCATAGATTTTGATGTGCATATTCATGGTCCTTATTTTTGTATTATTATATGCCTAACAATCACTGTCAAGGATCAGGGCCCCCATTGTGGCAGGAATTAGATGGACAATAGGATAGTCCCTTCTCTAGAGAATTCAATGAGATTCTATCATTCAATGAAAAGCAATAGGCAAAATAAATAAAGAAATACAAATTCTTAGAACTTTATTAATCTCTTGGCTACTTTTTCTATGTGGGCAAGCACACAAAAAGCTCTTTCACTGTCTGCGCGAGTGTCAATCTATCTGTGGTAGTTTGTTCATACACAGAAGCACAGATGCTGATTAAGATCATTTAAGTTACTGTGATAACTACCTTCTACATTGATAACTACCTTCTAGGTCTACGTTGTAGGCTTCTAGGCTAAGTACAGACATTCAAAAAGCCCGAGACAGAATTAATTCAAGTTATGCAGTTTTATGTAAGTGGCATAGTTTAGACTGGTAGCGAACAGAACAAATATTCATTCTTTGATGGGACGTGTAAATCTTAGACTGGGCTCTGCCATTTGTAAACCACCCGTGTGCCGAACTTCTGTTCTGTTATGGGTATAGACCAGTTTTCAATCACTTATACCTGTAAAAGTGTAATGTCTGTGCCTGGCCCTATAGGCATAGCTTTATTGGTCAGAGATGTGAACAGATGTGATCTCTCACACAGCTGTACTGGCAGACACCTGTAACATAGATGAAGTTTATTCAATAAAGCTGAATATTGTTGATTTACTTAAGTGACCAAGCTTTTACAAAGTGCAGCTTTCTCAGCATAACTGCATCCACATTAAGACTATGTTAATACTTAGGGACATTTCTAAGAATATATCAGTAAAAGTACTCTGTGCTACTCAAACACTGTTAATGGCTATGAAGGAAAGCATATATAAATTAGTGTCAATGTAGCTGTACACATGTATAAATTAACTTCAGTGTAAAAAGCTCAGGCAGTTCGGAGTGTGTAGTTACTCTGTTCTGCTACAGGCTTCCAGCTAGTTAGTTTGTTTCTATGTGAGCTGCTGTGTTTGCTATGACTAAAGTGTAGACAACATGTACCTAGATGAAGACATGTGCCAACACACCATACTGGTATTCCTATAGGTGTCTCTTAATATTAATCTCTTCTAGCCATAATTTATTGCAATGTAGGAAAGGATCACTGCTAGACCATGGTGGTTATTTTAATCCCCACTACTTGAGTTTAGAGACTTCTCTCATACAGGTAGGATCTGTACAAAAATCAATTTCTTTTGAGGCACAGAAAGTATTATGAGAGAAGAGGTAAGATTTTTACCTGGAGATGGAGAAAATGGAAGGGAGGAAATGCAAGCCCAACATACAAGATTCACAGAGTACCCTGCAAGTCCAGTCCCACTTAAATTGTCCTGAGATCTTTGAAGAGAGACTCATCTTGTGTGTGGGCAGGGGTGAAGGCTGCTCGCACAATAAGAGAATCACAACCTCTCATATTTGGGATCCTTGCATTTTTCTGGTGACCATTATGAGGAGGCCTCCCTGGGTCCACAGTCTCAAATGAAGCCACCTTGTCACCTACCTATATCTTGCCTGATCTTATGCATGCCCATATATTATACCCACTTGTCTAGTTTGGCAGTCTGATCAACATGAATAGAAATATGCCCTACTCCGACTGTCAGGATTCTGCCACTGACCTTTGCTTTTCTTCTTAATGAGCTGACTCAGTGGATAACCAGAGCCCACTCAGCCCAGGCCATACTTTGCTTTGCCAGCAAATAGCGTATATACCACACCTTCTTATAACCATTTCCAGTAAAATCTTCCAAGCTTACCTGTATTTGGGTTCACATCATGTCAAGACATAGTAATCACCACAGACACCACAAGCGCTACAGCTTCTATGAGATATAAAAGTAATGCATGGTCCAGCTTTTACTCAGATAACACTTCTGCCTCATTGCAGGTTTACTGTGGGAAAGACGGTTTGTGGTGCTACAGTCCATCTGATGGGTCTCATCCTCCAAATTAATAGAGATGCCCAATTTTCAGGTTGGACCTCGCCATGTGAATTCCCTAGGCTGAGGTTATATCTTCTCATCAACTAGTGTTTTCTGTACACGGAGCCATTGCAGGGCAAGGAGGGATGCATTGTCATTTTTACTCTGGGAGCAATTTGACCATTATAATAAAGGCTGCATGAGTAATTTCTTCTAATCTAATCATGTACACTCATGCTCAACATTTTGCAGCTTTCATAATTCAAGGTAAACTCTTCTGATTTTTGCCCCGAAGTGTTTTGTTTTTCATTTGAAACTCTGGGGGGGGGGGGGGGGGGGGGGAGGAGTGTCAGTTAAACCACTTCTGAGCAAAGGACAATGATACAGAGGAAAAGCTTCCCATTATCTTTTTAAAAAAAAAATCCAGAAAAACTTAGTTGCAAACTTTTTGGAGGAGATCAGTTGACAATGCATTTGTACTGAAATGTAGCAGAGTACTAACCCCCTTTTCAGGGATGTGCTTTAAGAGCTTCCCACTTGGAATTTAATCTACATTTGGCCTAAATATGATTCTTTGAAAATCTTATGCCATACATGTTCTGGTCATGGTGCATGAGGCTAAGGGAGGTTGAGCTGTACATAATCTATGTAAGGCTCTTGTACCACAGCTTGGGTCAGCCCTGCCAGGCTCAGGCAGACTCCTGCCCTGAAGCCCTTGTTATGTCTCCTGACTCAGTTACTATGAATTAAGTCCAGCTGGCCCCAGCCCTTCCCTCTGATTGGTTCTGGGGCCGCATTTAAGGACCTTCTGATCCTGACTTAGTTTACTCTTAGACTTTGCCCTGTGGATTATCCTTCAGACTTAGTAACTAGGTTTCTGATTTCTGGATCCTGACCCTGGCTTGGCATTTTGGCTCCTGACTTGTTACTTCTGCCCCTTACCCCTGTAACACCCAGTTGTACACCTGTCTTTACCCACTAGGCTGGCTGGCCTGGGGGTCATGACAATCAATATATCAGTGCACTGGAAGCAGTTAGGCCACTTGGGTAACCAGGGCCATCTAGGGGCAATTTAACTTGCTTGCTGACCTGACTCCTGACACATACAGTCATATATAAACTGCTCCCATTTCTGAGTGCACAGGCTCTTTTCTTTTCTGCTGTCATATCTCCGTTGTGACTATAGCAACTGCTGAGTTGTGGTAATAATGTACCCAGTAGGAAAGTTTCACACTCTCAACATGAAAAGCTTATTTTTCTAGTTACACTAGGGAAAGTATATTGCAGCACAAGACAATCTGTTAAAAAATGCAACCTGTCCATATGTAAGCTGGGCCTTTCTAGCTCCTTCCCATTCCTCACTGAACTCTGGTTTTGAATGGTATAGCAGGACTCTATAAACTGGTGAGTCAGCCTTCTGGGTCAGAAAAGAACACAAAAAGAACCACAAAAGCTCCGGGGTCAGGAGAACTTCCTGCAACACCACTCAGGAGGAATGAGGAAACCTCGTTTTTTTCCTTAGCTCTTTGGACATTGCTCAGGTTCCTGGTTCATACTCAGGATAAGGGTTAAAGTATAATCGGGCGCAAATTACCATGAAAAGGATGATTCAGCCCTCTGCTCTCAATAGCCAACATGTTTTCCTGAACAGAACACAAAATTGCTCAGATTAATAGGGAATCTTAAATTGTTTAGGACTTCATTTAATGGTGTCAGGAATATCACCTGTTGTTGAAAAGACTGGGGTTGAGTTATTCTTACATACTAGTTGTCCAGCAAAGACAGTTTTGTGCAAGAGAGGCTTGAATGACTTGGATATGATATGTCTATGACACAAGTGTTGCGCTCCTATGCCTGTGTTATTCCTGTGACAGCCCCAGTATTCTTCTACTCAAAGCCTGATTCCCAATGTACCAACATATAGTCCCAGCCCCTCCAATCATCAACAGAGTCAAACAGAACAGGTTCAGTAGCCTGACAGAATTGGGACAAGGAAAAACAGTATTGCTTCAATCACATGGTTAAACATACCAACTCGGTGAAATCAAAAGAAAATGTTATTGTTAATAATGATTAAATAATGAACTTTGGATGAACTATCACTCAGATAAAATACACAGGCTGCTGTAAGCTGTATCAACAGAACCTTAGTTTAAATGAGTCACGGGACAGTGATTCTGCTCTGCACACTTCCTGCACTGGGTGCAATGCCCAGTTGTTTCACTAGCCCTTCTGGTCATATGACCAGTGTGGCTAGTGAGACACATTGGGACCCCTTGGAAAAAATCTACTCATTGGGACTCTCCTATCATTTTGAACCATGGGTCATTTAGCAGGACCACCATTTTGGATGGCCAAGATTAGGACCATTGGGGGTGGGGCTGCCGCCCAGACATCTTGCACACCATTTGGCTGCCTGACATGCTTATAGTGCCAAGCATTTTGGTGACTCCAGCATCTGTAATATCCCCCCTGCAGAATGCAAGTAACTGAAGTCAATACAAGCTTGCTGATCTACAGCTCTCAGACCCTTGCAATAACAACTCCAGTATCCTAGATCTACCTTGCCTCTCCTAAATCATCTTTTGCATCATTAATACCAATTAATTACTTTGTACTATACTGGCACCTACAGGATCCAGCTCAGGATAAATCTATACTGCACAGTGTAGCTTACGTTGAGTATGAGTACTCCTGCAGCAAAACATTACTGTGGCTTGTAACAGGAAGACAGAGGCTTCTGTTACTTTAAGAGGATAGTGCAGCAGGCTAAGCTTTTGGTGTAGGCAGGCAGCTGGGCAAAATCTAGCTGCGCTGCAATAAGCAACTAAGGGGATGATGTCCAGGCAGCTAGGAGGTAAAGACTGCAGGAAGCTGGGTTAGGCAACAGCAGAGAAGGGCAGGCTGGCCTTCAGGCAAAAGGGCAAATCGCTGTGTCTTTCTGGGAAGCTACTTGACTGGAAAGGGTGGTGGTTTATATACAAGACCAGTGCCTGAAGCAAGGTGGGGAATTTGGTCTGGCATGCTGCAGGGATAGAAGCTCCTTGGGGGAGATGGCCATAGGAAACAAGCTACCCAACAGAGCTTGAAGGAGAAGCTATGGGAGAAAGTACAGCTTGTGATATGGCATTTGCCCAGAGTAAGGGTGAACTTTCCATTTGGAAATGGATTGCTTGTATTTGTGTTGTGTTTAAAACTGCAACCAGACAACTGGGTTGTGAATGGAGGGGAGGACTGGAGGCCATGCAGGGAGGCTTGGGATGTACTTTGGGTTCTGAGCCCCAAGAAGGTGCAACAGGGGCAGGCTGAAGCCATGGAGCCAAAGCTTGTGCCCCCAGGGCAAGACAGGGAACATGTGAGAACTGAGAGGACCAGAACCTGTGCCATGAGAGACAGTGAGGCATGACCAAGAAGAGACTGAGAAATCAGACCAGAGCAAGTGAACTGAGGCTTGAGTCCACAGCAAGAACAATCAGCAGGCCAAAGCCGAGAGGGCTGAAGTCTTTAGTGATGACTGGGAAAGCTTGGCCAGACCTACACATGAAATTTAAATGACCACACTAAAAGAACAACAGTGCATCTTGCACAAGAGTGCAAGATTGTGACTAGGACCATGAGAAATAAAGCAATCCCAATTGGTTTAATCTCCTGTGCTACTTGCAAATGTACCCAATGTTTTATTATGCTAAACCATTAAACAATAACTACCTATCTCTATTTGACTGTACTCACCTTGTTGACACATCCTGCCTTGATTAAGGCATATTTATCAGAACAGGCATTCAGTGCTCTCTGGGGTTTTGCACGTCTTCATAGACCATCACTAGTGCAGACTATTGTATTAACAATGGGGCAGAATCTACAACTACCCAAAGACAGTGTCCTGTGATCAGTGCCCCAAGGTATTCCGTTCAGTTAATCAAGACCCATCCCATTTGATTGAAGTGTAACCTCTGTACTGACCAAACACTTGCAAAAACAAGCTTCACACCTGGATAACCCATAACAGGATCTGAGCAGTTAGCAATTATAATATGATGGTGCCTTCCTACCTTGCTTTGTTCATACTTTAATTGACCAACTATCAAGGAGGAATGCTTTTAAGTTATACAATTGAACAGTATAAGAATGAAACAGAGTTACCAGCAAAGTGTGCTCTCTAGGGGAGAGAAAGAAATCATTCTGCACCCAAATGATCACTCCTGGATGACGGATCCACGCTCAGTGAAGGCTGGCAAGACTGAAAACCGCTTCCTGCTTGCACTGGTGAGAGACACTTCTGCAGCTATCATATACTAGGACTTTTGTGATAGTTCATTTATTGAACATTGGGAAGGAGTCTTTTTTCTGTCATTGAGTTGTCTAATTCATTTGTAGCATAGTTGTTAAAGCCTTTCTGTCATTAATCGAATGAGGTGTCATGTCAATCCTTAACTGCATTAGGTTCAAATCCTGCTTTTGACTGCAATAGTACAGGCTGGTGCTTGGATAGAGAGTAACATCTGTGAAGCATGGGCATGACTATAGGGGAGGACAGAGACCACAGTTACAGCCAGTAAGGTGACTGGTGTCCTAAAGCACTGATAGGACTAGGAGGGACACAATTTAGTGCTGAGGGTAAGAGTGGTGCCAGTTGGGCATGTGAAATACCAGACAGCCAAAGGACTGAGGCTTACTCTGGGACCCTGGGGCAGCCTTCCCTAAGTATTACAAGATCCATCAAGGTATGGTAGATGAAGTAAAAAGGGGAGGATACCCCAAAGAGTCAGAGTGGGGCAGCAGCTGCTTGGCCACCAGAAGGTGTCACGGCCACCCTCAGGGCCAAACCTACTACATGGCCTCATTTTTGCTTTATTTGTCCATGTTTAGCTTATGGGTGCTTTGTGCTGATCTAGGATTCCTTCTAAGTGAATTGTGGGAGAACTTGTTTATGTGTTGGGGTGAAAACTGCATGAAAGGCATAAATAATCAGGTGATCTTACCTGCATCTTCACTGCAAACTGGGCAGGTACCATCCTGAGCTAAAGCACAGCTGAAGCTTTTGACCACATGCCCAGCATTGCAAAACAAGGGCTGTGTGTATGGATGGTACAGGAATTTGGGAGGAAAAAAACCCATATTGGAACACAGGTGAGGACCACAGTGTAACAGTATCCTGAAAGTGAGGCCTCATCTAGGCACTGTAATATTCACAGTAAAAAATAATTTGCCCTGAAGAGCTTCAATTTAAATAAACAAGACAGACAAAGGGAGAGAACGGCTAGGTCAATGGTTCCCAAACTCTAACAGATTGCACACCACCAATTTAAAATGACGCAACCTTTACCACAGCCAAGTACCACCAGCAAATTTTTGTCATATAAAATAATTATCATAAATCCATTAACATATACCACTGACAGGTTGTCTGCATACCACTGGTGGTACCCATACCACAGATTGGGAACTGCTGGGATAGGTGATTGTTTCATGGTCAAATAGCAGGCATAGACAGACCTGGGACTAGAAACAAAGTCTGTTATTTACCAGCCTAGTGGGCTACTCACTGGATCACACTCCCATTGCCCTAGCGCAGCTATATGAGGTCATGACTCAAATAATTGACAGTAAAAGCCACCATTTCAAATCTGGATACAAATCTTTTCATGTAGGGTTGTATTCAGACATACACAACTTATCCCAATTCATTGCTGGCCTGTGTGTATGAAGCCCAGCACCCAGACATAACCCCAACAATAATAAACCAACATATGTGAACCTGGTATTCACAAACAGCAAATGGTGCAGCCTAGCACTCCAAAACAGCTCTTCAATAAGCAGTGAATGTGCCTGGTTAAGTGTTCACAAGTGAGTTTATACAAAGAAACCAGGGTTTTTGGACGTGTGTTGTGTTTTTGGATTACCCTGAATTAGCAAACTTGCCCAGGCAGCCTCTGCTCTCCCAAAAAACCCTGCAATAACAAACAAAGAGTGCCCATATGAGATATCAGGCACTGAGTAAGGAATATTTTTTGTTGCAAGTTTCCAAACAGTTATTTAGAAAGGAAAGTGCTAATGGAAATGATGGAAAATCCCATTTCGGCTCCTGTTCCAAGGAACAGTGTTTTCTGTCCTGTCTTTTCTCTCATTTCAGAATCTCTGAGGCCAGTAACAATAAGAACATCAGCCTTGGGTCTGACAATGATAAATGAAGTGATGAAGAATGAAAGGCATGTTTAAGGCAATTACACATGGGAGCTGTTCAAAGAGGATCTAGGAATTTTACTGGCATTTGTCTTTGGCTGGACAATGCTGTTAGCCTCTCCCTTCCACGCTCAACTTCTAACGCCTGCAAGGGGTCAATCAGAGTGAATCAGGCTTAGTCAGTGTCTAGTATACTTTAATGAGATTTTCCATGTGCTCCGTTTCACCTGCCTCATGCCATTGGGCTGTTCAGCTAATAGCCTCTTGCCTGACCAGAAGTTACAGGATGCATGAGAGCTGGATATGACATTGCTACAGCAAAGATCATTCTGGGATGGACTGCTTGTATGAGCATATGCACTGCTGGTGCTCAGGTCTGAGCATAGGGAAGGGTCTGCTTTGATAAATCAGAGTACATTCCAGGGGTAGAGGTGAGAGAGTTCGTAAAAGGGATTTTCATCTTCTTTGAGTGCAGGGGGCCCAGGTGATACCTTTACTTGGTGGATCAAGATGAGAGGGTGTGATATAAAACCTTAGGGGCCCACCCAGCTGGTAGTCTGTCTCTACACCTTGGTTGTAGCTCTTCAGAAGTGTCCAGCGGATCCCTTTAAGCCATTCAGGTGAGACCTTCATGAAACGCTATGCATCAGTTTGCACACTCATTTCCTTTTCTACCAGCTCACCCATTCCTTTCCTCATGCCCTGACCTGGTAACCACTACCTCTCGCTTTTACTCAACTACCTTATCACTTACCTGTCTATCCAAAAGTCCTCCTGATGCTGAAATAACAGTGTGTACCCAAGGACCTGCAGTGGTTTAACCAAACTGATTTACATTCATACCAGATTCTAATTTGTGTTAAGTCCATGCTATGCTGCTCTGGCAATCCTGAGCATTCACCCCCTCCACTTATGCTGGTGCAACCCTGCCCTTGCCTGCATTGCCCCTACCAATTATGCACATTGGCTGCTGCACTCCTGGCTCTTTTCACCAGCTCCAGAGCTTTGCTGACACTATTGATACATTAGTGCACCAACAAGCAGACAAAACAAGGATGCTGACTTGTGTCCCCTCTGGCCCTGTTTATATATAATAAGAATGACTCAAGACTAAAAATGCTTTGGCTGTAAGAATAGAAGGGGCCAAGCCATTTTCAAAATCTACTTTGGAGAGAGTGTTTGATTCCTGGTGGCATACAATGCCTACGTTCTACAGCCGATGCCGTTACCTTTGAATAAATACATTCTTCCCTACCTATTTCCCTATGATAAAGCTGTCATCCACGTCTTCTTTATCTGTGCAGAGAAATTAAAAGGAGTCTTTTCTCTTCATTATGATCTCTCATGCAGTGTAAGCCCACGTTCAGTAAAAGACCAGCGGCAAAGCTTTCCAACAATTTTCACAAAGTATATAGAAAACCCACTTCACCTACCTGTGGCAACCAAACTCACGTTGTTCTTACAGTTTGGCTACATGGGAGCCTAGATTAATCAGTATTCTAGGTAATACCAAGCAAATGAGATTGACAAACAAGCCGCTTTGCTTCAAACTTCCCACATAACACATTCCAAGAAGAATTACAAAATCTCAATAGGAATCCACTGAACTGATACCAGTGCAAAGAGGCTGCTTCCCTAGTGTTTCTGATGATATCTGAAGATCTTTCTATTTACAAAAAGGTGGAGTTTGACCTTAAATTCGATTTTAAAATATTTACTGTGGCCCAGATCCACAGGTGATATAAATCAGCCTAGCACTGACTTCAATTGATCAGCATAAATGTACACCATTTGAGAATGTGGCCCATTCACATCTGTACTAATTTACACCAGCTGAGGATCTGGCCTGTTTAACTCTTTTTTCTTTATCTTACTCCCTAGACCTTTTTCCCTAGCATACAAATTCTACCTGTGACCTGCCTCCCAGATACCTCCGGCTTAGTCAAGAGCCTTTCCATGGGAAAACAGTTACCCTGATGTCTGACAACACCTCCTTTTTCAACAAAGAATTACTTGTTGTCACTGCAGGATTTAAGCTCCTCTTTGCTGATACCATCTTAAGAATGTATGAAACACTTTACCTTTAAGTCAGTTCAAAAAGACAGAGCAGTCCAAATTGCAAGACAAGAAAGAGAAATGATAACACTATCAGATGAACTCTACCTCTTCATCAGAGGACTAGGCTAATATAAAATAGTTCAAAAACTCCACATCAGAATAAAAAAGAACATAAAACTATCAAAAAAAAAGTTCTGGGATAAGAGGGATAGGAAAAAGTATTAAAATATGGGGGTCAGGTAGTTTAGGCCTGAAGGGTAGGCAAAAGAAAGGCACAGTGGCACCTTAGAGACTAACTGGTTCAGAGAGTCATGAGCTTTTCTAGGTAACCACCTATTTTGTTAGATGCTATGAATAGACTACTGGTTGTCGCTTAAGAAAATGCATGGCTTTCTGAACCAGTTAGTCTAACGTATCACCCTGCTCTACCTTCTGCTTGACTTCAGACTTCAGCCCAACACTGTGATTTTGGGGTAGGAAAACAGACAACGTGTTATAAAACCTACAGTCAAAAGAAATCATTTGCACTTTTAGCATTTTGTAAGGGAAATAATTGGCTTGGACTGAACCCATCCCTGGGAGTGTTTGCAAACCAAACATTGCAGGGTTGGCAAGTACTTGAAAATCAAAACTTGAAACTGATCTAAAACAAAAGCAAAACTGACTGGTCTATGACCATCGATGCAGAAAGAAACCATTTTAATTATCCTGGGGATTATGGATACCACAGCTGAATAAATCATTTTTTAAAAAACATCTAGTATAAAAACTAGTTTAAAAACTAGTGATGCGCTTTTCTGTTGAATAAGAATGTAAATAAAAAATAGAACCAAAAACACAAATAAAAGTGGGTTAAACCTGGAAATGTCTTTCAAAACCTTCCTAGTCACACTGAATAATTCTGTTTTACAAAGTTTACATTTATGTTTTGTTTGCCACTGAAGTGTCTGAGACTCCATATTCAGCCACATATAGCATAGACAGAGCCTAGCATTAGCCACCTGCTGAAGTTTTAGATACACGCAGGTATTTTTCAGAGCACTTACAGAGATTACCGCTCAGTTGCTGGCAGACAGTGTAAAGTGTCTTACGTTTCTCAGCTGCAGGTTGGCTGCTGTAATCAACAGGAGACAACACCCAGTTTAATTGACTGTAAGGGTGTTTACATAATGCTAATAATATTCGGCAACACTTACATAATACTTTAGAGATCTTTTTAAAAAATACCGCACTTGCACTAACTGAAACATGCTTAAAACACTGCTGTGATATATAGAGAAAAAGCTGATGAACTCCATTTTACAGAAGGCAAAATTGAGACCTAGAGAAGTTCAAGGACTTGCCTAGATGGAACCCCGGTCTGCATTCAAAACCCCTATGTTGGTTAGGGGTGTGAATAAATACCACCCCCTAACCACCATGGGCTTGCCATTTAATGCCTTTATTTAAACACACAGCTACACAAGTCTTTTTCTGGTGTACCTTATTCTCATTGGGAAATTGGTGCAAGTGGCATACATATATATGTATATCCACTACAAGAGTTTGATGGTACAAATACTGGGAAACCCAATCTAGGACAGGCAGTTCTGAGTCAGTGATGGAGCTAGAATTAAAACCCAGGATTTCCTAGCATGTGATCCTGTCTTCCATCCACTGAACTTCACTGTTCCCCTCATAAAAATATGGATCACATTTGAAGTGGTGTGTAATTCTGTTACTGGTTTATTATATGCAACTGTGTGTGTGTGTGTGCGCGCGTGTGTGCGCGCACGCACACTTGTGCGCGCATGCCTGTGTGTAATTTCAAATAATATCCAGCATGTTCCCTGGTGAGAAATACGTTTCGCTCACGATACATCCCAGAACCCTGCAGCAAACCAACCAGTTTTCAAGTGAGATCTAAACAAAAATATAAATCTTCTGCCTGCTAATGAGTGGCTGTCTGGATACAGACTTTAAAGCCAGCAGGTGTGTCCATCAGTCACACTTAAGCACCATGTCACTCAGTGCTGTGCACCTCTGCAACCAGATGTAAGGTCAGTCACCTCAGACTCTTCTTTAATCAGCTGGCTTCACTGAGAAATTTGATAAGAGGGGGCAAGGTTATGGGACTCAAGTCTCATTGGTGGCCTCTGACAGCTCCCCTTTAACTAATGAGCACGCAGTATAGAAGAGGTTGGGTAGAGAAACTTGCTTCGCCACCTCGATAGTGCACAACTTCACTGCATGCTGCATTTCATTTGATTCATGAGGTCTGCTGGGCCAGAACAGTTGTTTGAACTGAATGCTGGCAGCTGTCTCCACTATGACTAGCCAGATTCTTGTCTACTTAACTGCAGAGAACTCAGTGGAGTTGCACCAAAAATGAATTTAGTTCACTGAACTTTGGCAACAATTGCATGTCATGATTAGAGTGTCCTGGATCCTTCACTTTTAATTCTTCTGTAGGTGCCTTAAGCCCAGTATTTAAGAGCCACTGGCATTCTCAAAACCACCACTTTGCTACCCCCTAATGCTGCAGGCGCCTAGTTTTCTGACTTGTGACATGTGCATCTGTCCTGGTGGTCTGGGAACTCATTTGGGATGTGGGTGACCTCAGTTCAAACCCCTGCTCTTCCTACTTTGTAGCAGATGAATTATGAAATGCCAAACTATGGGGTGTTCTGGGCTGAGACTTCCCTGGGGGAGATGCTCTGCTTTGTATATCCACTGATCAGAACAGGCCTCGATTCCGACGCTCCCACATTCCAGGTAAGTGCCCTCACTGCTGGTCTACAGCGTGAATGATTCCATCATGCCCAGGGCAGCTCTTCTCTATCTTCCTCCCTCCCTGTGGGTGAAGGGACTCTTTTCTCTCTGCTCTTCCTTCCCCAGTCTTGTCCTTCCATGCAATGCCAGGCCTGAGAAAGAAGCTTCTGGAGCTACAGGAGGTGAGGCAAAGGGGAAGAACTGATGTGGGCAAAATCAGCACACGGAATCTGGGCAGATATGGCAGCCGAATTAACTGGTAGGCAGTGGGGAGAGGCGACTACAGGAGCCAGAACCACATGACTACATCTGACAGAGCTGGTGACAATAGGACACACGCTTGCAAGGAGAAAAATCAGAAAAATTAAAACACAGATCAAAAATACAACCTACCATCTCATTTTAAAAAGAATGCCTTATGATTTGTGCATCATTATTTTTTAACCTTTTGGGGGGTAGCAAATACAGGATGTTAGAGACTTCAGATCTCCCATCCAGACGCTGTCCAGGCCTGATCCTGCTTAGTAAGCGAGATCTAATATTGCACACCATTTGGGGTACATCCAGACATCTTACATTCCTTTAAGAGCCTGACTGATATTCACTGCTTAGCTTGGAGCAGTTCTTCCTTATTTTGAAGCCCAAACCCAATTCAACTCCTAATTATGGTCTGTTGACAGGGAGCAAATAAAAACCAAGCTGCCAGGAACTGTCTAAAATAGTCCTCATACAATGTGCTTGCTTTCCGTCTTATTTGCCTTGCACAATTACTTTCTGACTGGGCTTATACCTCATGGAATCTGTTAGCATTTTAACATCCTAACCCGCAGCATACTGATTTAAACTTGTGTTTGGAAGGCATCGTGCTTATCCGTTGTGTCTGCAAGATTCCTTCACATTGGGAAACATTGGGAAAACGTTCTAAATGGGAGGATCCAAAAGAGGCACTCGAGAACATGATTTAACCAGAGAAAAACTGAAGCAGTTTAAAGCCATGGTTTCAGACCCCAAAGTTTTCTTTAAAAAATAATCTGAAGATCACACATATAGTTTAAAACCAAGTACAGTATAGCTCTTATTTTCTGAACATCAGTTATCCAAAACTAGGGTATGCCTCTTGGTTATAATCACATTCAAAATTCTGTACATTATCTGCACTTATTCATGGCAGTCATATGGTCAAGTGCTGCACAGCTCAGCACCCACTTAGTCCATCCAGTATTTTCCCAACCCCCTCAACCTCATATGCCCCCTCCTTCAATACTCATCTGTGTGCCTGCTTCAGCAGGGCCCCTAGGGCTTCATACCATATCCCTGGTCTTGTGCGTCAGCATTTTTCACTGCCTGTCTTCACACAAATTTCTGTGTGAAGTCTTTCATGTCCCTCCTCAGATACATTATTGTTTCAACTTTGTCCATGAGCTCTGACCAAACATAGAATGTGTAAAAAAAAAATTAAAGACAGTACGTTTAAAAATATTTACCAGCAGAAATATGCAGTGCTAACCAAGATCCAAGAAGAGCAATTAAGCAATAAAGAGCTGTTCCCAGCCCCCTCTGTCCACAGAAATACTCTTCCTTAGGGGATTGAGGGATGTCTTTTTCTCAATCCTTCCTTTCTCCACCTACAATTTTTCAGATGGTCTTGTTTTAATTTAGGGGTTTAGGAAGCTGAAGGCCCTCAACCCCTTCTAGGGTTCACTTCTTAGTTGTAAATTCCAGTGGGCAGGGGTAATGGGCTCAATTTTCTGTTCCAGGATAGCTCTGCTGAATGTAGAAACAAAGAGTAGGGGGAAAATATGGAGGAAGGTGGATTAATATTAACTGCCTTGTTTGGAGAAGGCTGCCTTGTGTTGCTGCAAACTTCTGCAACTGCATAGCTGTTAAAGAGGTGAAGTCTATCAGGAGTTAAAGTCCTTTTGGACTTGTTGAAGGAGCTAAGGTAACAGAAGAAACTGAAGCCCAGTTCAGTTGTGGAGTAGGGGAGTCTTTGGGACTCCCCTGTGCAGAAGAGGAAATCTAGGGATTACCATGGAAAAAGATGCAGTCCCTGGAAGACTGTAAAAAGATTGGAGGCAAACTTCCTCTGTGGCTCCATGACAAGGCTTCTGGGCACTGAGATAATATAAATACTGAATAATGACAGCAATAATATGGCCTGTTCCCCCTAGAACAAACAGAAAAAAACCCCAAACCAAAAACCCAGGGGAACAGAGAAGAATACACTTATGAAAGACAAGGTTAAAATCACTAATGGAAACTTCACAGTTATTTGGAAAGAGACTAGCTCAAGAATTCAGCCACGGAGAATTCAGGACCTTTTGGAGGCGTTAAAAAATAAAAAGCAGAGAACATCTGTAATTTTCCAATGTAGATTATGGAAGACCCAGAGTCAGCTGTGACAAGAATGATAACAGCACAGTGGTTTGTTTTCTTTATTTTACCCTTGAGCAGATAACCTTTCATATTTTAGTAGAGCAGTCTATTTTTTAGACACACTGATGATATTTTTCACTATATTGCAAAACTTCCCCTTCTCTCCTCTCTGGGAACAAATCCATCCATATCATTTGACCACAGCATAGTTTCAGAGAGAAGGCTGCAAAGGCCAAAGACATGGCATTTTGTGAGGGACTCTCAAGTATGATAATATACATCATATGCATTGAAAGCTGGCTTGCCTCTAATAATAACGGACAGCGTACTGAGTTGGGAAGGAGGTGGAGTGGGATGCTACTGGGAAGTTCTCAGATACAGTGTTGATGTGGGGAGTTATAAAAGAACACAGACAGATAGATGGTGTTTGGCCATGTATGTATTAGTAATCCAGAAGATCACTTCTGGGCACCTCGTTACTAGAAAGAGTGAATACATGTTAAGTGTGATGGCTGCCCATTGGGGATGTTATGATCACAAGGTGGGATTTCTGAAAATGCCTAAAGAAGCAAGGCACCTGACTCCTATTGAAATTCAATGGGAGTTGGATGCCTAACACTTTTAAAAGCTTTTTAAAATCTTACCTAGCGGCTACAAATATTTGAAGAAATAAAAAGTGCTGTGAGGGAGCACAGCTAGAAATAACAGGATAAAAATGTTTAAAGCGATATTTAAAATGAAGAGCAAGAAAATCTCCTTCAGATGGAGCTCCTTTAGGCTGCTAAGCAGAGGAATGGTGGAACGTCAGAGCCTGTGATATTTCAAATTAGAGTCAAGAAAGAGCTTGTGATGTGGTTTTTAGCCTTCTCCAAAAGGTGTTCTCTACTTTCTCTCATCTTGTTTTACATAGTGAAGTCATGTGCTTAGGGAGTTTTGCACTTGGAAGAAGGGAAAGTAGACCTGCTAGTGAAGTAAATTATCATCCTGGCTCTGACCATACTACTTAAGGGCAGACAGCACCCTTGTAATGTAATTCTAGACCAGCCCACTATAAACAGCAATAAAAACCTAACGTGTGAGGATCAGTGAAAAACGCAATACTAAAATACATGGAAAACAGAGAGGTCAAACAGTTTTAAAAGCCACTACAGAATGACTCAGTGCCCAGTGAACTTGAGCCCACCTATTCCATACCACAGTTCCAGTTATACATTAACATTTTCAATCACTTCCTAACGCTTGCCTTGATGCTCCTGCCTACTGAAAAAGCATTTCAAAGAGCACTACACCAAAGGTATGTCTTGATAATACCTTTCTGCCAAGCAATCTAGCTTCAGCGTGAAAGATTCCTTTCCTGAACCTCCTTATGTCACTGATGCCAGCACATGACAGCACCTCCACCTCTCCCACTGTAAACTGTAAAATCCTAACAAACATTCTACAGTCTTTGATCCTGGGAAACTGTAAACAGTCCTCTGAATTGCCATGCACTCAGCTATCAGTATTTCTAAGTAATGACTCCTATCCCCACCCCCGTTTTGCCTCTCTTCCTTCCTTTGTTCTTGTGAAACCTAGATCCCCTGCAGACACTAGGTGGTTCTTCCAAAAGTTCAGAACTGGTCTATAAGTGAAGTGAGAGTCAGATTCTCAAAATCCCCAATCCAGGATGCTGCCAACATGGGAAATGCCACTTGTGAGGATCAAGAATGGGCACGCTGATACTAATTATATCAGGAACTACAAGCTATGGGCCTTTTTTAAACAGCTCAGAGTGCAAAAGACTTCTGAGCAATTATATTAATTGAAAATGCCATTGTTCGGGAGCAGATTCAGCATTACATACAGCAGGACATGCTGCTGCTTATGCCAGCAAGATAAAAAGGAGCAGGAAGATCACTGTCATCTCTGTGCCATGAGAATATCACAATAATTTTTTTTTCTTTATATTCCCATTAAGCAAAATCAGCAGCAACCTCATCTATTGCTGGATCAAACGTAAGCTTTGTAATCACTGGGCCATGACCAGGCTCGTAACGACTGGCTTCTGGCTTCTACTTCTGGTTTCCAAAATGTTAAAAGGAAAGTTTAACAATAATGAACCATTGCATTTAACTGGTGACATTTGGGGACCAGACTAAATTCTGTAGTGGATGATACCACAGAAGGATTCTGTAGATGAATAAACCAATTACCATAATAAGAGTCGTTCATCTTTAACACTGATATAGCTCTTTGATGTGGTGGTTTCCCTCGTCACACTGGATATCCAGCTGCATGCTACGCCTCATTGCCATATATTTAGGATCTGGTAGCAGAAGAATGTTATCCCCTTTGGCAGGTACAAGCATGAAAGTCATGGAACATAACTTGTGACAACTGATGAGTTGTTTGCTTTTAAAGTATGTTCCTCATCAGGCATTTAAAGAATGTGCTGTGTGGTGACCCATATGCTATGGCACTGGTGGTTGCAGTGATGATATGTGAAGTGGTATGCATGAAATGGGAGACTTCTGCACGTGAAAGAGAGAACAACAGATCAGTGTTGTATACCAATTTCAAATGTAACTTATACATGCGGGTGGAACCTTAAGTGAAGCCTAAAGAAATCTAAATGGGGACTTGGGGTTTGGATGAGGTAATGTCTTATAGTGCAAGCAACTGAGCTTATAGTATTTCTCTACTACTTGATTCACAGTAGAGGCACTCCAGGCCCAGTACTCTAGTTTCCATTCCTGTTTGACTGAAGTACAAGGGATTTCCACTCCAGCTGTTCTACGCAGTCACCTCTGCTGGCACATACACATATGATGCACCAAGAAGATATCCCTTGGGAAAAGTCCTTTTAGAGGAGCTGCACAAGTGCTGTTCAGTCTGGGCCTTTTGGCTTTGTGTCCTTGGTAGTGCAGCTCTCCACATCATCCAGCCCCAGAGTACTACTTTTGTTGCTGTCTGTTAAATTCTGCTCTGCCTCTTTCCTTTTCTTCTTGCAGCACTGGCAGAGGTCGTTAGAGTTCTCTAGCACATTGATACAAATGTTGATGACCAGTGCTAGCCAAGCCATGCCAAAGAGGATCCACAGAGATATCACATTCTTGTACCAGGCTGGATAGGTACGGTCTGGGTTCATCCCTAGAAAAAAAGAAACCAACACACTTAAAGATGGGACCAAAAGTAACTTAACGCTCAAGCAGAAGCACTGGAAAACAAACCTATTTCATGGATACATAAGCAACGGCCCCCAAAATATTACAAATGGTAAATATTACCATAAAGAAGGAAAATAAACTTCCATAAGATCTAATATAAAAATAAATGGGCATGAATGTGGTTAAACTGATATAGTCCTGTTCCAGTGATATTTGTTAAGAATTAGTATACTGTAGTAGGATGGTAGTGCATGCTTGAAATACCCTGTCCCATTGACAGGTGTTTCTACTGGGAAAAGGCTAAGAGGTTTATGCTTACTAGGTGTAGAGAACTTGTTAAGTCCTCTGGGATATAACCAAGCAAGCCTCTTGCAATGGAATGGGATCTACGGCATGAATTGGGCAGTGCTCAGAGGGGAACTGCAGGCACAGCCAAGCCAAGCCAAGCCAAGGGAGAAGGTTTGAGCTGAATGTTATGTTACCTTTGTTTGATTTCTTGCTTACTTAAAATTGTAAGCTGCATTTTTTTTGGGGGGGGGGGGGGGGGGGGGAGGGGGGGGAGGCAGGGCCTGCCTTTACCATCTGTTGCACAGCACCTAGAGTAATAGGGTCCCCATTTGTATTACTGTACAATCAACAAATATATTAAAACCAAACTCCAAAGTTTGGCAGTAACCAATGCATGAAATATCTCTGAAAAGTAGTTTGGATATTTGCTTACAGATTCACACAAACAAGATGAAAAGCACAGAGAAGAGAACAAAGTGTCTGCATTAATGTTTTCACTATCACTGCTTAGCTTTTAGCTTTCATTTTTAATGGGAAGGTTTGTCAGTTTCAGCACCAATGGTGCAAACATGAGTAAAAAGAACCCAAAATGCTAGAATTAAAGACACCAGCAGAGGAAAGCTGTCAGGAACTTTTCACCTGTGACTATATAATTTATAAACGTAGGTATTTAATGTTGAGTGACCCCCATTGGTTTGTAAATTCCCTATTAGTGAAAAGTGCTATCTTGTACATCAGTGGTTCTCAGCCTTTTTAGACTGAAGACACTCTTTATTAGACTCAAAGCACCCTTTTCACTTGTTTTTGATTGCAAGGATATAACAGAGCAATTCTTCTGTTGCAAGGAACTGAGAAAGACCACAACAGCACAGGATATTTTTGATGCTATGGATTCTTATTTGAACTCTCTGGGTTTAGAGAGTGTAGTGACACCCCAATTGATAATCTGTGCTCTAAATGATGAGTGAAACCTGAAGCAAGATGGACCAACTGACTCTGTAGAGAAAAACACTTTCTTCATGCAGGTCACCTGGTTGGTAAGGTGAGGGAAGCCTAATTCACAAGTGTGGGGCCATACTCCTGACCTCTGTAGAATAAAAGCCACAGGATTTCATTCAATTACTTCTATATTGTAACTAAAGTACTAGGCCAATTGCAGCAGGTACCTTACAAAGCTCAGTGGCAGACAAGCATCAGGGTAAACTGAGGGGTATAATATCTGTTTGCCTGTCTCTATCCACTGCTGTCAGACATGGGACTGAAATACATGCACACATAACTGAACTAGTTTTTAACCAACTAGAGTGGGTACTGAGAGGGGTGTAGCCATGGAAGCAGACAGCTTAGTGTGAACTGCAACATCCATCTAAGATGTTGGGTGCATACCCTGGAGTGAGACTGTGCTGAGCTCCCCGCTGTTGCAGTTCCACTGCTACTGCTTCCAGAGCTAATCTGCTGAAAGCTCTCAGGGATGCCTACAACAAACTGCCACCAGGCCTTTGCCTATACTTTTGTCAACAAACCCTACGCCTAAAGGTCCCATCACTGAGGTACCCGAGCACAAAACTAGAGTTATAAAGAAAAGAAAAATCCAGTGTCTGTAATAAAATGTTTTTCTGTTTTTCAAGGAGTATGCATGTATGTGAATGAATGTGCCCGCGTGTGTTTCTATTACCCATTTGTTTTTAATGGGAAAGACTTTATCCAAAAGGTGTGCCCTGTGTTTTAGTATGAATACAGTTAGACTTGGGTTTAGTCCCATTTCCTTTAGCAAGGGGCTCTGGCTGCTGAGAACACTCTGCCCAGTGCCTGGCAGTCTAAAACTAGATGTGTCTTGACCTACATTATTGACTGCAGCTGTCTTGGGTGGTGACAGGTAGAGGTGGTCACAGTCTCTTAATGGCTTTTCAGATTAGGATCATGATGAGGCAGAATGCTTCTGATACTTCTATTCTGCACTGGAATGCACCAACATTTCAGTCTCTGAACACTAACTACTAGCAGCTTGGCATTCTGACTAGGTAGGGTCTTGCAAGGGCACATCTGCACCTCAGCAGCAGCCTATTCCAGCCAGGACAGCACTGAGCATGCCCAAGCCACCCACCCTTCCAAACTCAGAAATTCAGTGTGGAAGATGCTCCACAGTCATCCCCATGCCAGGGCGGAGGTCTCAAGAGCAGCACCAGAGGGAGGCCCTGGAGCAGCCTAACTGGTATGTTTCTGGGTTCACAGAATGGGTGCCAGGACTTGGGGGATGTCACTGTTGTAATGTACAGCTTCCCTAATTCACACTAGTGTCAGAGTAGCTGGAGGTCAAAGTGTTGCTCACCCATCTTGAAATCATCAGCTGCCTCTTCCTGCAATGCAGAAGAGTCACTCTATGCAACCCGGTTATTTCAGTTCTATGACTTGTATGTGAATGATGAAATCCCAGTGACTTACCAATCACGTAATCTCCAAAGCCTATTGTACTGAGGGTGATGAAGGAATAGTAGAATCCTTCTTCATAAGTCCAGCCTTCTATGGCAGAAAACAGTAAAGGCGGTAGCAGAAGGAACAGCAACAAGCCAGTAACCAATGCACAGGTCCTTGTCAACAGGGTGGCTGCCTTCTGGTATGACAGAAAATTATAAAAACACCAGCTATAAGTTTGGAAGGGTGGAACGCACAAAACAGTGAGGGTGAAGTTGTTCTTACAAAGCATGATGCTGGAGTCAACAGAAATATAGAACCTGTCTTGATTGGGCACTGATGCTACAAGATGTGCCTGGCTTGCTTTATTAAGCACTGACTCCAGTGACATCAGCTGAGTTTCCTGGGCCAGGGGCAAAGACTTTTGTCCATGCTAGGTAAAGGTCACTTTATATAGAGACATCACAGACCTGCACAAATTTCAGCCTAAATTAGAGCTGGATATTATCCAGTATCTCTGTGACATCTACAGCTGTTACTTACATGGGAAACTAGTATTAGGAATGTATTTAATGAACTGTTAGCTACTTTTACTGAAGTTTAACAGCAGGTGACAAGAAGTAGCAGCCAGTACCCAATGAAAAGTCAGACTGCCATGGCTCACCAGTGGTCCCTTGACCATATCATGGTTGTCAGAACCTATCACAATAGTTTCCTGTTGCCAAAATTTATAGTTTTCAAAACTCATTAGGGCTGGGACAGTAGCCTCTGCCTGAGAGAAAAGTTCTTTTTCAGTCCAAATATAAGCTGAATTTTTAAGATGTTTGGACATGAAACTTCTGATGTCAATATGAAGGATTCAGTACCTGCATGTCAGGGAGGAATGGCTCCTACATTAGCTGGTAAGCAATAGAAGAGAAATAAATAGCAAAAGAATAGGCAGAATTGGATTTTATTTAGAACAGTACATACTATACTTAATGGTGTAAAATATTAGTTTAATTCTGAATGAAAAATCTAGAAACTAAAACAAAGCACTCAGCTCATGCCCTAGTTTAGGTCAAATGAGTCTAGATCTTTGCAGCTTCACATCTGTCTGTGTCACTGAAGCACAGATTTTGGCACGGTTCAATATGATTTGCAAACCCTCTGCCAATAAGACTCAGGACAGGAAGAGTGGGGTGTGCCACTGCTGAGAAATGATGTTGGCAGAGAAGTAGAAAAAAAAGTGGAAGCAGGTCCAGGTCAGATCTGGAACAGCACGCTTTGTTGGAAGTCAGAACTGCCATGCTAGCAAACCTGAAGAGGAAAGACTGTCCTGTCTTTGTCCTGTCTCAATATCTTGTTATCAGGAGCACTAAATTCACAGCCACTTTCAAGCTTACTCAACTAACGCTACCTGATTATTCTGGAATATAATTCCAGTTAAAGTTAATGACTTTAGGGTCAGGGAGTGTGAAAAGCAACTAAACAGTGGCAGCTTTATTACCATGAAGGAAACCATTCATCAGAATATGATACCTAACTTGGCTGCCATAAACTAAGATTAAGGCATACTAATCAGTGTTTCCCTTATCATTCAGGTAATTAGGTAATTTATCCTTGCTAGCAAGAGCATCTGAAAAACTAGACAATGTCCTCACCTTAATTTATGGCCCCCATGCTTATGGCCACATTGCTTACCTTCCAGTGGAACTTCTCCTGCAGATGCCTGGCACATTTGTGAACGCCAGAGAGCATCAGCTGCCCAATTCGGTTTAGAACAACCAAGTTCAAGGGGATCCCAAAGAGGGCAAAGACGATGCATAAGATTCTAGCAATTGCAGTGGTGGGGCTCAGGTTCCCGTAGCCTGTGGGGAAAGGAACAGAGCGGTAAATCCTGTGCCCCTCCACTTCTATTGTTCCCACTCAACTAGACCTCCATCTTCTACAAGAGAAATGGGAGAAGGTCACTGCTCCAAAGGGACCCTTCTATATATAGCTTTTATTACTACCCATTGTTTATAACATCCTCTCAGAAGCTGGAAAATAAAATTTCTTTCCCTGCCAATTTCTATTTTCCGTTTTCATGTGCCAGTCACTGAATTTCCCTCCCGTATCCACCACCTGAGCCAGAACATGATATAAACATGAAACTTCTGTTTACTTATTTGACTGCCAGCATTATTGATATCAGTGTGGCATTGGGAAGGTTTGTTTGGCCAGTGCCTCTGCAGAACCAGGCAGAGGTGATCAGGATCATAAAAGTGGTATTTTTTTCTTTAGCCTCTGTATAAAAGTGGGCCTTTTTTGTTTTAAAGATATAAAAAAAATTAAATCAGGCTCATGTGGTCTTTGCCTCATATACTATAAAGAAAAAAAAAGGACAACTCACTTTTGCTGCCTTTGCAGGACACATGTAAAAACCATGAAGGAGGGAATAGGGCAGAATTTTCCAAAGCACCTATGTGCTTGAGGAACACAAGTTCCAGCTATGTAAGGCCTGGTCTACAGCTAAAACATTGTCAGAAATTGCCCTCTCTTGGCACACGTTTGCATGTATCCACACAAATATTTGATGGCCACTGGCAAAACCTAACCTGCGTAGGTGAATAAAGCCATCTGCCTGAATAGTGCAAGCCTCTAGCTGACACAGAACTGCTGGCTCAGTGCTACTGTGGTCATGCCCCAGTGATGCAACAAGTGGTGTGCCCAGGGTTCCTATTCATGGTGCACAGTGCCTTCTTCCAAAAGCCTTCTGCCCTGCGAATGTGTGCCACCAGCAGAGCAATGAAGCATACACATGCTCTGACAATACAGATCACAAATGCTCTGATGGCAAAAGTATCTACTGTAGCTATGGCCTAAGCCTAACTAAAAGTCTTTAAAATACTCTGAATGATTTGCTAAATGATTTGCTTTTAAATTACACTGCAATTAACATCAATTGAGACTACAGGTGAGGAACAACTCTTTAAAGAGAGAACTCAAAAATTCCATGGCGGGAATGAGACAGGGGTCCCATGGAAGCAAAATTGTATGCAATTGTATAATGCATTCACATAAGGGGATAAAGTTACGATCATCCAGGCAACCTTAATCGTGATGTTGTTTAACTTTTTCAATGCTTAATAACTTTGCAACCTTTATGTTCTTTTAACATACATATATATTTTAAGTGTAACTGTCAATAGAGCCTTCTGGACAAGATGTAGTCTTCTTGGCCCTGAAGAAAGTGAGAAGTTGAAGGAAAAAAGGCAAGTAATATGAGCAGCTGATAAAGGGGTCAGGTACATGGCTATGTATGGGACCACAGAAAGGGTATGTGCAAGCTAGAATCTGGTTCTTGGTGTACCACTTTCCTGTGGGATTGAGACAGTTTGTTTTTAGATTTTTGCTGTAACATTAAATCCAAGGCATTCCTTAGGTTGGTCTAATCCCAAGAGAAGAGGGCTGGGAGGCATTTATCCAGAGAAGCTGGAACCCATACATGCTGACCTGATGGGTAAATACAGAGTGAGCCAGCCACGAGTTCCTTCTTCTACTCTCTGTTAAAAATGAACAAAGGCTGTGTATTGGCTAACACAGCTCTTCCTTCTTCCTCATAGATTTCTCATCCTAAAACTTACGATTTTCCGTAGCCTGGTGGAAAAGAAATGACAAAGGGAGGAAGAAAGGGCCCTGCTGTTAGGACCATTGTGAGAAACAGGGTAGTCTGCAGGGAAGTTGTATCTATGTCTTCATTCCCAGAGTTGAGGTCTACATTGGCCTTTGGGCCAGTTTGTATAAGGCAAATTTATACCAGTGGACTCACAGCACTGTAATTACCTGATGTAACCCCCTGAGGCAGGTGTGCCACCTTGCACAATGTGGGACTTGGTCCTTAAAGTAGGTTGTATTAGTGCAGTCCCCTCTGAATATTAGGGCAGTGCCTGTACTCAAAGGATTTGTACCAGGTCCAAAAAACCAAAGCAGAGCACAGGATAGGGAAGGCACCCATCCTAAACAAACCTGCTCCTGGCATCTCACATGGACATTCAAGAGAGTTAATCCACATTAAGTGAAGGTCTAAATTTAGAGTGCCTTACTTAAAACACATCCCTGTGTGGATGTTCTCACTGAGAAGTAAAGTTCACTGTAGTTTAATTCTGTTTAGGAGGCACATGCTAAGGCCATTTTACTCAAGACACTTTATTTAACTTGCTTTAAATTCACACCTTCTGGTGACTCGATTAAACTTGTGCATGTCCCTGTGTACATGTGCACTTACACTATTTCCATAAGGGATGCATTAGCAATGAGGGTTCCTCAAGAAGGAATGAATAAAGTGATAAGTGACCCTCCCATCTTCACTATAAAGCCCAGCTGCATTTGGCTGTTTTACACAAATGAACTGAAGTCTAACTGGGTGAAATTCATTCTGCTGAAGAGCAATTTGGTGAAAAAAAAATTTGATTTTTTTCATCCCAAAGCTTTCTGTGAACTGCCTGTGCATTCATCCAGAAGTTTTAACTACAAAAAAAATTAGGGAAATGGTGAGAGGTTAGCTTTTCATAACAATGTCATACTTCTATCCAATAGAGCAGTAGCTACCTGAACACGCATCTCTCAAGAGTGCAGTATCCAGCTTGTTACAGGTCGCAGTCTATAAAGAGGTGGGGAGACTAGTCTCAGCAGCCCCTGCTGCCACAGTTGCACTGAAAAAGAACTGGATCTCAGGTGTCTGGCCTCCTGCTTGAGCTATACAATTACTAGACTATTGAGTATTCTGAGATGAGGCTTCACTTCGTATAAAACAATAAAGTAATGAGAGAGAAAGAGAGATTGAAAGACCTTCTAGCTTGGTTGTTGAGGAACTCTCATGGAAAGTTGGAGATTTGGGTTCAAATTCCCAACGGCAGAGAAGGAAATTGAAGGCAGGTCTCCCATATCCAAGGTGAGTTCTGTAGACACTGTATTATTGGGTAAAAATGAGGCAACGCCTCCTCCTCTGGCAGTTTTATGGAAATTTAGTTTCTCGTTTCCTTTGCTCTTCTTACAAGTACCCAGGCCATTTCATTTCAAGTCAAATGAAATGTTTCAATCCAACACAATTTGGTGGATTTCTTCAATTCTATGCGGATGGGCAGAAATCTCTTCTTTAAAAAAAAAAAAAAAAAAAAATAGAACCCAAAACTTGTTGGCTGAACTGAAAAAATCCACTTTTGCACAGCCTTAATCTGGATCTCACAGGTTCCCGGCAAGTTGTCTAGACAATGGGAAAGATTTTCAAGTGCACAAAGAGCAAGCAAGTATCCAACTCCCAACTCTAGTGGGAATTAGGTCCCTATTGTCTCTTTGTACAGGCCAGCCGCATCATACACATTTAACTTGCGCGAATTCAACTATACATGGGGGGGGGGCTTGAGGCTGCAGCCAGCGCTGCCGCTTACCTGGAGGCCCGGCCACCACCACGCTGCCAGTGGTGACTGCCTCTACCTTCAAAACCTCCCACCGCCACCATGGAGCCGTGCCCCGAGCTG
>NW_005841906.1:3403161-3404844 GCF_000455745.1 Alligator sinensis
CCGCCCGCCTCCCCCCCCCCCCCCCCATGCTGCGCCGCTGCCGCCGGCCACACAGCTCTAAGCACGGGTCTGTGGCGGCGGCGGCGGGAGGTTTTGGAGGCAGAAGCAATCACTGCTGGCACGGTAATATGCGATTTCACTATACGCGATTTTCGTCTTATGCACTGCCTTTAGAACGTAATGCCCGTGTAAAATGCGACTGTACTGTACCTTTAAAAAACTCTCTTAAGACTACACCAGAGAAATAAATCCCACCATCTTTTCACGCTTCTGTGTGGCTCTTCTGTACCCTGTTGTCACCAATGCCAAGTCTGCATTAAGAGGAGCCATCTTCAAACAAAAAATAGTTTTTTAGATATATAGGGAGTAAAAGGAAGACCCAGGGTGGAATAGGACCCCTACTAAATGGGCAGAAGCAACTGGTGACAGAAAGGGGGGACAAGGCTGAACTCCTCAACGAGTTCTTTGCATCAGTGTTCCTAAGTGAGGGGCAGGACAAGGCTCTCACTGGGATTGTAGAGAGGCAGCAGCAAGGCACCAGACTGCCATGCATAGACCCTGAGATGGTGCAGTCACTTGGAGGAACTGGATGCCTTTAAGTTGGCAGGCCCGGATGAGCTCCATCCGAGGGTACTGAAGGCACTGACTGACGTCATTGCACAGCCACTGGCGGTAATATTTGAACACTTGTGGCGCACGGGCCAGGTCCTGGAGGACCGGAAAAGGGCCAATGTGGTCCCCATTTTCAAGAAGGGGAGGAAGGTGGACCCGGGCAACTACAGGCCAGTCAGTCTCACCTCCATCCTAGGCAAAGTCTTCGAAAAAATTATCAAGGCTCACATTTGCGAGAGCCCGGCAAGACAAATTATGCTGAGGGGAAACCAGCATGGGTTCATAGCAGGTAGATCATGCCTGACTAATCTAGTCTCTTTTTATGACCAGGTTACAAAATGCCTGGACGCAGGAGTAGGGGTGGATGTCATATACTTAGACTTCAGGAAGGCCTTCCATACGGTATCCCACCCCATACTGGTGAACAAGTTAAGAGGCTGTGACTTGGATGACTACACAGTCCGGTGGGTAGCGAATTGGCTAGAGGGTCGCACCCAGAGCGTGGTGATGGATGGGTCGGTTTCGACCTGGAAGGGTGTGGGCAGTGGGGTCCCGCAGGGCTCGGTCCTTGGACCGATACTCTTCAATATCTTCATCAGCGACTTGGACGAGGGAGTGAAGTGTACTCTGTCCAAGTCTGCGGATGACACAAAACTGTGGGGAGAAGTGGACACGCCGGGGGGCAGGGAACAACTACAAGCAGACCTGGACAGGTTGGACATATGGACAGAAAACAACAGAATGTAATTCAACAAAGGGGAAATGCAAAGTGTTGCACCTAGGGAGGAAAAATGTCCAGCAAACCTACTGCCTAGGAAATGACCTGCTTGGTGGAATGGAAGCGGAAAGGGAACTTGGAGTCCTAGTGGACTCCAAGATGAACATGAGTTGGCAGTGTGATGAAGCTATCAGAAAAGCTAATGGCACTTTATCGTGCATCAGTAGATGCATGACGAACAGATCCAAGGAGGTGATACTTCCCCTCTATCGGGCGCTGGTCAGACCGCAGTTGGAATACTGCGTGCAGTTTTGGGCGCCACACTTCAAGAGGGATATGGATAACCTGGAGAG
>NW_005841906.1:3405223-3423478 GCF_000455745.1 Alligator sinensis
TTCCTGCCTATGCAGGGGGTCGGACTCGATGATCTATTGAGGTCCCTTCCGACCCTAACATCTATGAATCTATGAATCTTTAGCATTTATACAGCTATAGAAGATGACGTTCTGACATAGTCATTATCACTATCTTTAAGACGAGCATTCATGCATACTGTTGTGTCAGTACCCCTTATTTGTTGCTTCTGAAGAAATGAAACAATATTTCCTTTGAAAAGAGGTAGTGTATCTGTCTGTATTCACATTGGTCACATCTCTTAAAAGGAAGTAGTGCAAAGGCAGCCAAATATAGTCAAGCCTGCCAAACAATTATCTTTAGCTGACAAAAGATCAAGGAAGATATTGCAGATATAAAAGTAAGCAGTTAAAAAAATCCAGGAGCACAAATGAACAAAGGAAAATAAAAGGATGAGGTTGGGAGGTAGAGCTGGTCAACTCTGCCAACTCCAAGCAATCAAAAATCATGAATCAATCTCCACATATACCATGAGATTGAGTTAAAAAATGAGTGTTTTTTAAATAAATTTGGGTTTAGTACCAGTCTTCTGGTCCTTCATAATTCAGGTTTTCAAACTTTTATGGACAGGCATGAGCACTAGACATTTACTTTTTGGGGAAGAAAAAAAAAGGAAGGTGATATTCTCATATAATCACCCTTTAAGACACACACTAAATATAAGAAAGGACCAGGAATTTGAAGCAGGTGCACAAGCTGATACAGAACCAAAAAAGGGTCTCATACAAGGAAGAGAAAGCGTGGTGGGTGAGGGCAGTAGATCTGACAGTGGAATTTTGCACACATGAGAGAAGCCAAGAACTGACATGAAAGATGGCAAGGAAACAGTACTGCAGGTAGGAGACCATCAAGGCCTAGACTGGGAGTTGGCTGCAGGGACAGAGCGTGGAGAGGCTGGAAAGGATAGAGCAGCAAGGTCCAATGGCAGCCTGCACCTGAGGGGCACATTGCATCCAACTTCTATTCTCATTCAGTATCCTCTGACCTCTTAGCCCCATGGCTTGTTTCATGCTACTGCTTCTTGGGACAGTCCCTACATATCTTGTCTTCCAAATCCTTTCTTAATCCCTTCTTTTTATGGAAAGCTTCCTATACCAATCTCCCAATGCCGGTGTCTAGTACAGGGGCAGGCAAAGTCTGGCCTGCAGTGGACTCCATTTTCCAGCAGCCCTGCCCACATTCCTGCAGCCGGTTTCCATGGAAACCCCATCATCAGTGCTGTGACAGTGTGGGGCCAGAGTTTCCATGGGGACCAGCTCTAGCAGTGTTGGCAGGGCACACAGCTGGACAGGGAGCTGCTCTGGGGCTGGGATCTTGCGACGGTGGTCCAGAGCTGTCACCACTGCGAAATCCCAGCCTTGGCCCTGCAGCAGCTCTTCACCCAGCCGCATGCCCTGCCAGCGCTGCTGGGGCTGGTGTCCATGGAAACCCTGGCCCTGCACTGTCATGGCACCACTACTACTGGGGTCTCCATGGAAACCAGCTCCATGGAAACCACTACTACTGGGGTCCCCATGATGTGGGTGGGGCTGCTGGAAAATGGAGTCGGGCCACTGGCCAGATCCACCATTTTGCTTACCCCCAGTCTAGTAACATCCTCCTACTGAACTCTCAACCTTGTGAGTCATACTCCTCCTGAGTTTGACTAAAAGCTCTTTGGAAGGGACCTTGTCTCCTTACACATTTTGAAGAGTCATTCTCATTCTTCATACGTAGTGATGTCCGGGGTGATGCACCTCTTCTCCAGAACTTCCCATAAACAGCAAGAACAAGGGCTCTCCAACAAAGGATTCTTGAATGAGATTCCAGAACCATTCTCTTGTATCTGCCCCTAAATCAGTGATTCTCAACCGGGGTTCTGGGTACCCTGGCACTCCATGACATCCTGTGAAGGGTGCCACCAGGCATGAAGAGATAGGCTAGGTGTGAAGATATAAGGTGACAAGTGCAGGCTCAGGCCTGCCCCTTCACGACTGTTCCCCTGTCCCCAGTGCCAGCCCCTGTGAGAGGAGGGACGCGCTATAATAAATAAGTCCGTTTTTGAAACAGGGTGCCCGCTCAATTCACAAAAAGGTTGAAAACCACTGCCTAAGGTGAATACACTACCATCTAATGGGCACTGATATACTAACACTCATGCCATAGCGCCAACACGATTCACAGGGCTTAACCCAGGGATGAACAACATGCAGGGTGTATGTTGCAGTTGGCTTCCTAGCTTCAGTGGTGCATCATAATTCTTTATTAAATCACTTTATTACTTGAGAAAGGGTTTAAAAAGCAAAACAAAGATTCCTGTGTCATTGCTTAGCAGCAATTTATTAATCCGCACACATGCCTGCATGTATGGTTGAGTTTCCTGCTTGCAAATGTGCTGGGGGTTCACATCCAAATACAGCATATCTCATTAGGGGTGGCCATTCATTGTACCTTGCAAGTGGCCCTCAATAAAGTGCACCCCTGGCCCAATCCCACCCAAAGCCATTTATATGGATAGCTGTTATAGCATTTGCCATCCACAAACATCCAACCCTCATGAGCCAGGCCCTTAAAAATGGTGAAATAATCTCAGAGATTACAAGATTTAAACAATGATATAAATTACGGTCTTCTTGTTAGGGTCTGATGTTAAAAGTCAAGTTTTAAGTTTTCCTGCACAATCAGGAAAGGTATTTTTGAAAAAACCTGAAAGCTGAGCTGTTTATATATTAAGCAATTTCCATCAGACAGAACTTCAAGAGAACACCAGCTATTACAAGAGTCACTTAAAATCATGTGAGACAAGGATTTCTTAGAGTGATATCTTTTACTTAAACAACTGCATGGCTGGGATAAAGTTAGACAAGCTTTTGAATGTAAGAGGAAGTGTGTCTTGCATTTGAAAGCTTGTCTAACTTCATCCCAACCACACAGTTGAGTTGGTCCAATAAAAAAGATATGACCCTTAGAAATCTTTGTCTCTTGCATGATTTCTGAACCATCACAGTTACAATATTACTCTTATACTACCATAAAATCTTGAGCATGTGCACACTGCTCTTGTCTCTGGAAGAGAGCTAGTGTATGATTTCAGATTTGCCACATCAGGTCCCCAAACATCACAGAATATTAATTATAGACACTACAATCATCCATAATTTGGCCCGTCTTGGAGGCCACAGGTCAAGGGCTTTTCTACACATGGACATTGCTGGTACATTTGAAGCACTACATTCCTCCAGTGTGGACAAAAGCAGCTCTATCACTATAAAGGTACTTAATACTAACACATCTATTCCCATGTTGGAAAGGCAATGAGCTACACCAGAATAGGAACCTTTATAATCAATATAACTGTTTCTACACTAAATGTATTAACAATGTACTGTATTAACAGTATTAACAATACCAGTATAACATTATACTCAACAAAAATAGGTAATAAGCCCCCAAATACAGAACTTAGTGGCATTAAATAGGCACTGGGTAACTTACTGAATCCTGATTCACACCCTGTCTTGCTTTCTTGCTTCCTAATTGTGTATCTACTTCTGCGGCTCGGAATCATTGTAGCACTTGGTCAATCTAAATGCCCTTCTAATGAAAGAGAAGCATTCTAAAACAAAAAATCCTTTGTATCCTTGGGCATGGAAGCTCCTGCCTGAATCACAGCAGAAATAGGAGATAAAAACCACGCACAAATACTTTAAAATAATCCTTTCCTCCTATTAATAACAAGGCTAGAAGTGTCAGCAGAACACCGTGGCTGTGTCCATACAGAGGCATGCACTTGCAGCAGCACAAATTTGTGCCGCTTCTTTTTGCCACTGTGCATACCCCTTCATATGCACTGTGGTGCAGGGCAAAATGCTCTGCTTTGGGCAAACTGCCTGTTCCTCACTTCTCACAGCTTCTGGTGTACTGGAGGAGCCAGGGCAAACCCATAGGAGGGGAGACACTCTGGCCGGCAGCCAGTCTCCTTGGAGGGCTCAGCCTCCAGTTGCTCCAGGACACAGTCCTGCAGCTTGTGCCACACTGCTTTTTCTTGCCATTTGTTTTTTTGATACCGGGAGTCTCTTGTGCCAAATTTTGGCACCATGCTGCAAACTTACATCATGTCAAGCAGTTGCACATACACCTCAAACCATACATCTTCGCTTGTCTGGACACACCCCATTAATTCATTCATATTCCCCTGGAGCTCTCCCACCATAGGAGGGCTCTGGCTCCAGCTGTGATTCAAATGGGGCACTGCTTCTGTTAGCCTAAAAACTAAATCTGTTCCCTGTTTTATTTTTTGTAAATGAGAGTAGGCTTTCTCCTCACTGGTATTTCTGTTTCAGAAAGAATGTAATGTCACAGTCATTATCTGATTAAGAGGAACCAGCTCAAATTAATTTAGGTCATGGGGTTTTGGTTAATATATATATATATATTTTTTTTTTTTTTAACTCTTAGGTCATAACAAGCTGGCATCCATGAATAGATATGGTTTCTGTTTAACACTGGACCATCCAGTACTTTCACAGAAGAGTTATGCAGACTTGTTCTATCCATTGAAAGTACCGACATAGTGTATAAGTAGCCACAGTACCCAAGCACCTCACAATCTTTAATGCATTTCTCTTTAAAACATCCATGCAGGGCAGGAATGTACTACTGCCTCCATTTCATACATGGGGAATTGAAGCACAAATAAAAGAAGTCTGTAGCGGAGCAGAGACTTGAACTGAGGTCTCCCATCACCTAGGTGGGTGGCTTTAATCAGCAGATCTCTCTCTGACCTTAAGGAAAGTGCAAGTGCCTATGTGCGTAGCAAAGGAGAGGCAAATTGCACACATAGAAATGCACAGTCAAAGAGAAAGGACAGTGCATGTACTTGCATCTCTGTTTAAAAAACAGGCTAGCTCACTCTTACACGTCAAATGTTCTTTGGAACAGTCATGATAGACGACGGAAGTGTTAGCATGGCTGTACCCCTAGTACTGCCACTAAATACACCTTAAAAATGTTTCAGTTTAGGACTCCGCTGACCTTTCTAAAAAGACCTAACTAGAAAAGGCAAGTTAGTTTTGCTCTGTGCGGATAAGCTCAATGTGGCTAAAACAGTTAGGAGGGACAGATAAAGCTGTTCTACTGAGGTAACTGCTCAAAGCCTCTAGCAGTCAGAATACCCAAAGATCTCTAGCCTCAGTGTTGATTCTTCAATCTAACAATGCTATGCTGCCCTCTTGTGGTATGTGCGGGAATCAACACACTCAAAAGAGTTTTCAGCCTCATATTCAAAATGAGTGAAAATAAAGACATCAGGGCTCAGACGAAGACTTTAGTCAGTCATGGGAGTCCTCTTTATAACATGTAGAAAAGCATTCTGTCATTGCCCTTGTTTTACAGCTTCAACATTTCTGATGTCAATGCATTTTCAGTAATGAGCAGAACAGTCACAACAATGCCCCATCTGTGTGACTCATTGATAGATCTGGGTCTAAAAATGACTCAAAAGCCAAAAAGGGATGAGAGACTCAATGTAAAACTGAAAATATGGACCTCTGTGTAACTCCTTTGATATTTTAAATCCTATTTCATGGCTACTGAAAAACCAGCTCATAAAGTAAGGACAGGACGTACATCCAAATGCCTAGACACAGGCTCCGTGTCATTTATTAATATTATATTTATCATCCAGTGCATGAATCCCATGTTCTTTTCCCCATTCCTATCCTCTCTCTTTTCCTTTCATTTCTGTGAATATCTATTTAGTGCATCATGTTTTAACTAAACTGCAAAATCTTCCAGGTACTTGCTCTTTTTTACTAAAGGTATGGATATAAGAATAATTCTTCACAGTGTAAAAAGGGGTGTTGCTCTATCTTCTGCCAGCTGTTCTAGGATAAAAGTACACTTTTATTCTGTGTTAAGTGTGGTAGCTCAGACATTAATGAAAGAAGGATAAATTACTTCAGATTAGCTTTCACTTACCATAAGCTAAGAGCATGTATACAGGCACTTATACATTCAGACAGACATTCAAAAAGCCTAAGCCTGAACTGATTCAATCTTTGCAGGTTAGTCTAACATGGCTTGGTTAAATCCGTTTTGTAACTAGACAGACATCCCAGAAATACAGGCACATGCCTGCAGTAGCTCAGGCTAGAAGCTAGGGGGCAATAGAGCAGCCCTCCCTTCCCTTCCACGGTACTTTGGTGAGGGGAAGTGTGGCCAGGCTGCTCCGATTAGCCCAGCAGGGAATTGGTAACACCGTGTTTATCATCCCATTAAGAAAACAATAGAAGCACATTGCCAGCTACCTGTTGATTCAGCACAACATGTGGTCTGCTAGCTAATAAACAGAGCTCTCAGCAAGGCAGAGGGGAGGGGTGGGGGAATTTCTGCTGGGCAGGGATGGGGGGGAGGGAGAGGAGCAGCCTGCTAGTCTCTGGAGCTACAGAGGGGAGGGGCCAGCCCTGCTGTGGGGCAGAGAGCCTTGCCCAGCCCAGAGATCATGCCGGGATACTGATGGAGTCTGATTTAGCTTAAACCAGCAAAGGATCTAGGACAGACATTGCATAAACTGGTTTGAGCCAAATCAGTTAAGTCAGATACTAAATTCAACCAGGTTTATCTCAAACCGGTTTCAGTCATTTTCAAACTAGCTTATGTGTACTGAACATCTGTTCTGTTACAGGTGTAAACCAGTTTCTGATCACTTAAACTGGTTTATGTGTAATGTCTGTCCCTAACCTTAGGGTCAAGCAGCTGATGCCTGGAAGAGCCCTGCTGCTTTTTTCCTCTTCAATAAAGTACTTGGATTTCCATATGCCAAGCATATGTTCAGCACACACCACAGTGGGGCCCTAGAATTGAATGGAAGTTTGCAGCACTAACAGAATATGTATGAGGTACAATGTAGGAGATTTAAGAATAATGTTTAAAGGTTATTTCCACATTTTCATAAGTAGCTCTTTAATGTCTCCTTCCCAAAGCCCACTCTGTTACTTTCTCCTATTTTTTGTTTTGTCCCCCTTCAGTTCATTCACACTTTTTGGTAAGGGGTTTAGAAATCAAGTTCATATCACCCACTCTTTAATGTGCCAGAATTAAATGGGACCACATAAGAATAGTGGGGGCACAGAAGATGAGACCTGATTGGTGTTTGAGGGGGCTATACAGTTGCCTGAAAGAGCTGATAGTTCAGAAGGCCTCCTTTCCAGTCCTGTGCTTCTAAATCACTTGCATCTCTGCCACACAGATAAGCAGGCCCTTCCATGCAGCTGACCTTGTGAGATGGACAGAAGCTCATGACAGACAAAGGGACTGGGGATCTGCATATAGTCTGCTTCTATTTGAAAGCAGTGCCTGGGAAAGAAAAGGTCTCGCAAGGTGGGAGCACTGTATATTTCTTTGGCTGCTCCTCCTTATTCTGTCCATGTTCCACCCAGGTTACCCAGTGCAAGCAGCAGAGCAGTCTTACCAATGGTGGTTATTGCAGAGATGGAGAAGAAGAAAGAGCCAACGAAGTCCCATCTCCCCAGACTGGTGGTGTTGCCCTGGAGGGTGAGACCACTCTTATAGGCTTGGATGATACCCTACAAAGAAATAGCAATGAAAATGGGAGACATTATGAGGAGGCAGTATGAGCTGCACCTTTGTTGCGACTGGTATTTATATGATAAAGATTTAAACTAGAGCCCCCTTTCCCCCTGCCACATCTCTCTTCCTAGACTTCCTTGGGGTGGCTACAAGCTCTGAGGGCTGCAAGGTTGGGGGCATGTCCACAGTGCCTCCATGGTGCTCCTTGATGCTGCAGAGAAGCTCACCAACATCTGCCTGTTCACTCTCTGCATGCACCAAACCTAGAAATGCAAAGGGCAAGTTGCCTCCACTCCTTAGATCTCTGCCTTCAGAGGGCAGCAAGGAGTTGGCAAGAGGAGACAGAAGGCAACCTCAGGGACTCAGTTCCAAGCAACCTTTACAGATTCAGTTCCGGGTTTGGCATGTGTGGAGCAGGAGTGGGAGAGCAGGGTTGTGCTTCTGGACAACAATGCTCTCGGGTGCCCTGAGAAGCTGTATAGATATATTCAGGGAGGATATGCAGACTCTGAGTAAAACAGGTGGGAGGGGATTTTCGGGCCATGCCCGTTCTCTGGATGGTTCACCAGTCACCCAGACTAGAAACATGAACTTTCAATGGGGGCTACAGCCTAACATCTGTGGGAGAGATGAAGACAGGAAATTTTCAGACATGAATCCAACCAGGAAGTTTTCTTGCAGTTCAACATTCCTCGCCAAGCACATTCACTTTCCTACCCTTTAGGTAGGGGGAAAAGCAGGAGATTCCAAATCACAGGAGGTATGGAACAATAAGGATGCAAATGCATGTACTTGATACACCTCAGATCTGTTCCTCCCCACATCCGGGAGGAATTCATATAACATAAGAAAGCTTAGTATCCTTGCAAGAAGGAAGATATATAGCAAGACCAGCCCTATGACACGGGGAGCCTTGTCACCACATCAGACACTGAACAAAGCTCCTGATGTAAAAAATGGTCTTGTTACTTTTGTTAAATTAGTCACATGAAGAGTTTGATTCTGCTCACACTTACACTAATGAGAATGAGGATTAACTATGCTGAAGTCAAAAGACTTATGCCAAGTACATCTTGACATGTGAACTGTATCAGTGAGTACATCTTGGCATGCCAAAGACAAAAACGCAGCTATGTTTTTGATAACATGACTCTCAGCACCTACCTACAACAGGTATTAATTAATCCTCCTAGCACATCTGGGAAATGGATTTCCCTCAACCGTACCATTTAATTCAAAACACAAAATCCATCACCCTTGAGCAAGGCAGAGTAGATCTCTAGGGTTACCATCTCCTTCCCCTGCTCACAGTGCCAAGGCTGGTGATAATACTCTTACTGTTCCCTTTCAGTTCAAATCTGGGCCTAAATTTACCTTTTATAAAAATAAAGTTCTTTTAAAATAAAAATCTGTACAGGTCCATTTATTTTTCCTTCCCAGGGCCCAAAACCCCTTCCTCAGCTTTCTTCCTCCTTTCATAAAGGTGACAGTTTGGGCATGAACAAAGAACAACTATTTTAAAAATACAGTATGCACTGGCTATAACAGAAGGGAATATTAGAATCTTGTAGTAGCCACTACATTTTAGTAGCAAAAAAAAAAAAAAAAAAATAGTTTTAGCCTGCTGTAAAAACACTTAATTGCTAACAGAATCAGAAATGCACCAAAAGCATTTCCTGAGCACACAAATAAGGTACGTATGGCATTTTAAATAATGTGACTGGCCAGCCAAAGGGCCTGATTTACAAGGGTAAAAAAATCTGCAAATATGTAATGCAAATACTGCAAACAGAAGTACTTTGGTTTTCAAGACCAGTCTCCCAAGTCCAAAACTAATCACTCTTGTGCTGTGCTTGGACAAAAGGAAAAGAAAATGGGAGAGAGAGTGTTGTTAGCTCAGGGTGGTTTGCTTTGCTTTGGCTTGTGGAGCTAGCCACTGCGATGTGACTTCTGTTCTTGAAAAGTTTTCTGTTTATCTATGTGTGAGCTTCTTTTTCATCCTCTGGAATGCTCTCAGTAAAATCTTCCACTGTTTGTTCCTTTCCTGACCATTTCCAGGAAGGGTGGCTTTGCTTCTTCACTCTTGATATGAGTCTTTTCCAGGCCCCTCTGTGATAATCTCTTCTGGCCCCACAGCTGTGAACTAGGAATGGGAATGTTTCGGATAGCAAAGTTTGTTTGCCAACAAAAGCGGTTTCAGATGACCTGATGCTATTTGTAAAGTTGAAAAATAGTTTTAGACTTTTGTAAAGAGTGCTGCTGTTCCTACTCCCCTTTAATTCAGGGATTAGGTCAGTTGTCCTCGGGAGACTCAGTTCCCCCCTTTGCTTGAAGGGACATGAACCATCACCTACCAGGATAGTATCCTACTGGCATGTCAGGCATCAGCTTTCAGCTTCTCCTTTTGACACCGTGCTGCTTTGAATCAAATACATGACTATGCACTGAAGCAGAGAGAGATCATTTGAGACTGAGTCGGAAGCCTACTTAATATCATCTTCATCAATCCCTTGCAGTCAGGGATGATCATCTTCCATGACTGTCTTATCTCTGTGTCCAAAGATGGCTGATGAGGCCTATCTGGGATTGACAAACTCTACTGCAGCTCAGAAAGGAATAGTGGCTGTCAGGAATGGGACGCGAACCCACACTTTCAGGGGAGACTACAATTTAAACACAATGCCTTTGACCGCTTGGCCATCCTGATGGGTCCTGCTCAATAAGGCAGTCTCTGAAGAGAAGTGCCCTATTCCAGAATGAAACCAGAAGGTGGATATTCTTAGTTTGTAGCAATAGAAGTTTTTGTGCCAGCTTGTCAATAGTTCGAGCTGACGTCACAGTTGAAGTTGAGCACGTGCAGTTACAATTTCCAGCAGAAACCTCTGGAACATCTGCCCTGCTGCCCTCATTAGACACCACAAGCATGCGCAGATGAGTCAGAACACCTGGTGGGAAATGTGGGGGTCCCGAGGTGAAGGTGAACAACTGGCTTGAGTGACAGGTGAATGTATCGAGCGAGAGAACGAATTGATTGGAAAACCTGCAAGTGACAGTGACTGACCGAGGATTGGTTGGTTAGGGAAAGTGGTGCGATTTGAGTGAATAAAACCCGAAGTTTGGTACTCCTGAAGGGTTCAAGTGTGGTGGTTCGAGTGCTGTGTGTTTGTGGTGCTGTGTGTTGTTTGGCATTTGAGAGAGAGCCGCGTGTGCCCGGCTGAGTTTGGTTCCATGAGCCTGTGACGTGTTTAATACTAGATCACTCCCTGTGAAGGGTGAACAGCAGTGTTGCCGAGTAGCCCAGTTTCTGGTGACCTTCCTGCCCCCCCGACCCATTTGGATTTTTTTACTTTCTTGGACTGATTGACTGGTTTTGGTAGTTGGTTTGCTACTGTTTTAACCTTGGCTACCTGTTATTCCAACCAGTTCTTCAAGTTGATTGCCATTCGCTACTAGTTGATATTTAGTAAAATATTGCTGCTGTTGTCGTGTGCATTTCCTGTTGTTTCCCATCCTTTTCCCCCTTTTATTTTCATATTCTGTTGTTCTTAATAAATTCCTTTGTAATTTTGTACCCTTAGCCTTGTGCCCTTGTGTTTTCTATACCAACGAAATTCAGGCCGGGCTCCCAACCGACAGTGTTCCGGATGGCAGGACAGCTAATCAGCCTGATTTAACTCAACCCTCATTGTCCATCCAAACCAGAGACAAATTTATCTTAGCTGGGTCAAGTCTTTGAAATTTGTCCTGCTACAAGTTGAGTTTTCTAACTACTAACCCACAGTGCACTCAAAAGAGGAGGCTCTCTTCCTTTCTATAATCGAAGCACTGACCCTTGCTGAAGCGCTGGCTGTCCTGCTTCCCATCTGAGTGTTTTAATCATCCAGCTAGAGGATCATTCTCATTCTTGGGCTATGAAAATTCATTACATGAAAAATGAAGCTGTGTCAAGAGGAAAGGCTGAGAATGTCCTACAGAATGACAGTAAGTTTGGGTCTCCCAGAATCACAGTTTACATGGCAAATTGGGTAAGGAATGCATTGAAGGTTTTGACGTAAGTGCCTCCACCCTGTATATATTCTCCACTATATAAAGAAAGGAATCATGCATTGTTGAAAATATATTAACTAAAATTAATAAAAAATTCTGGGTTGACACTGTCTGTGGTCAGACTTGCAAAGCCAGATTCCATTTTTTAAAATGGAGTTAAACAAGAAAACACATAGACTGTACACAGACATGTTATTTGAGCTGGTTCTGATTGATCCAAGTCAAAACCCAGGACCAAAGAGGAGCAGCACAAACCCACACATAGCCCTTCCAGGCTGTACTGGTACCCCTTTGCTAGTAGGTGGCCAGGGAGAGTGCACAGTCTGACAGGCCTGACCATGTAATGACCTGCAACTAACTTGAATGAAGCAGGAAAGACCACAGTTTATCTGACATATTTCACAAGTACTTAATCAGGACAATAGGTTGTTTTGTAGGATCCCAAGGCAGAAGGCCTTCTCAGAGGAGAAATGTTCCATTTCTCAGAGAAGACTGTTCCTGGTAGCAAGGAACTGGTACTAAGATCACAAATTTATTCTACAAATTTGGAGGAATGAAGAGATCCCTAGGGACCTGAGGAATGCCAACATGGTAACTATCTTCAAGAAAGGAGATAAGTCTTTGTATGGAGGTACTGCCCTCCTTTCCACAAAAATGACTGTGTCATCCTTGCAGACAATGAGGAAAAACTCCAGACCATGCTGGATCTTCTCGGAGATGCCTACTGAACTTTGGGCTGCTCTCTCAACATCAAGAAAACAAAAGTAATCTATCAGCCTGCCCTGCAGGGGACATGATTGTGACCCCCCTCCCCAAATGACAATGGAGGGAAAGACCCTGCAGGTAGTCAAGCACTTCCCCAACCTCAGTAGCCACTTCTCCCACAGAATAAACATTCATGAGGAGATCCAGTACAGGACCCAGTGTCCAAGCACCTCCTTTGGGAAACTGCTTTGGTGTGTCTTTATTCATTGTTAACTACAGAAAGACACCAAGATCCAGGCCTACAATGCAGTCATTATTCCCATCCTCTTCTACAGATGTGAAACATGGGTGACCTACCAGTGTCATCTCAAGAGCCTGGTGAGATATCACCAACAATGCCACAAGAAAATCCTCCACATCAAATGGAAATATGACTGCGCAAATGCCAGAACCCTTGCTGATGCCAAGGTTACCAGAATTGAATTGGTGATCCTTAAGCACCAACTTTGCTGGACCAGACATTGTGTGAAGATGCCTGACTCTTGACTCCCAAAACAAGTGCTCTACTCACAGCTTAGTAATGGCCTGACATCTTGTGGTGGCCAGAGGAAATGCTACAAGGACTCATTGAAGGCATACCTCAAGCATATGGGTGCTGGTATGAAGAGCTGGGAGGAGCTGGCTGCTAACTGACCCCAGTGCTGCTGCAATCTCAACCAAGCAGAAGCCCATCTCAAGTTCAAACCTCTTGGCCTCAAAGCAAAGGAGAGCAGGGCGAGGAAGAGGAGAGAAATCCTGGCGTATGACATACCCTCACCTGTGGAAAAACCTGCAGCTTCTGCAGACGGGTCTGTGGCTCAGGGATTGGACACTTTAAGACACCTCAAGACCCAACAATGAGCTGTGGTAGAGATCAGCCTCGAATCGAGGGACTGCTGATGACAACACTCTATTTACATCTTACTAAATGCTTGACCATAGTAACACAAGCAGTACAATTAAAACCATTTACCATAAGTCCTATCCAGGGTCCAAACCTAACTGATAAACTCTGAAGACCATTGACTAAACAGTTCTTAAAACCATAAAGGTGAAGACAAGACTTAATAACCTAATCACCTCTAGGCATCTGGGTGAAATTCCTTATCATAAAATTCTTCACTTGGCTGCAGGGTCTTCATGATCAACCCCTTTCATTAATATATACCCAATCAAAGTGTAACTAGAAGATGCCATTAATGATTGTATATCCATGATTGTGAACCCAGCAGTTGAGGACCTGAGAAACTGGTGAGCTGTGAAATGTGGAACTGAGCAACCAACAAGAGCTGAGAAATTCTAGATCTGGCCTACATCCTCCTCCTGAGCAACAGTATGTTTTTGCATTGTCTGATCCAAATGCTAGTGAAGCATCTGTTTAGCTTTCCAGTAAAGTGATTCTCTTGAAAAGGTATGCTCTCTCTCTTTATGCTGACTCCTCCTACAAAGTATGTCCCTTTTGTCCTAATTTCGGGATAAAGGGTTTCCTATCAGTGCGCATGTGCTGTGATCAACAGGAATTGTCTCTGCTTACAGCTTTTAGGAAAGATGGAAGCATCTTGCACTTTTCTCATCATCCAATTTCAGTGTCAGTAAATTAATCCCAGTGGCCCACTGGTAGCTGCCTAACCACAACCCCCCCCCCCCCCCTTCCTTTTTATGTATGCAAAGGCAATGTGTAGTGGGCCAAAACTGAGATGTCCCACATCTGTTGCCCCACCAGAGCTCAAGCAGAACATCTATTATTTCCTGCACATCTTTCAAAGTCACAGTCCTATGCAGATGGACATGCTTAATGGTCATACCCAGCTGACTGACTACCGTCCCTACTGCAGGTTTTCCCACACTGAACCAACTGTCCACTGACTGATTGCAATTTAGGGTTGCAATTTCTCAGAGCATGACTGCCACCCACTTTTCCACTGACAAAGTGGCTCTTGTTCTGCTGTTTGTGCTGGAGGAATGGGAAAAACTTGACACACCCTTCTACTTCTGGAAGGTCTGCAGCCATTGCCATTCATCCCGGGTCTATATCACGAGTTCATCCTACCCAACATTGCTCTTTTAAAAAGCCCAGATGTGCAGCTTTGCCATGTGGAACCAGTCAGTGAATACCAGCAGTGACTTGTGATTACCCCACATCCTTCACTCCTCTTCGTTGATCACCTACTCTTCATCACAGCACCCTGACTGCTGTGGTAGTGGCTGAATGTCCTCAAATGCTCCCTGTCTCTAGAACGGACACAAGAACTCTGTTGCTTTGGATGGGACCAGCATTTTGGATGGTGAAATGGCAGTAGGAGCAAAGAGCAGCATCAGGTTTCATGGCAGTTTTGAAAAAAGGTTAAAAACTATGGGATGGAAGAGAGGAAACGGTGGGAACTTGAGTCTGAGCTCCTATAAATGCCATAAACAGTGCTTGTACCCCGTACCACTTAAAAAATGTTTCACATGGCAGGGCATTGGTCTGAGCAGTGGTTCTCAACCTTTTTTGTACCAGGCACCCATTTGTAAATATTGATGGCTAGTCCCAACCCAGTGCCCACCCCTCAGTGTGGGGGCAGGGGGTGAGTATGTAGGGCAGAGGGGACGTGTGCCCCAAGCAGCCCCTTGCAGGCTGAACTCTGCCATCCTCCAAGGGAAAAGCCACAGTTTCCCACGTTTTTCTCCTTTAAAGGAAAATCCATTTTTCAAATTTGTTGATCCATTTTTTAAATTTGTTCACGACACTTTCATATATTCTTGAGACCCACTTTTGGGTTGTGACCCACGAGTTGAGAAACACTGGTGTAGGGGACCCTGGGATGCCTACCCTTGGTATACCATGTCTTTTGGTTTCATAACCTCTCCAGCTGAGAATGTACATTGTTGGCAAAAGCAGACAAATGCTATAAGCTTAGCGATGCTGGCAGCCATCTACTGGCAAAAATTCTGCAAGCTTCACAGCACAGACATGGCCTCAGGAATTTTCAGCAATCACTCTAGGGAAAATACACGAGCACCCTGTGGTCACACTATTCTTGGAGTGTGTAGTAGTACAGACACATGCTAGGTGTCACTCTGTAAATGAAGAGCAGCTCCAAGATCAATACGGATGCTTTTCCAAGGAAGATATACTGTTTACAAGCCAGCAGAAGTGGCGGAGGAGCCGTGTGCAGTTCGGGACTGACCAGCGCAGGTAGGGGGAAAGTGCAGCTGAGCCCCTGCTGCTCTGGTTGGGCCCATCCTGAGATTCATTTCATGTTTGTAAAATGCTTGGAAAGCCCCACATAAATACACTGAATAGAAATGCAAAATATATTTTGACTTATTTGGTTGGCACCTTGGGCTGAGATTTTCAAAGCTGAGTGAAAAGGCCAACTTCCATTAAAATGAATGGGATTTAGAGGGCTCCAAATCTTTTATGACAACTTTGTAACATGCCCATCTACCCCATTTTGCAAATCTCAGCCATAGTTTGGAAGCTCAGCCAAAGAACATAAGAGCTTCTGAACATAAGAGCATAAAAAGTGCCATGCTTCTAGCTCAGTATCCTGTCCCGAACAGTGGCAGAGGTGGATGCTATAGAGGGAGAGTTTTGAATTGGTTATTTAGACCCATTTCATTGTCACTTCCTGCAACTTCATTGGTGTCAAAGGTCACGTGACATCACTTCCTGATGTGATAGCACTTCCTGTGAGGTCTTTGAATATGGCTCCCCGGCCCACTGGGTGATAAAAAGTTCATGATCCGGCCCCACATTCAAAAAGGTTGGACACCCCTGCACTAAGCAGTGGATGATGCAGTGGATGATTTTGTTGCAAAGGAGAGTCTCTATGACAGTCTTTGAGCCATGAGGTTCCCTGACAGCATGAGGCAAGCCCAGGACTGCTTAGTTCAGTTGCTTCCAGAAAACCTAACAAAGAAAACTACTGACATATCTCTGTACACTGTGCTTACTTCCACCTTTCCTTTTCCAGCTGTTCCTTTGGTGTAACTTCAGCTGTCATCAAGAATTTAGGTAACACTGAGCTCAGAAAGCTAAAAAATACCGCCAGAAAGACAGATGCAAATTGTGAAGAGCTCCAGAGAGATGACACTGGAGAGGGCTGTGAGCAACAAAGGAAGACCCCATTTTAGTGATGCTGAAGTCTTTATTCTGAGAGAGGAAATAACTCAGGCAGGAAACGAAAAGCAGCAGGAGCAGCTTGAAATAAACTGCCCATGAAACAGATAATAGTTGATTTGCATCTCACTTCCCTATTTCTCTCCTAAAATTTCCCAAGGATAGGGGTGCTAAAAGAGGACACGCCCACAGGAGTTTTGAACTCTGATAAAAAGGTGATCTACATCATGAAATTTGGAAACTACTGCCTGAGATTTCCCTGAGGAGGTGATAACATCAAGTACAATGAGACTATTGTCCTGAAGTCCTGCAGATTTTGGTTATACTCCCATCTCAGTCCAAATCCAATGGCCAATTCAATTCCAATTCCAAATGGGGAAATCTCAATAACTATGTATGTATCCATGGGTTGTATCTTTTCAACTAGGCCAGCACCCTACTTGCATGTTTCAGGTCCACAGGCATGGAAGTTCAGATGCCCTCCCCGCCTGCCATTATGCTTGATCTGAACCTGCAAAAGGCTGAGAAGCCTGCATATGCACAAGCTAAAATATCACCATTAAGAAACATGGTGTATCTCCACTCTTCAGGGTGTGAGAGTAGTGGGTATCCCTAATCAGCTATTTGAAAGCAAGTGTTGGGTCTGCTTCTGTTGTCTAGGGCACTCAGCACCCTTATGGGACGTACTCAGCAGCCTTGAATATTGGGTCCACAGTTAGTCACTTCCTTGTTAAGCCTTGTTTTCAAAAGCATCCAGATGACATGCTTATCCAGTGTGCCCCACTGTACCAGCCACTAACGGATGTGTTATTTATTGGATACATAGGCAAATCAAAATCACGTCTGGTACTATAACTGATTATTCAAGTAACAGGTTTGTTGCTTCCTTCAAAACCTAGGAAAAAAGGAGTGCTTACTTGGTAGTCAAATACAGTATTTTTATAGGGTTCAGCTCAAGATACAGCAAGTTTTCTGTTTAGACGTAGTCATTTTTCATAATAATAAGTTGATATTTTTACCAAGTGTCTGATAATGCTATTTGTTACCAACATACAAACCATAATTTCATAGCTGGTAGGGTTGGAAGGGACCTGAGCAGATCATCAAGTCCGACCCCCTGCCATGGCAGGAAAGAGTACTGGGGTCAAATGACCCCGGCAAGTTGTTCATCCAGCCTCCTCTTAAAGACCCCCAGGGTAGGAGCCAGCACCACCTCTCTTGGAAGCTGGTTCCGGATCCTAGCCGCCCTGACTGGGAAGTAGCACCTCCTGATGTCTAGCCTGAATCTACCTTCTGCCAGCTTGTGACCGTTATTTCTAGTCACTCCTGGTAGTGCTCGGGGGAACAGGGACTCCCCCAATGCCTACTGGTCCTCCCCGACTAGTTTATAAATGGCCACTAGATCCCCCCTCAGCCTTCTCTTCTGGAGGCTGAACAGGTTCAGGTCCTTTAGCCTCTCCTCGTAGGGCCTTCCATGCTGACCCCTGATCATGTGGGTGGCCCTCCTCTGGACCCTCTCCATGCTGTCCACATCCCTCCTGAAGTGCAGCGCCCAGAACTGGACGCAGTACTCCAGCTGCGGCCTGACCAGTGTCGCATAGAAGGGGAGGATCACCTCCTTGAACCTGCTTGAGATGCATCTGTGGATGCACGACAAGGTGCGGTTGGCCTTCCTGACCACGTCCCCACACTGTCGGCCCATGTTCATTTTGGCATCAATAATGACTCCAAGATCCTTTTCTGCCTCTGCACTGACAAGAAGGGAGTTCCC